>NC_065445.1:52862578-53462578 GCF_917563875.1 Diabrotica virgifera virgifera | reverse complement strand
CTTTTTTTAGAGTAAATCTTTTAAAAAATATAGGAAAAATGGTATGAACAGGTTATTGACTGATATATAGATAGGAATATTTATAGTATAATAAATTGTAAATTTATTAAAACGAAACTTACTTTAAATATTTTTATATTTTAAGTCAATTCTTCTATCCTTTAGTTCTGCAAAATAGTCTATGACCTTCTCATTGAAATTTGGAATGCTCTTGACAAGCGTTTTCTCGATGCTCAGCATAGACAAGGCACTAAGTCTAGGTTGTCCCATCGTATTACGCAGGAATGTTTTTACTCTTTTTAAAGTAGAAAAACATCTCTCACTTTCCACGGTTGTCATAGGGAGTGTGCACAAAATATTTAATAACTTCACTGCTTCAGAAAATGTTTCAGACAAATTCATGTTAATAAAAAGCTGAAGTATGGCTACTGCACCAGCACTATTGCGAAAATCCTCACGACAATATAAGACTTCAAGTTCCGATTTTAGTTTGGAAATATTCACTGTGGGATAATTAGCCGTCACCATTTTTAAAATATTTTGCGGAAAGTTGGTAGTGTATGCTTCAAATTTCTCTATGTAGAATAACTGTGAAATCATGAGATGATCATTGAAACTAAACCTGTGATTTATTTCAGATATAATAATATCACAAATTTCAAGTGCAGTTCGTCGCTTTGGATCCTCTGCAGTAGTTTTTCTTTTTTTTGCTGTTGATGTGCTTGGTACTTCTGATTCCAAAATAGTATTTCTAATTATTTGGATATTGTTGTTAAAAGACAGGATACAATTTTTGACAGATATAACATCAATGTCTCGCATTTGCAATTGTTTAAACAATATATCAACATGGGGCATTATTTTATGGAAAAAATTTAACCAAAATAAAAAATGCTCATCTTCCAAATGTCTTTTTAAACCAGTTGCTTGATTTATATTGTTACCATCTTGCTCCTCATCAATAATTTCCTCTAAGCAAGATTTTAAATCATCTTTATAAGTGTATACAATTTCAACACATTTTGTATTGAAAGCCCATCGAGTAGGCGCAGCTTTAGGTAGCCTTACTTTAACCACTCTATCCAGAACCATCGTACGTTTTGGAGATCGGCCGAAAAAGGACGAAAATCCGTGTAAATTTGCAAAAAATATTTTTATCGGTTTGTGTTGACTCGCCGCTTTTTGGAGGATAAGATTAAATTGATGGGCATAGCAGTGAATGAAGTGTGCATTTGGGTATATTTCTTTAATTTTTGTTTGTACTCCTCCCAGTTTACCGCTCATGACTGATGCACCATCGTAACTTTGGGCAATCAATTTTTCAGGTGCTTCATTAATTTTTAATAATTGAAGTTCTTCCAATATTACATTAGTTAAATGTTGTGCTGTAGTACCTAGGGGGTTAACAAATTTCCAAAATCTTTCATGTACAATACCAGTTAATACATATCGCAATATGATAATCATCTGCGTTTTATTGGAGCTGTCTGTGGTCTCATCTACTTGAATGGCCACAAAATTTGTCTGGCCAATCTCCTTCATGATATGAGTATGCACAATGGCTAACATTGATTCTAAAATATCGTTCTGAATTGTTTTCGATGTTCCTTTAAATACTGTACTTTTTTCAATGTGTTCTTTAAACATTAAATCCAGTTCAGAAACAAAATCGATAAGGCCCAGAAAAATTCCACGATTATTGGAGCTGTCACTTTCGTCATGACCGCGCAATGCAATTTCGAAAACTCCACAAAATTTTACACAGTCGATTAGTTTGTTTAAAATATACCTATTTTTAGATACCAATTCATTAAAGTCATGCACAAATTTACGATATACACTATCAAGTTGCTGTCTTATGTTAACACGTCCTAAACTTGCGTAACTCATTGATGAATTTATATGAGTAGTTGAAGAGGCATGTTTTGTAATTTTCACTTTTAAATGCTTAATGTCAGTTACTCCATTTTTCGCCCATACAGCGTCATTCGAAAACAGTAAACACGGATAGCAAAAAAATGCATTTCTCACACTGCAGCCACAAATCCAATCACACAAATTGTACATTGATTCTTTAAAATATCTTTGAATGTCCTTACCCCTATCCTTTGTTGTTTGTTTTAAATTCATGTTTGGTTTTGGTCGACCACTTTCTTTTTTCTCAAGCCGCCGTTCATAATTTAGTGTTCCAGCAGATTTTAAGGCAATTATTTCGTCAACAACACTCATCTTGTTTTTGTTACAATCACAAAAAAATCCAACAAAACAAAATAAATTACGCAAATACGCCGCGATCGATATAGACCTGCCGTGAAGTGCGGTCAGCAGACGGTAACTAACTAAACGTGAGGCCGTCGACTCTACTAGAGGTATACGACGGAAAGGTCACTCCCACTCTCGCCCACGAAATTGCTATCTGCCGTCTCTTTTCTATTTTACATGCATTTGTCCATAAGCCATAAGAACTGTATATAGACAATTTAAAATACGGCCCAGCCACGGGCTTGTGTATAGCGCGAGGCGCGACGTTATTATATCTATTATATTTGTTTTGCCAATGCAGACTGCTGAGAGAGAATTTTATATTTCAGAGTGAAGTTTTAGATAAAAGATATTTTTAATAAAATTGGTATTTTTATGAGATTATTTTAGGGGGGTCATTGACCAATTGACCCTAAGGAGGAGCCGCGCTTGTTGGCAACGATGTCTTAATGCAACTAGATATGTCCCACATAATCAAGAAATTTTCAATTAAAATATCTCTAAACTTCCCGGAATTTAACCATACAACTTACTATTATTTTTAATATTTTACAATTATTTTACAATATATTTATAAAAGTAGATCAACATTTTTTTAATGGTAGGAGGTAGGGCCCCCACACCAATTCTGCCCAGGGGCCCCCACTACCTTAAATCCGGCTCTGTCTGAGAGTGCGTATGCTGCGGTGTTATATCTTCTCCACTTTATTATATGGAGTTGAGTCATGGACCATGAAGATGGGCAGCATTAAAAACATTGAAGCTTTTGAGATGTGGTGTTATTGTACCCTCGGAGATCCGTGGAAAAAATTTACACCCAAAATAACAAAACTCAGTTTGGCAACACTGTGTTAATGTTGATAGTAACAAGATAAACAGAACTGTAATTTAGTCCAGACAAATTAATATATTTTTTTGTGCCAACAAAAATGAGACTTTTCAACCAAATAATGTTTCACATATGATGTGCAAAATAATTTTGAATTGGTTTCTGCTAATGAGCTTGCTTTTTTTGTCATTAAAGTAGAAAAAACTTTAAAATTTATTCTTTATAATAATTATTGTCCACTTCTCGTCTTATTATTTTCACTGTACTAATATCCGTATGATTAATGCGATAATTAAAACATTTTATCGTTAGCGGCTTCTGGAGTGTCTGACACATATCTTATTTCATTGATAAAATGCAAAGTCCCACCGATTTCCACTTGAACCATACCGTAGAACAGGGGCTCTCAAACTTTTTGAGTCATGTACCACCTACAGTTCTTTTTATTATTTTGGGTACCACCTATATTTTTAGATTGTATTATCAAGACTTACTAAGCACTACTATTTTATTTTTTTTGTGTCTTGTGTACCACCGCAAATAATGAGATGTACCACCAGTGGTACATGTACCACAGATTGAGAACCGCTGCCGTAGAATGCTTCGTGTATCTTGGGTGGACCACGTGACGAATGCCGAAATTTTACGTCGGATCTGAAAAGGATGTGAAATTGTACTTACTGTTAAAAGAAGAAAGCTTGAATATTTTGGCCATGTTATGAGAGGTGACAAATACTCGCTGCTGAAACTGATCATTCAGGGTAAAATCAGGGGTAAGAGAAGTATCGGTAGGCACAGAATATCTTGGTTAAGAAATCTGAGGGAATGGTTCAGCTGCAGTTCCATCGACCTATTTAGGGCGGCCGCCAGTAAAATAAGAATAGCTGTGATGATTTCCAACCTCCGATAGGAGACGGACTTTAAGAAGAAGAAGATCCCTCTGTTAACTGAATCGTATGCGGGTTTGAAGTCCACGAATATGTGCTGGGTGCCGACGCCGAACTCGTAGAGTTTTTTCCAGGATCTGTCTCACTGTAAATATCTGGTCCGTTGTTGATTTATTAGGATGGAAACCGCACTGATATTCTCCCACTATACAGGGTGATTGATTAGTAGGGTAAAGCTCAATAGCTCCGCCATAGTAATAGATAGCAATAAAAGTTAATAACAAAAATTTTAGCCACCTTTGAGCTTCACATTACAAAATTAGTTAGAATGTTACAGGGTGTTCGATAACACAGTGGCAGACCTAACTTATGTTTTTTTAAATGGAACACCCTATATTTTATTTTATATTCGAAATCCTGTTAAGTTCTCGATCACAAAAATATAAAGGTTTGTAATGTTATAACCAATTTTGTATGAAAATCGTAACAAGTTCAACTCCCTGTATAAATAAAAATAAGCAAAACAGCAATGGTCTATTAATGCCATATTTTTTTTATTTATTGTCAAAATTTTTAAAAATTATTGATATTGCTAATTTTCTTTATATCAAATACAGGGTGAGTCAAAACGCAAGTACATTATTTTCTCAGTAATGTTAAATGTAACACCCTATATTTTATATCATTATTGAAAGGTAACATTAACGTACTTTAATTTTTATATAACATTCCCTATGCCCAAATTTATTAGTTTTCGAGATATTTTCATTTTTCAGAACAAATTATTTTAGGTGTTTAAATTTATCTAAATTTTAAGTAAACCATGACTGAATTGACAATTGAAGATTACCGATTATAAATCCGGTAATCAATGTAACACTGTAGCAAATAAAGAAATAAAAATAATTTATTAGTAATGCATTTTACAAACAAAAACACAACCACTACAGGCAACATTTTTGAAACAATTAAAAACTACATGTAAATGCAACAAATAAACAAAGAAAATTAGTAATAAATTTTACAAAAAAAACACACAAACACAAAATACAATATTTTGTGAAGACAATTAAACACTACTTTTGTATGTAAATGTAACAATGTAACAAATAAAGAACGAAACATAATTTATCAGTAATACATTTTGCAAAAACACATGTTTGAAAAAATTAGAAGCTACTTTTAATAAAATATTTTTAATATTTAATTACATAAGGTGTTCAAAATTATCTCCTAACACATTTATGTACGCCTAAAAACGATCATTGAATGAGCTACTTACTCTACGGAGCATTTGTAAATTAACACATCGAAATACACTTTGTATTCTATTTTTCATCTCACCCCTTGTTGTTGGAGGTATTTTATAAACTTCATTATTAACGTAACCCCAAAGAAATCCGTCCAGTGTATTAAATTCTGGTGATTTGGGTGGCCACGCTACTGGTCCATTGAAAAATGAAAATATCTCGAAAACTAATAAATTTAGACATAGGGAATGTTATCTAAAAATTAAAGTACGGTAATGGTACTTTTCAGTAGTGATATAAAATACAGGGTGTTCTATTTAAAATTACTGAGAAAATAATGTACTTGCGTTTTGACTCACCCTGTATTTGATATAAAGAAAATTAGCAATATCGACCATCCCTGAAAATTCTGACAATACGTTAAAAAATATGGCATTAATAAACCATTGTTGTTTTATTTATTTTTATTTATACAGGGAGTTGAATTTGTTACGATTTTCATATAAAATTGGTTATAACTTTGTAAATACCCTGTATAACATTACAAACCTTTATATTTTTGTGATGGAGAAGTTAACAGGATTTCGAATTTAAAATCAAATATAGGGTGTTCTATTTAAAAAAACATAAGTTTGGTCTGCCACTGTGTTATCGAACACCCTGTAACATTCTAACTAATTTTGTAATGTGAAGCTCAAAGGTGGCTAAAATTTTTATTATTAACTTTTATTGCTATCTATTACTATAGCGGAGCTACTGAGCTTTACCCTACTAATCAATCACCATGAATGTTCGGCGAAGGGGAGTAGTCTTTTGTATAGTACGTTGGACAACATTTTATATGCCATTTTGAGTAGAGTGGTGCCTCTGTAATTATCACACACCATCATGTCTCTCTTTTTGTGTAGAGGACACAGTACACCCAACTTCCAGTCTGTGGTTGTTTATTCCTGTTGCCAGATTGCAGTTATCAGTTTATGCATGTGTTTCAAGGGGGTGTCGTTTTTAAAAAGTTCGGCAGGAAGATTATCCGAACTGGGGGCTTTATTATTTTTCAGTGTTAAGATGGTTTCTCTAATTTCGTCTTTGGTGGGGAGTTGCTGCCGATCATCTTTATTCATTTGAAACATGAGACCCTCCCTCTCGCCATCTTCATGATTACCACTAAGCAGTTCTTCGAAATGTTTATCCCATCTGTTTAGTATCTGTTCCTTGGTACTAATTATAGAGCCGTTCCTATCTTTACAGGCTATTATTCTGGGGTTGAATTCTTTTCTGCAGCTGTTTATCTGTTGGTGGAATTTTCGTGAGTCTTTTCCATTATGACGGTTATTAATTTCGTTTAGAGCGTGTTCGTATTGTTCTTTCTTTTTTCTTCTAAACATTTTCTTTTCTTCTCTTCTAAGATTTATCTTAAGATTTTTCTTATCTTCTAAGATCTCATTCTGCGCTGCTGGAGTCTGTTATATGCTTAATTTTTTATTGGTTAATGTATCTACACTCTTCGTCCACCAATAGAGTTGCCATTTTTCTTATTTTTCAACGAAACAAGGTTTACCTCTTTTTTATTCTACGAAATGTAAAAATTATTAGAATATTTTCGTATGTGCATGTAAAAGTTGAGACTTCTTCAGAAAATATGCTTTCTACTGGTATTTGAATACCATCTGTTGCTTTTTGAGGATTTTAAAAGATACAATATGTTTAATATTTGGCAATGAACGTATTTCATTAACACCGTCAGGCACGCAACAAAAATCTAATTATGCATTATTCATAAATTTAATACAAAAGCGACGGAAATATAAAAGATAAACTAAATAACTTTCATCTATTGCGAAGTATGTCCGGCCGGGGCCGGTGCCCCGTACTGGTTTGACGATAAATATCAAAATTTTTATTGAAGTCGGTAAAGGAACTAAAACCAGTTACTTTAGTACATATATATGTATATAAAATAATCGTTTTTGTCGTCCATGTAGTGAAAGTGTAGCATTAGCAAACTAGATGCCCTGATAGAAAATTATAAATCATTGAGGCGCACCTGTTATCTCTCGTTTTTGTGCTTTTTGTAAGACGGTACCAGTCATTACACTCTGTGTACGCATATATTAATAGATACAAGCTAATTATTGTCTATTCAACTGTGATTACGGATTTTAAGGAGAAATTTCTGCAAATAATACCTTTATTATAATTATATCTATGGGGAATCTAATGCACTTGAATGAATCTTTTATTGTATCGTAAAAGCATCACAAATGCTCCAATTCTTCAAATTCATATTTTAATTAAAATAGACATTAGATAATACTAAGGATTATTTCATTCATAGAGATTCTGACCAATCGAAAGCTACAGAAATAAAAATTACAGCGATTATTTCATTCATAGGAGATTCTGACCAATAGAAAGCTACAGAAATCCGAATTAAATCGATAATTTTTGATAATCTCCCGTCGTTAAGTATATTACATCAGATGCCCTTCGTTGCTACGAAAAAATACATTCAGTGACATTAATGACAATTAATGTTTTAAAAATTATAAAAGTGATGACTTTCAATCGTCAAATATTTATAAAAACTGTGTGTTTAATGGTACTTACATAAATAAATTACAATAAAATTTTGGTTTTGAACAGTTTTATTCATGAAATAATCGCAACAAATTGCACTCGACCTCTGAAATTAATATAGAATTTTTGCTCTCGTGACACTTTGACATAATTTCACTCGCCTTCGGCTCGTGAAATTAAAACTGTCAAAGTGTCACTCGGGAAAAATTCAATAATTTCAGAGCTCTTGTGCAATTACTACTGATTATTTTTTGATGATTTTAACTTCCAATCGTATAGTAAGATATTTGATCACGTGTTTAATTATGTCCAATCAGATTAAAATTATACTGAGAATTATCTACTGTAGAAAATTACCGATAGAATTTTTTTAACTAGATTGTTTCTGTTTAATGGCAACCAGTTTCCTAGTTTTGACAACTGTCACATTTAAGAAAATATCCATAATATACGTATTAAAAAATAATCTTACGAATATCACACGACAGTAAGAATAAATGAGAAAATAATGCTTCATTTTTACTCAAATTTGTTGTCATTGGACAATAGCCACTTGAGCCCTGCGGGCACTCGTGTCTATTGCTAGACAACAAATTTTCGAAAAACTGTCGCATTATTTTCAATTTATTCTCACTCTCTTGTGATATTATACCCATCAGCATCCACTTGTTGACGTTCAATAATCCACTCAACGAACCCTCTTTGCTGTGCATAGATAATCTTAGGTTTCACTTCTTGTATCAATTGAACTTTGTAAGCATTGAGATGCAGATCTTCAGTGAGTAGGTAGTAGCATTGTTTAGTAGGTATACGCTATTTCAAAAGATCTTGAAATTTTTAATTATTGCCCACAACACCAAATTTATGTTCCTGGACCTTCACCAACACTCTCACGTACTGCTTGAAGACACGTATTCCTTGTTTCTGGCCATATATAATCTAGGTTTGAATTCCTGTCTATCTTGATTATACTTACTTCTTATAGCATTTCCTCGTTTTATTTTTGTGTTCGAATTCTACAATAATTATTTCAATTAATATTCTAAATATTATTTTTCCTTTTTTAGTATTCGTTTTTAACTTGTCCCAACTGCCTATACTCCTCTATTTGTCTGGTTCTTTGAACTTGGACTCTTACATGCTTAATTTTGTTTTGTGATACTTGTGCATGCTCCTCGTCATGCATTTATATTCAGGAATGAATAATTCTGTTTTTAGCAGCGTTGCGAAGCATTTCATAGCTGTGCTGTGGATTCCTATCCATTGGCGAATATTACGCAGCCATGACATCTTTTTACGTCCCAGACCCTCTTACCCTCTATCTTCCCTTCGAGTATCAGTTGCTGAAAAGTGTATCGTTAGCATAATTTACACAATTAACACATACAGTCGGAAAAATAAAAGAATACCCATGAACGAACATATAAAACACGCTGTATTTTCCTGTCAACGTGTCACACAAAAAATTGGCCAGCGAAAGTACATGTAATAATTATTGTTACATGTACTTGCACTGGACAATTTCCTTTGTGATACGGTGACAGGAAAATACAGCGTGTTTTATATGTTCGTTCATGGGTATTCTTTCATTTTTCTTACTGTAGTCTGCTTTTAATGTGAAATTATTTTAAACTATATTAATCTCTAAATTAAAAAGGGATAGTTCCCTAGGTTTGCTGTATACCATATACAGGCTGGGGCATTAGTGTGACAAAGTCCACTTACTCGTTTGTCGTAAGAGATACGAAAAAAAGTTATTTAGGTAAAAGTTGGGGTAGAGATAGTACCACACGTATTGACAGGGTGACATAAACTTATGTTTTTTTAAATGGAATACCCTGTATATTTTTACGCTTTTAGATTCTCATCGATGCCTTTATTCATAAAAATATAGGGTTTTATAATATTGTATATGAAGTAGTTTAAAAGATAATTACGTTTTTTTGTTAATTTCGTATCAACATTGTCTCTGTAGCTGTAGTTAACTCTGTAGAATTGTAGTGATTTGACATCAAAATTTCGATTTATGTTTAAACGATTTTTAATGTAGTATTTTATTGTTAAACATTATTAATATAGCGAAATGTATAATTTTAGTATACAGGGTTGGTCGAATCTCGGAATGAGGATTTTCGGAGTTTTCTTAAATGGAAAATCCTGTATTTTAGTATTGTAATGAGATGATATTTTATGGTACTTTTTTATTTCTTAAGCATTCCCTATACCTAAGTGCTTTAATTTGTGAGCTACTCGTGATTCTTTAAGCCAAACATTAAT
The DNA here is from genome assembly GCF_917563875.1 of Diabrotica virgifera virgifera. Taxonomy (NCBI): domain Eukaryota; kingdom Metazoa; phylum Arthropoda; class Insecta; order Coleoptera; family Chrysomelidae; genus Diabrotica; species Diabrotica virgifera. The sequence continues at coordinate 53,452,496 of NC_065445.1, read as the reverse complement.
TGCAACAAAAATTCCGTGAAATTTTATTAGATGGCCGTGAAAATATTCTTCATATAAGTACAATTCTACTATAAATCACTACAATTCTACAAGGTGTGAATGTTGATACGAAATTAACAAAAAAAACGTAATTATCTTTTAAACAACCTCGTATAATATAACAAAAACCTATATTTTATGAAAGAAGGCGTCCAGGAGAATCCAAATGTGTAAAAATATACAGGGTGTTAATTAAAAAAACATAAGTTTGTGTCACCCTGTCAAAACGGGTGGCCCTGTATATTTGAAAATATTTTTAAATTATGGTCCTATCTGTGCCTCAACTTTAACCAAAATAACTTTTTTCGTATCTCTTACGACAAACGAGTAATTGGACTTTGTTACACTAATCCCTGTCGTAAACACCCTGTCGTTAAATAAATATTTATCGTATTCAGTTTTTGGATAGGGTTTCAATATGTTCCCTTAGGTTATCTACTAACATCGGCGTTAAGCCATTTCAATTTCACTACTTTAGAAGGTAGATTCAATTATAATTACAACCATTGTTTGGTTCCGGGGCTAGTTAGCAAGTATATGAGTTCACTGATGATGGACTGAAATGTCCGAGAACGTTCGTTCTGAACATATTTTATGCAATTCAGTGGGATTTTTAAGATTTTATTAAATTTTACCTACTACTTAGAAGTTGTTTTACTGCGGTGTTAGAGTTTATATATTAATTTCATTAAACATTATATTACACAATATCTATCTGTTACAGAAAACAATACTGCTCTTCGTTTCCCTCCTTCTCGTCGTTTCTGCAGCGAGAAAGGAGAAAAAAACAACACTAGAGGACGTAGAGCGAGGGTACATTACCACCAAAGCACGATTATCTCCTCCACCTCCACCAACGTCAACAAAAGTACGATCTAAATCTCCCACTCAGTTTGGATACATACCAGTCAAAACACCAGCTAATTATGTCCAAAAAGAACCCAAGATAACTTATGCCCCACCTCAATATATATCCTTGAACCAAGGAAAAATTAAATATCAGACAGAACCACAGTACTCCACTATACAGTACGCTTCTGGTTCGCAATACACTACAGGACCAGTGTATACAGGACCGGTGTATACGGGTGCGGGTCAAGGAACGCCACAAAGAGGAGTACAAAAAGCCCCGGTAGATCAAACTCAAGAGTATTACGTGCCTCAGCAAGAGCAGTCTCAGTATTTGAATTATGATAACGTACAGTATGTAGCAGACAACAACATTGATCAAGGGGCCGGACAGCAGCACTACAACCCACAGCAGTATTATTATTTGCAACAACAGTACCAAGCACCTACTACGTCTATACAAGCTGTGGTGGACCCAAAAGGTGAGCGAAAGTTAATCAGTTTATTTATTTAGTCAGCATTATTACTTTATTAGAAAATATCAAACAGCTGAGTTACTTGGCTTGTGCGGTATAGGTACCTCTTTAAAAAGGGCCTCCTAACATCGGTTTAACACATTCACGGACACACTGTCATTGTATATACGTATTCTTATGGAGTAAATGACTTCATATGCAGTCATGACCGTGAATGTGTTAATTGAAATATATCAGGTGGTCTGAGTAACCTCCTTCGCCGATTAGGGTCATCCTGCGATCACAAAAAAATTATAGTTCTATAAACTCAAACCCTTATTAGACATACATAGCATGCATATAATACTACATATATTAATATATTTTTGACAGCTTCTAAATTTTTATTCACAAAAAATTTTGATGTACCATGTACCTACTGGAGGACCGCCATGTAATATCTACAATATCTGACATATGAGGGGTGTAAAATCAAAGTCGGCAATCTCCCATTTCCATAATTTTGGGAAACCGTGAAAAACTGTAAAAACTAACAAAATGAAATTAAAACAATAAACCGATAAATAATCATATAAAAATTTGATTTGTGATCGGATGTCCAGAAAGAGGGGCTTAAGAAATTATTTCTTTTCCTATTTTTAATATTTTAGTTTGGAGATTGCCGTTCTTGTTTGCAATGCTTGGATTGACGGATATGAAAATGATCTATAAGGATATTGCCAGTTTTGAAACTAATAAAACATCATTGTGCTAGCTACTTAATAAAGAAAAATATATTTGGATATTGAACAATAATAGAATTTAGGGGTTTGGTTCACTGATACTAATGACCAGACCAGAGAATATAGAGTATAGAGTATGTGGAAAATACCGTGGACAGATAGAGTAACAAATCAAGATGTTTTGCTGAAGATGGGGAAGGAATGGTAAGTCATAAAAATAATAAAATCGAGAAAACTGGAATATCTAGGCCACATAATGAGAGGAGAAAAGTACTCCCTACTAAGGTTCATAATCCAAGGAAAAATCTCGGGAAAGAGAAATGTGTGGCGTAGGAGGATTTCCTGGTTGCGAAATTTAAGGGAGTGGTACGGGTGCAGTTCAATACAATTGTTCAGAGCTGCAGCCAACAAAGTTAAAATTGCTGTGATGGTAGTAAACCTCCGACAGGAGACGGTACTGCAAGAAGAAGAAAATAATATAATATGTAAAAGCAATTTATATGCATATCACTTAAACTAAAATATCTGGAAGTTCGGGTATATATTCACAGGTTTCGACGGAGTTCACGACATCCATAGTTGATCACATGCGAGCACTACGTGGCTCTTATTGGCCGAAGCGGAGATTGCCGTGTTTGGTACGTACTCAGCTATGCATAATGCCGCTTTTAATCCCAATATGAATTTTTCACTGCCATTTGTATACACTTAAGACCGCTTTTGGTTCTTAAAATAGTTTTATCTAACAGATAATAGAAAAACGCAACAGATGGCGTCCCTAACTCAAAACAAGAAAAAATGGAGATTACCGCCTTTGATTTTACACCCCTCATATGTTCAACGGTATTGCTTCCAATAATTCCAACAATTCGTTGTCAAAAAAATGTAGATCCAACCTGCACTCTGAAATTTTTCAGAAAGTTGTAGACTCGCTCAAACGAAGCAGTTAAAACCATTTTTAAGACTGTTGTAATCATCTTCCAAAAAGGACAAGGTAATCAATTACTTTCAACGGGAAATAATCCACAATTTTACCAAAAAAATGATTTTATTAACGTTTCGAAGCCCAAATCGGGTTTCGTTGTCAAAATACAGAATACTACTAAAATAAACAAAAATGTTGTTGCTAAGTAAAAAAATTCTTCTAATAATTAATTTAATCTGACTCATTATTAAATTCTAACTTTAATATATTTAAATTATAAATAATATTAATAATACATAGATATACAATAAGTAATACTAAAATATAAAATGTGTACTAAATCGACATGTTATTGACTTACTAATCGTGGTATTTTCTTTCTATTGACTTCCTCTTTCAGTATGGGTAACCACATCTTACTGCATTCTACCGAGGAATTTGCGACACAATTGGTTTCATTTAGCATAATTAGAGCCGCTTCTTTGATTTTTCTCTTTTTACTATCTGATTCTTTCAGGACTATACTTGAATCTCTCCGCTGAACTCTATGTTCATTATCCCATGCATGTTGGCATATTTGAGATCTATCAAATTCTCTATTTTTAATATAAGACTGATGTTCACTTATTCTAACGTTTATGGTCTTGATGTTTCATCTAAATAAAATTGTTCGCATTCACAGGTATATTATAAATACAATTATTTGTTCTTTCTTGTTCACTGTTAGGTTTAGATGTTTTAGTATCAAAGAAAGATACTGGATATGAGACTAAAGTGTATAGAAAACCAACACACACCAACAGATATCTCAATTACAAATCAAATCACAACATCAACGTTAAGAAGGAAATCATTAAATCCTTATATGATAGAGCCAAAATTACTTGTTCTAACGAATATTCATTGTTAGAAGAAAAACAATTGTTAACATCTGTTTTATTAAAAAATGATTATCCATTATCGTTTATAAATAAAGAATTGTCAAGACTGGATCGAATAAAACAGAACAACGTAGAACGGGATCCTATAACATCCACAAGAAATAATACGAGGAAAATATCAATACCATATATAAAAGGACTATCCGAGAAACTTAAAACAATAAGAAATAAATTCAACATTTCAACAACATTCAAAACAACAAACACATTGAGATCTATTCTATCTAAAACTAAGCCTAACAGTGAACAAGAAAGAACAAAGAATTGTATTTATAAAATACCTTGTGAATGCGAACAATTTTATTTAGGTGAAACATCAAGACCATTAAACGTTAGAATAAGTGAACATCAGTCTTATATTAAAAATAGAGAATTTGATAGATCTCAAATATGTCAACATGCATGGGATAATGAACATAGAGTTCAGTGGAGAGATTCAAGTATAGTCCTGAAAGAATCAAATAGTAAAAAGAGAAAAATCAAAGAAGCGGCTCTAATTATGCTAAATGAAACCAATTGTGTCGCAAATTCCTCGGTAGAATGCAGTAAGATGTGGTTACCCATACTGAACGAGGAAGTCAATAGAAAGAAAATACCACGATTAGTAAGTCAATAACATGTCGAGTTAGTACAAATTTTATATTTTAGTAATACTTATTGTATATCTCTGTATTATTAATATTATTTATAATTTTTTTTTTATTAATGGCTTTGACAGAGCCAATTAGCCAGACTATTTGTGTTTTTTTGTATGGTATTACAATAACAATTTTAAGTTAATATCTAAGCCTACTTATTATCTAAATTTACAGAGTGTTATACTATATTAATGGATACATTTTTCAATTTTGTGTGATATTTTTACAATTTAATAATTTTATTATCTAAGCCTATTTAAAATTTAAATTTACAGGACGTTACATATTCGTAAAGACATTGTAACGTCTGCTTATTTTTTGGAAAAAGAATTTCGTTTAAATTGACAGGTAAAGGACAATTTAGATCAATTAACTTTTCATACATTACTTTAATATTTTGTCTGTACAGTCCACACTCCAATATGAGGTGCTGTAGATCTCCCATTCCACCACAGGCGCAATATGGGTTATCACTGATACCCATGCTGTGTTTGTATGCTGGGGTTAGTGCGTGATTTGACCTCATTCTGTTTATTGTTTTTATAAATAGCCTATTTGATTCTTGTTTAAACCATCTCTCATTGGGAATTAGTGGCTGGCAATTTCTAAAATTTATTCCCGTTGTACTTTGGTTATATACACGTTGCCAATTTTGTTTGCAATGGTTTTTACTGATATTATCTATATCGGTTACTGGTAGAAGTATGTTGCTTATGTTTTGTTTGGTTAAAGCTGCAGATTTAGCTAATTTGTCGACTTCTTCATTTCCTAATATTCCAGAATGTCCTTTCAGCCAACAAATAATAATTGAACTGCCCGAGGAAGTAAAATCATAATATAGACTCTTAATTTCTATCTCAATGTGGTTTAGATTTTTTGTCGATTGGATAGAAGTGAGTTTGTCCACAATACTTCTACAATCGGTGAAAATGATATAATTGTCCATACCAACAGAGGCTATATATATTTTAACGCAAGTAATAAAGCTGATAATTCGGCAGTAAATATATATTGAAGCTTCATTAGGCAATCGGCATGATTCTTTGTATTCAGAATTCCAGTGATATATTGCACATCCGGTTTTATTTTGAATTTTGGAGCCGTCAGTAAAAATATATTGAAACATAGGCCACCTGTCTTTAATTATTTTGTTGATAATATTGCCTGGAAGGTTTGAATCCATGTAGTTTGTTTGTATTACCTTGGAAAAGAGAGTTTCAGGAGGTTTAGTGTAAATTAAAGGTATTTTATTTTTGTACATTTGGTTTTCATTCATTGTCAACTTCCTGTAGCTTTCAACGTATATGGGGGTTTTTTTAGTACACCAATATTTATGGCTTAAATCTAATATATTCAAGTTACGAATAGTCCTTAAGTAGCTGACGTTTTTTGAGATAGCTCTAGCTACAAACTTATCTGTACAAAACTGTCTACGTAGAGTAAGTGGTGGTTCCTTAGCTTCAATCTCAATAATAGTAATAGGAGTAGATTTTAAGTAACCGAGACAGAGTCTCAAACATTTATTCCTTTGGATTTCAACTTTATTAAGATATCCTGTTGACGCAGACCCATATAAATGACAACTATAGTCGAAAATTGGTCGAATCATTGAGCGATAGAATAGCAATGCAATATTCGGGTCAGCTCCCCAACCGGTTCTACAAAAAGCTCTAAGGATATTCATAGAATTTTCTGATTTCTTTATAATAGAATGAATTTGATCCTTCCATAACAATTTACGATCCAAATACGTCCCAAGATATTTAACACAATTTTTTATCGGAAATTCTATTCTACCTAATTTGAAGGTGTCTTGAGGAATTTATAATATTTATAATTTAAACATATTAAAGTCAGAATTTGGTATTAGTTTTTTGAAAGTAAATTAAATGTAAGAGCAAATACTTACGATGTCGGGATAGTATCACGAGGTTTTTTTCCTGGTTTCCCTCGTGATTTACTATGGAATCTCTAACGCGAGAATTTTACTGTCATCGTTGCATTTGGTTGTCTTTTTAAAGACAGATCACATGCTATAATTTTTTTTTGTGACGGATATTCTTGATTTGGGATTGATTTCATGTAATCGAATGAACTATCTTTTAGTAAAGTCGTCCCAGGAACGCAACTCATAAATATTGGCGATATCATTTTAAAGTCTTCTACTTTAAAATGTATAATATACGTCTTAACTGCCAATATAAATGAGTCAGATTAAATTAATTATTAGAAGAATTTGTTTACTTAACAACAACATTTTTGTTTATTTTAGTAGTATTTTGTATTTTGACGAAAACGAACGCAACCTGATTTGGGCTTCGAAACGTTAAGTAAAATCATTGTTTTGCTAAAATTGTGGCTTATTTCCCATTGAAAGTAATTGATTATAAAAATGCCACAAGAAAATAGCCTTAGAAGAACATTAAGGACAATGTAGGTACTGTGGACTATGAATCTTGTTCTTTCTAAAAAGCTTCCTAACCTACGATCACTAATTTCAAAAGTATTTGCAATTTTCGTCATAATAATATGCGGATTCTCGGTGACACTAAGAATTAGATTTAATTATTTTCTTTATGTACAATAGGTGTTGTTCGATTAAATGTCTTATAATCTACATTCGGTCAGTCCACTGAATCCGTTAAAACCGTCTTCTAGTAAACTTTGAAAAGCTTCTCTTCTAGTTTGTCATCTATCAGGGAATTACTAATGATAAATTTATTTTTGCTTATAGCATATTTTTGTTATATTCTCCTAGTACAAAAATTCAGTTTCTCCTTAGAACAAATTATGCTAGTAATAGTACTAAACTTTTAAGCAAGTAATGTCAAAGACATAGCCAATCTAAGTAGAATAATGTATGCTTTTATTATTATTTTATAGACCAACAGTCTTAGTCCTTAGATATTTTGATATCTTGTCCAATATTAACATTTGAACATAAAATTTCATTACAATACTAAAATACAGGATGTTCCTTGCAAGAGACCTCTTAAAATACTCATTTCAAGTTTCGACCAATTCTGTATACGACAATTTTAAATATTTCACTGTTAATGTTGCTACGAAATTAATAAAAAAAACTTAATTATCTTTTAAACTACATATCTCGTATAATATTGCGATACCTTTATTTGAAAAAACAAGAACACGAGGAAAGCATATACGGCGTTCCATTAAAAAAAACAAAGATTGTTCCACCCTATCAATATGACTGGCCCTGTACATTTGTAAATATTTTCAAAATGTTTCCTATGTTTGCTCAGACTTTTACCTTCATTTTTCTCTCTTACGTCAAAGTAGTAACTGGACTTCCTCTCAATAATGCTGCACTCTGTATAGTATTTACCCCGCTCTATCCCATCGATTAATTCCTTAATTATTTTTTAAAATATGTATTAATTTCATTCCTATTTGTTTAAGGGGGTTTGCAGTACATAATGTATATCCCAACATATGTGTCCAACCAGGGAAGTCAACAGCAGTCAACTGACCAAACCCAGAACTACGAGAACGTCGTCTATAGCGACAACGACCAGACGTACCAACAACCACAATCATCCCCCCAATATACCACATACACAGAGAAACAACCCACTCTTGAAACTGGCAAGAGCGCATACAATGTTAAAGCTACAGACTTCACTTTCAAAAGAGAACCTAAGAGCCTCTTGGACTCATACGTTCCCTCCGTTCTTCAACTTCAGTATTATAAGCAAGCTCAGTTGAACAGCATCAGAGATAGCGAAAAGTATGAGAGTTATATTAACCCCACTGGTGCAGAGTCGTCTTATAGATATAACTATAGACCTACCCCATTCAGGAGATAATTTTTGAATAGCATTACAGGCAGATAGATATGATAGGAAGGTTAAAGAAGAGATTATCTTGATTTAATTAATCTTCTTTACTGGATTTTAAAATGAGTTCTTATTAAATCCAACTACTTCTTTACAACAATTTACTATTATATTTTAAAATGTATCTATTTCTTGGTTTTCTCTACTGTTCTTATTTCTTTTATTTTATTCTATATTATATATTGTTTTTCTCTTTTATTGTCTTCATTATTATCTTGATCTAAATCATTTAATTATCTCCTCTTATTATCTTTTTGCTTATTAATTTACCTCTTATTTTCTCCCCCCTCTCTCTCTTTCTCTCCCTCTCTCTTTCTTTCTCTCTCTTTCTCTATCTCTCTTTCTCTCTCTGTACTTTACATTATGATAAATATTTCTTAATTGAACAATATGTGCAATCACTATTTACCTGCTTGTTGCTCTATAAAATCACTTCTTATACATTATACATATATATTTACTTTTACTTTTTACTTTACTTTTACTTTTTACTTTACTTTTACTTTTTACTTTACTTTTACTTTTTACTTTACTGTACTTTTTACTTTACTTATACATTATTCCTTTTTCCGTTTCTTAGAATTTTTCTAAACTTACACTAATTTCTATTTTCCAAGAGAAAAACTGGACAGTTTTTACATTATGAATAAGTCTTATTATAGTTGCCAACAAATATTGCAGAAAACCTTATCTTAAGCTTATTACAAAGTCACTTGTATTAGAGTGGTGTCCTTAGGTTTCCGGCACAGGTAGAAAGTAATAAATGTCAGTCTATTGTACGTTTAATTATATACCTGCTATTCAGTATGTTTACCTCTCGAAACTTAACAACACAACGCAAATACAAATGGCTTTGTAATAAGCTTAAGATAAAGTTGTCTGCAATGATTTGGTGGCAACTATACATGTAATTTTGTACATAATAAATGTAATAACAATTCATTTTTTGATACAGCAGAATATCTCTCTCCAAATGTAATGTTTATTCAGTTATTTTCATAAGTCTGATTATAGGTATTGTATATATTTAACGTTATTTGTTTTGTGTAGTTTAATAATTTGGCCAGTGGCTGGACACTTTGTTAACGTGCGATGATCCTTGATTCAATTGTAATCTGTTGTAATTGTAGATTCAATTGCAATCTGACATTTACTTACGCTATTTTATAATTTAACAAGTATTCTGTAAAGAATTACCGATTAAAAAGTTGTATTTGCATCTGTCTTTTATTTAAGTTACTTTAAATTTTAAATTTCTGTATTTCTGGTCTTTAAATCCATATTTAGCGCTGAATAAAGGGGCGGGCAAGGCAGGTGACTGCCTGGAGGGCCAAGTTTTGAGGTGCGCTGATATAAAAATGAATTTTTGAAGTTATACTTCTTTACGATCGAGAGTGAAATTTTATAATGCCGGGCGCATGCGCACACAGACAGTATGTATTTCGTTGTTAATCTTTCAAGATATGTATGTATCAGCGCAAATAAGTCATATAAGGTTTGTTCCAACACGACCGAGAACCGTCACGAAACGGTAACGCTTCTGCGCAGTAAACAAAATCCGTTCCAACAAAAATATGATCGTCATCGGATCGTCCTTCCCACTGTTCCAACAAGAATTGTGATCTTTCGGTGACGGTTTCGTGATGATCATTTCAGTAATCGGGCAAATGCATAATGTGCTGGTTGGACTGACTTGCGCACTAGGATTTAATTCTTTAAAGTTTTTGAGCCTTTGATCGACTAAAAGCACACAAGCTGTCACCAAGAAAAATGACAAATATATAATTACCGTCATGGGACGATAACTGGGCGATACAATTACGAACATGCGCACAACAAACGGTACAAGTAGTTTCGTGACGGTTTCTGGACCGTCCAAAAGTTCATGTTGGAACAAACCTATTATATCATATAAAAGGATATATTAGTGTTCTTAGTACATGTATTATTTATTATAATTTTTGTGCCTTTGGATTTGTCTTCCTCGGGAATAAGATATTTTATAATAATAGTAAGTACATTTAAAGTACATTTAAAGTATTTTTGTATACTTCACTTGGTCTATTAAATTTGTCAGTATGTATGAGAAATCTTGTAACCTATCCAAGCAAAAGGAATATAGCTCAGTGGTAGAGCGTGTGACCGAGATCAAGAGGTCCGGGGTTCAAATCCCGGACGATTCATATTCTTTTTTTTTATATTTTTGGTATCGTTTTAATAAAAAAATTTTAAAAGTGGTAGGTAAAGAAAGTTAGTTTAATATTTAAATAAAATACAAATAACCTGTTAAGTATATTAATTTCGTTGAAATCTTAATAATAGAAGTATAACTTCTTACGTGCGTACAAAGTACACACACATTCTTTTTTTTTACATGAGACATTTGACTGAATAATTGTAATATTCTTTATAAGAAAACTACACTCACCGGCACAAAATTCTGCCACCCAAAATTTTTGATTAAGTTTGACAATCTATAACTTTCTTATTTGTACTCCGATTTTCAAGATTCTTGCATCAGTTTGTAGGTACATGTATTGATGTCGTTTGTTATTATTCTAGTGGAGTCAATGAAGGTTTTCACCTCCGATTTCGTTGAACCTCTATCGATTTTCATGAAAATTGGTAAGTATGTAGAGGATACCTCAAGAAACAAAGGTGACATGGTGCCAACTTGCGCTTTTACCCTGGGGGGATGCCACCCCTTCTCGGGGGTGGAAATTATTTTATTAAAAATAATACCACTAATCGATAGAGGGACAAATTATAAGTAAAATTTGTTATATAAAGTTATTTCAATAAATCAATAGTTTTTGAGTTATTAAAGATCAAAAGTTTTGATTTTTCCTGAAAAAAATCCATGTTCTAAAGCAGTTTTTCATAAATAACTCAAAAACCATAAGTTTCTTCAAAAAAGTTGTTATTACCAAAATCGAAGATAATATAAAAATAAATAAGCTCCTTATTCGAAAAATCCTTTATTACATATACAAAGTGAGTTATATGCAATTGAATGTATATTTTTTTTCCGCGAGTACTCAAATCTTAGTATTCAAGCTTAAATAACAGGAAAACGATGCACTTTGTTAAATATAGATATTAAACATTTTAATAAACTACTTAAAGGTAACTATCAAAAAGCTATATAAGTAGTCGATAGCATCAAAATTAAGCAAGTTATGATGGAAATAAGAGGACCCTTTCAGATTTTTTAGGGAAGAATGAAAAATGAAACATACGTCATTTCCACAAAAATTAAAATTTATAGTAACCCATTTAAAACTTTATTTATTTTAACATGAGTAATAACTTCAACAATTTTGACCGGTTTAGAACGCATATTTTTGAAAAAAAATACGATTAAAAAAAATTAGAATTTTTCAAATTTTCGTGAATTTCATTTTCTTTTGATAATAACTCCAAAAATTCTCGATATACTTAAAAAATGGTAGAGAACAAAATTTTAGTTTTAACTTTATTTAAGCTTTTTCTTTTTTTAATATTTTTTACGACAAAAAATAACCGAGATAAAAACATTTAAAACATAAATTTTACTGCGAGAACCATGTAACCGGGGCCCTTTCACCTTGTATTTAAAAAAAATAAAGGATTTAGAAAATTATGTTTAATACAGTGTTATAGAACTTTTACTTAGCTTTGTAATGGTTTTTGGATAAATCTCATATTTCAAAATTTAACGGAGTTATTTAAAAAAAAACCAATAACATTTTCTTTGAAAAAATTTTATAGCGGAGATTTTGTATGTATACAGGTTGTGGGAAGTCCAATTAGTCGTTTGTTGTAGGAGATACGAAAAAAGTTTATTTAGGTGAGATTGGGGCATAGATAATATCAGAATTTAAATACATTTCCAAATATACAGGGCCGCCCATATTGACAGGGTGAAACAAAATTATCTTTTGTTTAATGGAACACCCTGTATATTTTTACATTTTTGGATTCTCCTCTATGTTTTATTTCTTAAAATATCAGGTTTTGTGATGTTATACGAAGTAGTTTAAAAGATAATTACGTTTTTATTTTCAAATTTCATAGCAATATTCACCCCCTGTATAATTGTAGTGATTTGACATCAGAAAATCAATTTATGTTCAAGTGATTTTTAATATAATCTATTATTGTTAAAAATTATTAATCTAGCAAAACGTTTAATTTTAGCTAATACAGGGTTGGTCGAAACTGAATGAGTGTTTTCTCAAAGTTTGAGAGTATGAGTTTTCTCAAACGGAGCAGCCTGTAATGACTGTAATGAGCATTATAATGAAATGCTATTGTATGGCACTTTATTATTTCCCACCCTGCCAGTGAGAACTGAATTTATTTTTGAAATCCCTAACTTTATTTAATTATTAATTATTTTAAATATTGTAAACGATTAAAAAACAATCAAATTAAATTGAAATGAATAACCAGTGTATATCTTCCACATTTACTTCATATTTAACGTAGCCTGTACCATAACATTACACAGATTATTATCCCTGTATAGCAACGATATACCATGAATGTGAATTCATACGTGAGAAATGTCCTATATCCAGTCTCACAAAAAAAAGGGATTCCTCAAACATAATATATATGCAGACAAAATCAGCCAAAGTGATTTGCGATATCTAATTAAAGGCCCTACCAAGTTGGTTTTGTTGAACATAGCATGGAAGCACGACGATACTTTAGTGATAAGCGTATTTTTCGTAGTAGCTATAGTATGTTGTTTTATATTATGTATTACCTATATTAAATTAGTTTTAGTATGTTTCGTTTATCTAAAAAAATGTAAAACAAACAAAAATTCTGTTTTTCTTGTAGTTGTTTTTTCGTATAGATATTGTTTTATATTGTAGTAAATTGAATTTAGTTTTAGTATGTTCCGTTTGTTTGTAGAATTATATTTAATTAGATTTGCTTTAATTACTAAAATAAATAAATTTTCAATTATATTTTATGTATTTGTGGAAAAGGAAACCTAGCATTAGCGGCCACATTTCTATAACGGCCAATTGTTTTCTATTTTTAGTGGCCGTTATTGTCAGGTTTTACTGTACCAATAATATTTTATTAAATTATGAAATATTATTTAAATAAAAAATTTATAAACTTGATAAAAGAAAGTTTGCTTAGAATGTACTCCTCTATCTAATTATGGGGTTATTTTTAATAAAATAGTGTTCACCAATGAGAAGGGGTAACATCCACCCCCAGGATAAAAGCGCAAGTTGGTACCACATAATTTTTGTTTCTTGAGGTATCCTCTAACTACTTACCAATTTTCATGAAAATTGATGGAGGTTCAACGAAATCAGGGGTGAAAACCTTCAGTGACTGCCTTTTTGGAAATATAAAAGATTAATTTTTTTCGTGATTGTCGATTTGTTAATTTTCTGATTTTTTAGATAGTGTTTGCTATAAGTGTCTGATAGTGTCTGATAGTGTTGCTATAAGGTTTAAAAAATTAATAAAAATTATAAATCATGCACATAAATGTAAAAAAATATATATTTTACTTAAACAAGATTGCTTGAGCCAGAATGCTGAAATCTGCATTTTTATCATTAAAAAAAAGGTGGATTTCACCCCTAAAATGCAGAAAGCGCAACTTGGTGCCATATCACTTTTGTTTTTTGAAGTATCCTCTAACTCAGCGGTTCTCAATCTCTGGTACATGTACCACTGGTGGTACATTTCATTATTTGAGGTGGTACGCAAAACTCAAAACAGCCAAAATCAGCACCACCACTGGCACAATTATAGTTAATTAGATCACCTAGCTAGACAGGTATTTTAGTTAGGTGGTACCAAAAATAATAAAAAGTATTTGGTGGTACCTGACTCAAAAAGATTGAGAACCTCTGCTCTAACTAATCAACAAATTTCATGATAATCGATGAAGGTTCAAAGAAATCGTGGGTGAAAACATTCAGTGACTACACTTTCAGAAATATAGAAGAATAAGGTTTTCGTGATTTTCGACTTGTTAATTTTCGGATTTTTGGTTGCTATAAGGTTTGAAAAATTAAAAAAAATGTAATTCATGCACATATATATAAAAAAATATTTATTTTTCTTAATTAAACGAGATTACTTGCGCCATAATGCGGAAATCTGCATTTTTTTACAATTTAAAAAGTAGGGGTGTATTACATCCCTAAAATGCAAAAGCGCAAGTTGATGCTATATATCTTTTATTACTTGAGATATCCTCTAACTACTTACCGATTTTCATGAAAATCAATGAAGATTTAACAAAATAGGAAGTGAAAACTTAAAGTGACTGCACTTTCAGGAATCTAAAAAATAATTATTAAAAAAGGGGTGTATTTCACCCCTAAAATGCAAAAAGCGCAAGTTGGCACTATGTCACCTTTGTTCCTTGAGGTATCCTTTAATCACTCACCAATTTTTATAAAAATTGATGGAGGTTCAACGAAATCTGAGGTAATAACTCATATCCACCTTCATTGACTCCACTATTCCGGTAATAAAATTTTTTGTTTAGATGGCATTATACGGGGGTGACTGAAAGCGTTGAATTTTCTCCTAACAATTCTGTGGAAAAATTACAGGGCTGATTTTGTTTCATACTCCTTTTGTATCACTGGTTATCCTGGAGGTATCACTAAGCTTTTGTTTTTTAAATTATCCAAATATCTCCTTTCCTGTAAGAGTTGTAATTAAAAACACTGCTTTGAAGGTTTTTTTAATTAAACATATCAAACGCACTAAAATTAACAAAACAAATCAAAATTAACAACAAAACAAAACAATTCAATAGCCGGTATGTCCATCTCTTCTAGCAACGACTGCTCGCAATCTGTTTAGCATCGAATAAAGATGTGTTATCCTTGCCTCGGGAATAGCCCGATATTCCTCTACCAGGGCCATAGCCGTACCAAATTTTCTGGAGGCCTAGGATGACGGCGAATAGCTTTTTTAATTCATGCCATAAATGCTCAATAGGATTCAGATCTGGGCTGCATGCGGGCCATTCCAATCTTATTAATCCAACCTCTATTTTATGAGTCCATCGGTGTTTTTATTTACAAAAAATAGTACAGCTCTTAGAAGAAAGGAGATATTCGGATAATTCAAAAAACAAAATTTTAGTGATGCCTCCAGGATAATATGACAGGACTATGAAACAAAATCAGCTCTTCCATTTTTCCACAGAATTTTTTAAAGTTAAGAGAAAATACGACGCTTCCATTCACCCCTGTATATTGCCATGCAAGCAAAAATTTTGTGTTACCGGAATAATACCAAACGATATCAATACATGTACCTACAAATTGGTGCAAGAGTCTTGACAATCGGAGCACAAATAATAAAGTTTTAGCACAAATAGAAATTGTCGGTGGCGGAATTTTGTGCCGGTAAGTGTATTTTTATAATATTGTTCTAAATATCTTGAAAATTATCCTTCTAATGGTTTTGAGAAATGCTTGGTAATCGCGTGAGTTTTAGCTGAATTACTAGGTATTGAACCGATCTTAATACTACCGAACATTGGTCCTGGCTTTCGTAGACTTTCGCAAAGCATTTGGTGCGCTAAAAATTAACATCGTAATGAGAACTTGTTTTAATTTAGCTGTTACTAGTGTCTGGTCACTGTTAGTATCTGCCCCTCTGTAAGTCTAATAGAAAACAAATGTTTGTTTTGTATCAGAATATGGTCTATCCAATTTTTACTATTCCGTCGATGGAGGTCCATGTAACCTTATGAATGTCTTTATGATCAAAACTTGTGGTAGTCATTTTCCGGTGGCGCCCAAAATTCTGGAATTCTGGAAGAAAAATCAGCAAGGACAGGATCCCAGCAAATGCCGATAGACCGCATATCTTTGCCAACAATTAGAGGAGCATTGGCAAATCTCGTAAACCTAGAGTTGTCAAAGATGTAATGCATCATCTGCCCGTTTCATAATATAGCTCTAATATGGCATGGTTCACCACAGATATTTTCAGAAATTGGCTTATTTAAAGAATTTTAACCTGTTAGAAAATTTCAAGAGAAGAAACTGGAAATACAGCCGAAGAAAGGTGGTGAAATGTTTATTGAATTAGACAATGCTTCTGCTAATCCCCCTGAAACTATTCGACATCCAGCAGACGGCAACTTTAATAATTGTATGTTTTTGACAAAAAATGCATCGCTTTTTCAACCCATGGGTCAGTGAATAATTTTGGCAACCAAACGAGTATATTGCAGAAAGTTCTTAGATGAAGTAAAAAAGTAAAAAATATTAAACAAAACTTGATTCCTTTTTTAACTTACTAGTCCAGAGAGCCACTGCGCATCCGCTAGGAAAAATATTCTAATTCGGATTTTTTGCACAATCTTACTCAAAAAGGAGTCCTTTTAACAAATTTGCATGTTGCCAGGACCAAAAGGTGGTCAAAAATTTTTTAAACGTTTTTTTTTGTTTTTTCCTAAAATAATTTTATTTACATGGAAAATTTTTTTTTAGATTTTTTGGATCATTCCAAACAGAAAAGGTCTTTATTGACTTTTCTCTAAAGTTGATAGTTTTTGACATATAAGCGATTAAAAATTGAAAAATTGCGAAATCGGCCATTTTTAACCCTCAAAAACTATATGAAAAACGGAAAATTTGAATGTTGCCAAGGCAGTTAGATATTCTTTAAACATCGATTGATGAAATCCCGAAGAGTTTTTTGCAATACAATATTCAAAACTCCTTTGTTTTTTAATTGCTAATCAAGCGTGCGCGACACTATTTTCCACCGACATTATGTTGCAAATGAAAGGAATAAATTCGTTATTTCGTAAACCGGCGACATTAAGGAAAAATCCCGAAACAGGTCGATTTTTATTTTTAAGTTATGATATTGTGGCATATATGGTGTACTAGTGACGTCATCCGTATGGGCGTGATGACGTAATCGATGATTTTTTTAAATGAGAATAGGGGTCGTGTGCTAGCTCATTTGAAAGGTTCTTCAATTCTCTATTCAGTAATATAAACATTTACATAATTATTTATACAGGGTGTCCAAAATTTTTTTATAAAATAAAATTATTTGACACAAGAGAAGTAGAAGGACAGAATTTATTCCTTTCATTTGCACCATACTGTCGGTGGAAAATAGTGTCGCGCACGCTTGATTAGCAATTAAAAAACAAAGGAGTTTTGAATATTGTATTGCAAAAAACTCTTCGGAATTTCATCAACCGATGTTTAAAGAATATCTACCTACCTTGGCAACATTCAAATTTTTAGTTTTTCACATAGTTTTTGAGGGTTAAAAATGGCCGATTTCGCAATTTTTCAATTTTTAATCGCTTATATGTCAAAAACTATCATTTTTAGAGAAAAGTCACTAAAGACCTTTTCTGTTTGGAATGATCCAAAAAACCTAAAAAAAAATTTTCCATGCAAAAAAAATTATTTTAGGAAAAAAAACAAAAGAAAACGTTTAAAAAATTTTTGAACACCTTTTGGTCTTGGCAACATGCAAATTTGTTAAAAGGAGTCCTTTTTGAGCAAGATTATGCAAAAAATCCGAATTAGAATATTTTTCCTAGCGGATGCGCAGTGGCTTTCTGGACTATACAGATTTATACACTGTGTCTAAATACAGTACATATTTTCAAAAATTAATGTTTGATTGATTGTAAACCTATTTTTATATAACGGACTTTCGGCTTTAACGGACATCCCGTCCCCCCCAATTAGTCCGTTGTTTCGAGGTTTTATTGTATTATTATGTATTTTAAAAGAAAAAATTATGAAACACTTCATTTTATAATATAAAAGCTATTAGGTCTGGATCCCGCGTATAAAAAAAAGTTGACTAATAGCAAGCTGAAATGTGTTAATAGCTTAAGGGTGTCTAGTCGGACAAAGTTTGATGTATGGGAACACTGGAACAGGGAAAGTTTTAATTGTTGGACAGGTTAAAAATTTGGAACGTCAGACCACGAAAACGTCCCGTGTATTTTGTCGGACAGAACTTCCAATTGATTTGTTACCCTGGCATTAAACTCTCATGCAAAAATCAGACTGCTATTTGTCACCTGTTATAATTCCTGTCATTTTACATGTTCTACGTGTTCCACTCATGCCCAGTTGGTGATAACTAGCAATCTGATTTTTGCAGGACAGTTTAATGAAAGGGTAACAAATTAATTGGAAGTTCTGTCCGACAAAATACATGAGACGTTTTCGTAGTCTGACGTTCCAAATTTATGACCTGTTCAACAATTGAAACTTCCCCTGTTCCAGTGTTCCTATGCATCAAAGTTTGTCCGACTAGACACCCTTAACCTATTAACAAATTTTCAGCTTGCTATTAATCAACTTTTTTTTCATACGCGGGATCCAGACCTATATACTTACTGAGATGGAAGGTGGTAAGTGACGTGATAATATCTATTATATGAAAGTAAACTTGAATTCAGGATTTATTATACTTATATTATTGGACTATAATATGTTGGCAAAAAAATAGTTTAATTCATATTCCCATGTTAGAAATTTTATTTTGAAAATTAGTTCATATTAAACGGTAAATACTTTTGTTTAGTAACAAAAAGTAAAAAACAGATGGCCAGAAACAAAAAACAAGAAATAAATATAATTATATGTTAAAAAGAAACTTATCAAACCTGTCAGGATTCTGACCTGTCGGGATTTTGGCCTGTAGGGATTCTGGCGTGTCAGGATTTTGGGCGTCGGGATTGTGGCTGTCGGGATTTTGGGGTAGACCCGTTATTTTCATTTTGTTCCCTGTACAATTAGCTTTTTCCCACTTTCATTTCATTCATTATGCAAACCGAGACCCCGGTTATTGTAAGCAATAAGCTTACAAACAAAAAGCACCATTCGAAACATTCTTAATTGTTCTGATGTCATTTAAATCATTCTTGCTAGTACAATTTTTTTTATATACTCTTGATCAGATCTATTAATTACGAAATCTCTTATTTACTCAATCTAAAATAAAATGCAATAATTTTAAGAAACACTATTTATTAATAATTATAATTTAGCAATAGCACAGTGGTAAAGAAATAAAAAAATATAGGTACAATATTATTAATTTAGTTCTACCTACTGACCAATATTTTAGGCACAACCTGAAAAGTGAATAAAGTTTTTACAAATATGAAACTCAGTAACGACTTATAAAACGAATATTTATAGTAGCGAAAAATAACGAACATTCTACACATGAAAATTTGTATACACGAACATACATTTGGAACCCTTTTTAAAAACGTACAATTTAGTATCCAACACAAACATCTCAACAAGTCTTGTTGAAACCACAGTTCCTGGACATCATGGTTGTTCAATTGACGAATGAGAAAGTCATTAGTCAGTGGTTTTCAAAAGGTTTATCTCTATAGCAGTCACCATTGACTGTAACGTTCTAGCCAGCATCGTTTTTGAAGAAGTAGGGACCAATGATAAATCACACGAAACAGTCAGTTTTTCTGGATACATCTATTGGTTTCTGAGCATATACTTGAGGATTATTTTCACTCAAAATACGCTTATGAAAATCGGGATCAACGGCAATCTCGTTTTGGGCCATTCACCGAATCTACGCCTTGCTATGTGATCGTGTAGCCTCAATCCTTGCATGAGTTGGATTTTGTAAGCACGCAAATCAAGACCTTTCCGCAAAATCTTTCATAAAGTGAATGGACACATATCCAACTGCTGTGCACCATGGCAAATTAGTGCAGTCATTGAAGCTTTTTACCTCAGAAATTTTTTACTATGAACCGATTTGCATTAAATTTTGGAATTAGGCTTATCCTACCCTTAACTTCAAAAGTGATATTGACCCGAACTCCGTTTTCACCCTGGTGGTGGTTGCCACCCCTTTTCGGTGGTGGAATTTTTTTTTTCAAAATAACCTCAGATATCGATAGAATACCTAATTTTAAGCAAAAAATGGTGTATAAAGTTTTTTCAAAAACCCAATACTTTTCAAGTTATTGGCAATTGAAAATTCGGAATTTTCTCATGATTTTCAACAGTTTTTTGCAAATATCTCCAAAAATATGCATTTTAACGATAATATTACACTGAACAAAATTGTAGCAGGTAAAAAAATGAACAAATTGATTTTTTAAAGAGTGTTCTAAGTGCAATATTAAGCGAGATATTGAAGATCAAAGCCGTTTTTTATTTTGTGTGAAATTTAATCGATGTATTCAATGCCATCTAGCGGAGAGCGAATAAATTTTATGCATGCTAATGAGAAAGGATTTTATAGTGCTTAAAATAAGCTTTAAAATGAGCACTGTTAAAAGTCTTTTGTACGTAAAATGAGTGAGCTGTAATGAAAAAAGAGGAACATCTAATGTTTTTTTTTAATCAATGGATTGCATAAGTGCCATTTCCATCAAAATTAAAATTAATCGTATTCCGTCTCGATTCAACTTTAATATACAGAGTTTGATGGATTCTAGCAGTTTCGCTGCTTTGGAACATATTTTTTGAAAAAATCACGATTTTAAGAAAAAAGAATTTCTAATTTAAAAAAAAAACACCTTCTTTTCATAATATCTCAAAAATAATGAAAGAAACGTAAAAAAGTGTAACAATAAAAAAATAGGTTTTTTTGACAAAAATTATGGTTTGTTTGTTTTTCCTATCACACAAAAATTGAGGAAGATATGATTGATTAATAGTCCATTCTTTAACGGTAAAATATTGCAAAACCTCTAAATTTTAAAGAACCGCTTGGATTGGCATGAAATTTGGCATACACATAGCTAACAAGTCAAACAAAAAAAGTGATATTGTGCCGATATGTGCTTTTGCCCTAGGGGTGGTTTTCACCCCCTCTTAGGGGTCAAAAAATATTCGTCCAAAGAAAGTCAGGAAATGGATAAACTGGCTAATTTTAAGTAACTTTTGTTCTATAGATTTTTTTCACTAAGTCAATACTTTTCGAGTTATTTGGCAGTGAATATGTTCATTTTTTCAACAAAATAACCACGCTTTTAGACGGTTTTTCGCAAATAACTCAAATAGTAAGTATTTTGTCGGAAAAACATTCTCAGCAAAAATATAGCCTGTAAAAAATTTAAAAAAAAAAGGTGTATATATCACGTCACTACACCTAGTAGAAGCAGAGTTATAGCTAATGAAAAATAGGTTCATATTCGTCAAATTCCAAATGCAATACTTTAACGTGAAATAACCAAAAATGAAGCACATTTCGGGAAAAACTCATTTCAACTTAAAGTGTTTAAAAAAGCTTCATTTTTGTTTTATAAAAAAAATTTCTAGCATCAAAATTAAACAAGTTACGCTCAAAATAAAGTTAGTCCCTTTTGGTTTTGGTAAAAAAATCGAGAAAATCGCCCCCTAATTAGTATCTTAAATGAACTTAATCGTTACGACTTCCCAAGTTTCTTGACTCGTGTATATATTGTTTATATGATCTGTAAGTTTCATCGGTGCAAAGTCCTTATTATTGAAAGGGCTGTAGTTAAAAGGGGTTGAACGAGTCACTGATCACGAATGTATGCAAATTTAGAAACACCAAATCTTAATAAATTTTTGTCTAACAGAAAAACAAAAAAATACATGATATTCAGAAAAGCCAATCTGACTTTTTTTGTTTTTCGAAATGTTTTGTATCTCTAACAATTTTTAAGTTATTTAAAGAAAAGCATATTTTTCAAAATTTAAATTTTTAAAAATTTTACTTTGAAACCAATTTTTTTCAAAAATAAAACTTGCACTTTGAATCGACGAAACACAGATCATATAAACACAACATAAGTAAAATAATTTTTGGAGCGGTAACGATTACTTTCATTTAAGTTGCTAATTAGGGGGTGGTCTTCCCGATTTTTTTTGCAAAAACAAAAGGGACCATCTTTATTTTGAACGTAACTTGATTAAATTTAATGCTAGAAACTTTTTGTAAAAACAGAAATAAAGCTTTTTTTAAACACTTTAAAAAAGTTATAATTAGTTTTCCCCAAAAAGTGCTTAATTTTTTGGATATTTCACGTCGAAATATTCTATTTGAAATTTGGTGAATATGAATATATTTTCATTGGCTATAACTCTGGTTCTACGAGATCCAGAGACCTAACGCGTACACCATTTTTTTTAACTTTTTTATGGGCTATATTTTTGCTAGGAACGTTTTTTTCGACAAAATACTTACTTTTTGAGTTATTTGCGAAAAACCGTCTAAAAATGTGGATATTTTGTTGAAAAATGAACATATTCACTCGCAAATAACTCGAAAAATGTTGACTTGGCGTAAAAGCTCTATAGAACAAAAGTTACTTAAAATTAGTCAGTTTACCTATTTCCGAAATTATTTTGGACATATATTTTTTCACCCCCAAGAGGGGGTGAAAGTCACCCCCAGGGCAAAAGCACACATCGGCACAATATCACTTTTTTTCTTTGACATGTAAGCTATACGTATGCCAAATTTCATGTCAATCCAAGCGGTTCTTTAAAATTTAGAGCAAAAACCGTGAAAGAATGGACTATAAAGAGCGCGCGGTAGCGCAACCACAGTCTCTCTCGAGCCCTTTGACCCTTCACCGTTTCAAAATAAAAGGTTTTTCACTACATATTATAATGAAAAAAGTTGTAGCTCTTTTAATTACCTTCAAAATGGTTTTTTATAAATTGTGATAGCTTCCAAATTGAAGTAGTTATGGCCCAAAAACTAATCGTATTTTTCTCTACGTAGTAAACTAAACATTTTTAAATGTATAATCATACATATTCAATGTTTTAATTTAGGGGTAGTTTTAAGAGTTAAAGAACTTGAGCATATGATTTTCCAGCATAGCTTTTTCGAGAACGTGGAACGATATTTAAATCCTTTTTAGTTTATCAAAAGAAATTTTTTATACAATTTTTAATCGAGTGGTTGATTTTAAGGGTTGAAAGTGGTTAACAATTAAATAATTAAGATAGAGAACCTAAAATATTATTTACTCTATATTTAAGTCTTCTTGTCAAACCAAATTAATTTTGTGTAAATTTTTTCTATTTAGGGGTTGTTTTTAAGGGTTGAAAGGAGGTTAACACTATGATCATTAAGATAGAGAACGTAAAATATTATTTTACTCTATATTTAAATCTTTTTATGCCATACTAAAATAATTTTTTGTAAATTTTTTCGATTTAGGGGTTGTTTGCAAGGGTTGTACGGTTTTCAAGGGGATGAAAATGAGTTTAACATGAGGTTATTGTGTTACAAAACACTTCACAATGTCACTCTTTATTATTAAACACGTTTTCTGGCGATAAAATGGCTCAATGTCAATTTTTCCATTAAGGGGTTGTTTTCACCCCTTAAAAATAAAAAACGGAGTTCGGGTCAATATCACTTTTGAAGTTAAGGGTAAGATAAGCCTAATTCGAAAATCGAATATAAATCAGTTCATAGTAAAAAATTTCGGAGGTAAAAAACCTATTTTACGCTTCAATGACTGCACTAAATAGACTGATTCATGTTTTTTTCTATGCTATGCTCTACAGCAGCAACAACTTCTTTTGTAGGCACTGTACGACGTCTCTGTAGATGCATATTATAATTTAAAGTAAACATGGTTCGAAAACGTTACGTGGTTAATGGAATTAATTGCTCTGATGAACAATTATGTTGACCATAAAATGGATGTAGTGCGCGATACGTATTTCGAACAGAACCATGATTTTCAAAGTAAAGCATAATTCGGAAGCCTTGTTCAGGAGTCAGTCTATTCTGAAATGCCAAACCAAATCAAGCATAGATTACGGGACAGCTGTTAAAATGGCCGCCAGTTAAAAAAGTATTACTATATTTCAAAAAAAAAACACCCACTACAAGCAAGGAAACAACGAAACTTGCAAAATTTGGCAATAGTAGTAAAATAGCTCACATATATGGGCGTACACATAACTGAGATCATAAGAGCTGTCAGACATTTTTGAGTAGGTATTTTAGGCAATCTGAAAATTTTTCAGGTAACTCTTCCATGATAGCCTAATACAAAAAAAAAAGGCTAAAACTTGTCATTACAAAAAACATTTTCGAGGTGGATTTGAAGTAAATTTAAATATTCAAATATAAAGAATATAAACAAGCGAGGCGATTTGCGAGTGAATTTAACTCTGCAAGATGCTTGCATAGGCGTCCCAAGAATCTTTAGGGAATTACATCTGAATCTATACTTAACATCTATATACTATCAATAGTATAAAATATACAACTATACATGTATAGTTATGCGCTTTCTTTCAGGGCAGTGGGGTGCAGGTGCTATTTTGACAGGGTATTTTTTAATAATAAAAATAAATATTCTAAAAAAGACTGGTTTTCTTTTGCGAGATTTTTTACCTGCCAGGTAATCAAAAAAAATTACGCGTGCATGTAAATGCAAAGCGTAAGCAGAATAAATGGTAAGCAGTGTGATAAAGAGCGTATATCGATAGTTCCTAGCGTCCTCTTTCGCAGCAATTTCTGTGTCCGAATCTTGTACTTCTTCTTCAAACTCTTCATCTATCTAAAATATTCATTTACTTAATTTCAGAAATATTGCTGAAGGTAAGCTTACATGTTCTGTTTATTAATGAAATCTTTTTTCTTTAGTAAATTCAATCTTCTGCTTCTTCGTGTACCTCATCCTTTCAGGACAATGGAGAACATCACGGCCCATTTTATTCTGTCTGCATTGATTCTGAAGAGTTCTATTGTTGTTTTTACCCTCCACTACTTTAAATTTTTCAACCAGGATATGCATCGTCTTCCGGTTCTCTTTTTTCTTCCACTTTTCCTTGTATAACTAAACGCATCAACTAAGAATAAGATGAAGAGTTTGAAGAAGTACAAGATTCGGAAATAGAATTAATTCAATTTATATTTTTGTACTTTTAAACTTATATAATATATAATATGTATATATAATAATACATTTTTCGTTTTCTATCACATTTGCAAAATTTATTTTATTGTTTGTATTATCTTCTTTTAATTAATAAAAATATATCTGAAAAATCTAAAATATATAATAATTATCCCAATATTTTTACACACAACAACATGGTTATCGTCAGGTCACGTGATTTTGCCCAAGCGAATGGAATCGCTGCGAACGAGGACACAAAGAACAATCGACAATATGCTCTTTCTTACACTGCAGCTTACCTACAGCGCTTTTCCTTCACATGCACACGTAATTTTTTTTTGATCACCTGGCAAATAGAAAATCTCAACAGAAAAGACCTGTCTTTTTAGAACAAATATTTTTAATATTAAATAATACCCTGTCAAAATAACAATTGCAACCCCTTGTCCGGAAAGAAAGTACCTACATAGCTATACATGTATAGGTATATATTTTGTACTGGTTAATAGTATGTATAGATTCAGATGCAATCCCCTAAAGTTCAGATGCACCCCCTGAAAATATTCCTGCGGCGCCTATGCAAACATCTTGCAGAGTTAAATTCACTCTCAAATCGCCTCGCTTGTTTATATTCTTTATATTTGAATATTTAAATTTACTTTAAAGTCACCTCAAAGATGTTTTTTGTAATAACAAATTTTACCCTTTTCTTAACTTTGGGGGGGGGATTTTTGGGGAAAATAACCGCTACCCTTCAGCCAGACCGGCATTTTTGTATTAGACTATCATGGAAGATTTTCAGATTGCCTAAAATACCTACTCAAAAATGTCTCACAGCTCTCGGACCATGAGGACGGAAGCGAGCAGGAGGAAATAAGGAAACGGCTAACGCTTGCTAACAAAGCATACTTCTCTCTGTCGAATGTGTTTGGACCCAAAGAAATCTATACGGAAGTTCAAAATATATAAAACCATGAAACTACCAATAAACCACATTGACAATGATACTTTTGAAAGAAAGATATCGAGAAGGATATTGGGACCCATCTACAATTGTATATGGAGAATAACGTTCAAACACGAGTTATATCCATATTACACAGAACCCACATTGAGAATAGAATAAAAGCAACCACAAGAACATATCATTCCCTATATAAAAACTTCCTAAATAAAAAGGAAATAACGAGGAAAACCAAAATGGTAATATTTAAAACAATTTAAGTATTTACCACCACATATGGAGCAGAGAATTGTGTATTGAACGACAAACAAAAAAAGAGATTGCAAGCCGCGGAAATGAGGTATTTAAGAAAAGTCGTGGGAGCTAGATAAAAGACGTAGCGAAGATATTAGATGAGAAGTAAAAGTGAAAACTTTAAAGAAAAAAATCATGAAAAGAAATTAAAATGGACTAGACACTTATTTAGAATGAATGTCAACAGACGTGTTAAAATGACATGGGAAGCGAGGCCGATAGGGAAAAACAGGAGAGGCCGACCAAGGAAAACTTGGAATACAGGTGTGATGGAAATATTGAAAAATAGAGGAAAATCGTGGCAGGAAGCCACAGAATTAGCTAGGGGCAGGTAAAAGTTCGCAGAGAATAACGAGTAAAGAAGACACCTCGACACCTTTTCGTATAAGAGGAACATCGATTATGTATGTACACAGGACCCTCTACAGCAAATTATGCCAAAATACAAAGATTGAGCTGGGCAGGTCATCTTATCAAAATGGATATTAATATAACATCAGTAGAATGGTCAGTGGAACTATTGCGGGACACGACCAGTAGGAAAACCAAGGAAGACAAGGTGAGAATCGATAATAAAGAGATATCGAGGGTGAATAACATACGGAGCGGAAATAACATACTTACAAACAAATCTACCCAAATAGCAGCATACGCAGAAGATATAAACATAATGGGCAGAACAATGAATGCAGCTGAAGAAACCTACGTTGAGTTGAAACAGAGTGCAGAAGCAGTAGGGCTAGCAATAAATACAAATAAAACAAAATTACTCATACAAACCAGATCAAGTAGACCGGCGCAACAACACTTTGTTGACGATATAGAACATGTGAATAGATTCACGTACCTAGGAATGGATCTGGTCGCAAGCAATGAAGAAGAACCGGAAATAAATAGAAGGCTTGTGCTGGCAAATAAAGCCTATTTCGCGATGGGCCACATATTCAAATCGCGAGACGTACACCGGAAAACAAAACTCCGGGTCTATAAAACAATAATTAGGCCCATAGTAAGTTATGGCTGTGAAACATGGGTGGTGACACAGAAATCGGCCAATGCATTAGATGTGTTTGAAAGAAAAATATTACGTAGGATACTGGGCCCAATAAGTGAAAATAACAACTGGCGAATTAGTTATAATAGAGAAATATACGGGCAATATAGCGAACCAACTCTAGCACAATACACTAAACTGCAGAGATTACGGTGGGCAGGGCACGTGGTCCGCATGCATGAGAATGGAATCCCCAGAAAATTGCTAAATGCAAGAATGCAGGGAAAAAGACCCGTTGGAAGACCTAAAAAGAGATGGGAAGACGAAGTCAATGAGAATGCCAGGAACTTCCTGGGAACGCGTTCATGGAAAAAAACAGCGGTAAATCGAAATGATTGGAGAAGCTTGTTGAAGGAGGCCAAGGCTCGATTTGGGCTGTAGTGCCATTGGATGGATGGATGGAGGGTGAATAACTGTAGGAGAGCAGCTGAGGAAAGAGATGCTTGGAAGCGGATGCTGGGGGAGGCCAGGGCCTAACTTGGGCTGTAGGAGAGATAGAGAGAGAGGGGACCTTTTTGGCACCGACCTCGTAAGTATCAATTTCAAGTCATATTCCAATATTTCGTATTTGGAAGTAAATTCCAAATATGTATTACAAATATACAAACAATTGCGTTTTAAACTTTTGTATTTATATTAAAAGAGAAATAGTTTCATTATACAAAAAGTAACAAAAATAATAAGTAACAAAGCAAATATACAAACAAGAAGAATGTGACAACCTACCTAAAGTTTTATTTAAAAACTAAACATTAAACATTTTCAATGAACAAAAATGTCTCAACAAAACATTAACCGAAAAAAATTAATCACGAGTTTTTTCCTAAATTACATACCATTATTTTCTCTTTCCACTTTGGATACAATGTTCTATAAGTACAAGATGTTAGCTTGGAAATTTCGGTATCATGTGACACAGTAAAAAGAGGCTACCGTAAGTTTAAATGTGGTAGAAAGTCGTGTACAGACTGCTACTACACAAGAAAATGTTAAAAAGGTTCATGGTCTCATACTGCAAGCTCGACGTATGACTCAGAGCTAGAGAATTTCTGCGTATAAAGGTTATTGCTTAATGCAAAATGCTAAGATAAGGTTACAGCATTTACGTAGAAAAAATATTTCAGCTCTTTAATTTGGTAATTGAAAAAATAAGTCCAGTGATACTTGAAAAACATGACTAGAGAAAATAATACGTCACAAAATCTGCCATCTTTAAAATACATATCAGTGGTGTAATGTCGAAAAATAGAGCGACTGCAGTTTTGACAATATATGATTTCTTTGTAAATAACAGAGACATGTTAACCGTAGACAAGGCATACTGAGCAAAAAAGCGTAACGCGCGGCAGTCGATCGGTGGTTTATCTATCTCTTTTTACTAAGCGATACCGCTCATATGACAAAGATGGCTAGACCACTCAAAATGAATATTGACCAATGGCGTCCTTGATATCGGCGTTACACCTCGATGCACAGAGCGGCCCATAGCTAGCCTAATCTACAGGTTATTACATCTATGGTAAATAAGGTAGTTTTTGTGTAAGCCTTGTAATGCAATACGTCGTTTTGAACGTTTATAGTCCATGGCATGGAATTATTTCTTCCTGACGTTTCATCTGCAACTGTGGTACACACTATCAAGGGTGATCCAGCAACGGCCATAGTGGTCGGATGAGACTATCAAGTCTAAAGAAAGGATACACCATTACAAACCACCGGCTTGGAAAACCTATGACCTTCAAATATTTCGAACTTTATATTGAATCAATAGGGAACTTGCACATTTTTTTTATTACATAATAATGTTCAGTTTTGTTTAAAAATGAGATTTCCAAAATTTCACGCTTCAAAAACTCGTAATAACTTAGAAATACAAATTTAAAGTCTTCTGCGGTATAAAATAGTTCAAACGACCCGTGACGTCACATAGTTTTATTATATAGTTATGATTAGGGTTATATTTAGGTATATTCTTCTTCTCCTTCTTTAGTTTATTGGCCTCCACCTACTTGGGTATTTGGCCAGCTCGTCGTCGCGGCATAAGGGAAACATATTTATATTTTAATGACATTTATCGTATGTCATTGTAATAATATATACCAGTTTGTTGAGATTGGAGTTTGATACAGTTTTTGAAGGAGGGGAAAGAAGGTTTACTATGGAAAATAAAACCATTTTGTAAAAGTACAAATTTTCTATGAATAGTTCAAACGATCAAAAACACTTGTGACGTCACATAACTGTATTTTATACTGACGTTTATAATGTCTAATTTAAAATTATATACAATTTTGTTTACTTTGTTAGTGCAGAATGTAAACATATAACCAGATGACGTCACGACGCGTTTTGGGCTGGCTGGTATAATTTGAATTTTTAATCATCTTTAGGGGCCAAACGAAAGACAAATAGTCTAAGAGCTGGGAGCGGTTTTTGTGCGTGATAAGTAATATGGAAAAACTATACGGGGATATGTTGAATTAGTTGTGTACATGACTTTCACCAACGGCCGGAAACCAGAGTTGGGGCCGAGGGTAGTTATAAGGGGTCAAAGTCGCGGATTTTATTATTTTTTTTATGACGCTCATGATCGAGATAGTGCACCAAAATTTGGGAATAAGTAGGTCATGACGTACTAAGTAAAATCTCTAGGGGCTCAACGCTGCGTGGCCGACAAAGGGGTGGGAGTAGGGGTGATTATAAAAAATATAAGGGGTTTTTTGCGACGTTCGTGATTGAGATAGTGCACCAAAATTTGGGTATAAGTAGACCATGACATAAATAATTAAAATCCCCAGAGCCGGAAACCAGAGTGGGGAAGGAAGGTAGTTATAAGGGGTCAAAGTTCCGTTTTTTACTATTTTTTTTTTTTGTGACGCTCATGATCGAGATAGTGCGCCAAAATTTGGAAATAAGTAGGTCATGACGTAACTAAGTAAAATCTCCAGGAGTGGAACGCTGCGTGGTCGACAAAGGGGGGGGGGGGCAGGGGTGAATATAAAAAAGTATAAGAGGTTTTTTGCGACGATCGTGATTGAGATAGTGCACCAAAATTTGGGAATAAGTAGACCATGACATAACTAAGTAATATCCCCAGAGGCGGAAACCAGAGTGGCGGATGAGGGTAGTTATAAGGGGTAAAAGTCGCGGTTTTTATTATTTTTTTTGTGGCGCTCATGATGGAGATAGTGCACCAAAATTTGGGAGTAAGTAGGTTATGACGTAACTAAGTAAAATCTTCAGGGGCGGAACGCTGCTTGGGGTACAAAGGGGTGGTAGACAGGGGTGAGTATAAAAATATGAGGGTTTTTCTGCCGTTCGTGATCGAGATAGTGCACCAAAATTTGGGAATAAGTAGATCATAACATTACTAAGTAAAATCTCCAGGGGCGGAACGCTGCGTGGAGGACAAATGTTGTGCCGGGTCACAAAAAAAATAATACACACTGCGACTTTGACCCCTTAAAACTACCCTCATCCCCAACTCTGGTTTTCGGCTCTGGGGATTTTACTTAGCTAAGTCATTGTCTACTTATTCTCAAATTTTGGTGCACTATCTCAATCTAGCACGTCGCAAAAAACCCCTTATATTTTTTATATTCACACCTACCCCCAACCCTTTATCGGCCACGCAGCGTTCCACCCCTGGAGATTGTACTTAGTTACCTCATGACCTACTTATTCCCAAATTTTGGTGCACTATCTCGATCATGAGCGTCACAAAAAAAATAATAAAAACGGCGATTTTGACCCCTTCTAACTACCCTCATGCCCAACTCTGGTTTCCGGCTCTGAGGATTTTACTTAGTTATATCATGGTCTACTTATTCCCAAATTTTGGTGCACTCTCTCAATCACGAACGTCGCAAAAAAACCCCTTATATTTTTTGTATTCACCCCGCCCCACCCCTTTGTCGGCCACGCAGCGTGCCACCCCTGGAGATTTTACTTAGTTACGTCATGACGTACTTATTCCCAAATTTTGGTGCACTCTCTCGATCATGAGCGTCACAAAAAAAAATAATAAAAACGGCGACTTTGACCCCTTATAACTACCCTCATCCCCAACTCTGGTTTCCGGCTCTGAGGATTTTACTTAGTAATGTCATGATCTACTTATTCCCAAATTTTTGTCCACTATCTCAATCACTAACGTCGCAAAAAAACCTTTATATTTTTTATATTCACCCCTACCCCCACCCCTTTGTCGGCCACGCAGCGTTCCGCTCCTATAGATTTTACTTAGTTACGTCATGACCTACTTTTCCCAAATGTTAGTGCACTATCTCGATCATGAGCGTCATAAAAAAAATAATAAAATCCGCGACTTTAACCCCTTATAACTACCCTCGGCCCCAACTCTGGTTTCCGGCCGTTGGTGAAAGTCATGTACACAACTAATTCAACATATCCCCGTATAGTTTTTCCATATTACTTATCACGCACAAAATCCGCTTCTATCTCTCCGACTAAAACAAAAATTTTTAATCTTTAATACATGTTTTAAATTATGTTCTGTTGTAATTTTTTTTCGAATTAAAAATTTTATGCAAGTTCCCTACTGTGTATCTAAACGTGTATGTTTCTAGGTGAACTATCGGGCAAACGTCAACTTGCCAATCCATGAAATCATTGAATTGAAATCAGTTTTGGTCGTGGTTCTAGACTTTTTTGTAATAATGAGTGATGGTGGAGTACGATCAGTAAGATATGTGTAACAATTTTGATATTTAGAGCAGAGACGCTTGTTCAGATGAGATTCACTGAGTTGAATCAGATCCGAATATGTTATTTGGTATTTCGCATTGTTATAAATAAAAGCAAATCACAAAAAAGTGTGACTCTAGGGTGATTCGTTATTATTGATAATGAATGACTCTGAATCTACGGCGTCCAATCCAATTGATATAAATTTAAAAAAAAGGTTTATGTTTTGTCTGCGATTGTTTATATCGTATCTATAGGATTTCAACCTGGTAGGTACTTAATTAAACTCTTCACAATAAAAATTAAAGTTTAGTGGGTAACTTATACATTATATAAACAATAAAAATGTGTGGATTAATCATTTGTGGACAAATAAAGAAAGAATGAAACATTTACACCAAGGCAGTATAAAAGTAACAAGGAATAGTTTCAACTATTTTGTTGTACGACAAAAACTTTTTTAAATTAATTTTTTTGAATAAATTTTGGTTTTATTTGAATTTATCGAACAGTCAAAATCTCAGATTACATTTAGTCGATTAAATCCACATATTTTGACAAACAATAGCGGTCATGTTTTACAGCTCCATACTCATTTAAAACTTAAAAAAGAGTAAATAACATTATCTGGTCAATACAACATTATCATGCATAACACTATTAAACCGAGCATTTAATATTCAACTCATAAACTTCATCAAATATTTTAAACTTCTCGTTAATAATGTAACAGTTAAAATTAGTCCGGGATCCCAGGCCAGTTTTCACCATTTATCACTAATAAGCTAATTTTTCGTGAGTAGCTTCATTTTGACGAGACGCCCAACTTTTGTCCTTACAGCAATGTTTGTGGTAGCTGACAGTGTTAGCAGGGGTAAATCATGATACTTTGACGATTCTCAAAAATGTATTAATAACTTGTTTTTTTTTGTTAGTTTTCAAGATAATTATCTAAATTATCCGAAAAATATGTGTCCTACAAAATGCAAGGTTTTATCAAAGAGTCCCCCCTGCCCAACATGTATCATTAACCAGTTCATGAAAAATGATTACTAACCACCTAATTTTTTTGTTGGTTTGTTAATATTTATATAATTTAACACCCACATTGTCCTACAATTTGTGTGGTACGTTATCCTGGTCCTACGTTCAAAAGCTGTTAATACCACAAGACCATTTTTTTATTAGTAACTGTAGGACAAAGGCATCACGTGATAAGTATGTGTATTTTTCATCCAAATAAAAGAATGTCCTACAAGAAAACTGATATGTATCGCAAGTCCGACAAGACTTGTCATGCGCACAAAAAAATGTGATGAAAAGGCCTATGCGCCTGTATTCGTTGCTAATACACTGTAAACAACGCTGTACGCTTGCGTACTTGTACCAGTGTAACTCAGCTCTAATAGCAGAAAATAAATTGATTTGTAATTTCATGAATTTCAAATATGTATTTAATTGGAGGACCGGAATAACGGACCATGCAATTTGTAGGACAGCGTAGGTGTTTAATTATATATATATATATTAACTAACCAACAGAAAAAACATCAAGTGGTTAGTAATTGAGGAGTACAAGCAAAGAAGAAGGTGCTATGTCAGTTTTTGCAAAAAATGAGTTTCTGGTCCCCTCTGTTAGCCAGCGATCTCGACTACCATTCTATAAATCAATCACCGCTATGAATGTGTTCAGTTCAGTCAAGAATAACAACATATTTTAATTTCTCTAGTCAGGTAAGAAGGTGACAAATCCGCGCGGTCCCGGCGAAAAAAGTGGTACGTCTTGTTGTACACATATGCTGTAATTCCAGCAAATTTGTATTTTTCATCCAAATAAAACAATGTCCTACAAGAAATCAGATATGTATCGCAAGTCCGACAAGACTTGTCATGCGCACAAAAAAATGTGATGAAAAGGCCTATGCGCCTATATTCGTTGTTAATACACTGTAAATAATGCTGTACGCTTGCGTACTTGTACCAGTGTAACTCAGCTCTAATAGCAGAAAATAAATTGATTTTTAATTTCATGAATTTCAAATATGTAGGTAATTTCATGAATTTCAAATATGTATTTAATTGGAGGACCGGAATAACGGACCATGCAATTTGTAGGACAACGTGGGTGTTTAATTATATACAGGGTGCGCCAAACCTCTGGTCTTCTTTGATTACGGCTAAACTATGAGATATACAAAAAAATGTTTATAACAAAACTAATGTGTATCAAAGAGGTCTATAATTTAAAATTATTTTCAATTATACAGGGTGAGTCAGAACGACGGTATGAACCAAAGTTGTATTTTTTTAAATGGAACACCCTGTATATTAAATCATTTTTAAATATATTATTTAAAAATATGAAAAATTTGTATAAGGTCTTATAGGTCTAAAGTTAATAATTTTCGAAATATTTACATTTTTATTGAGAAAAATGGTAATATTTATAGGGTGGTGGATTATGTTTCCAAAGAAATAAAAATTTAGGTGATAGGTCAAAGTTTTTGAAATATAGTGTTATTTTTAAATAATTTAATATTTTTTACTTTTAGCCATAAAATATACAGTGTGATCACTATTTGCAAATACAAAATTTTCTCATTTTTTTTAAATGGGACACCCTGTATATTAGTTTTGCGTTTTGTAGTAAATATTACAACCTTTCTTTTGGTATAAGGTTGTATGTACCTAGCCTGTTTGGTTTTGTAGATATTTAAAAAAAACTATAGATTTTACGTTTTTGCGGATTTTTTATTTAAAATTTTTTTTGCAAAAAAAATAATTATAATCTGGTTTTAGAAACATACACTAAAATATAAAATATGAAAATAAAAACGTAATTAAAGATTAAAATAAATCGTATGCTAGTATAATTCAATTGAATTTAATAACTTTAAATTATTTTACAAAAAATATTTTACCATATTAATGAATACATAAATTAGTTACTAAATTAAATAAACAACCAAATTTTAAATCAATCGTAGTAATTCTTCTACCGCAGCAACTTTCCTGTACCAAATTAATTGTTAGTTATATTGTATTTACGAGTAAGATCAGTTAATAACTTTTTAATTTACCTACATCTTGAGAACGTATAAAGTATGCTTTGAAACAAATGAACGTTATGGAAGTATATTAAGAAGTAAATAGTATCTATGTACCTACTCGTGTCAAAAAAGCTGGTAATAATTTCTAATGGTTTCGCCCAAAACAAATGTCATATCCAAAAATTTTTTGGTTAAAAAATTAAAATTTAAAATATAAAAAATTGTTACAAAAATTTCAACTTCAAAAGTATTATCAGTTTTTGTGACACCAGTAAATACTATTTATATTAAGAAATAATTTGGCTGATACATTTAACATTCATTTGTTTCAAAGCATACTTTATAATAATTTTTATATCTCAAGATGTATGTAAGTAAATTTAAAAGGTAAATTAAAAGTTTAACTAAATACAATTTAACTAACAATTAATTTGGTACAGGAAAGTTGCTGTAGTAGAAAAATTACTACGGTTGATTTAAAATTTGGTTGTTTATTTAATTTAGTAACTAACTTATGCATTCATTAATATGGTAAAACATTTTTTGTAAAATAATTTAAAGTTATTAAATTCAATTGAATTGTACTAGCATACGATATATTTTAATCCTTAATTACGTTTTTATTTTCATATTTTATATTTTAGTGTATGTTTCTAAAACCAGATTATAATTATTTTTTTAGAGCATGAATAATAAATAAACACCAGAGAGTATTAACCTTTAAAACCATTTTTCTCGAAACTTATTATTTTGACATAGCACCTTCTTTGCCTGTACCCTTCAATTATTTTTCATGACCTCGTTCATGATACATGTTGAAAAAGGGAGACTCATTGATAGAATGCTTTTTGTAGGACAAATATTTTTCGACTAATTTGGATAATTATCTTGAGAATTAACAAAAAAACAGTTAGTAATAAATTTTTGAAAATCGTCAAATTAACATACTTTATCCCTGCTACCCAGTTGGCTACAACTAAAGAAAATTTTCGTACAGGAAATTGTTGGGCGTCTCATCTAAGCGAATCTATTCACGAAGATTCAGCTTGATAGTATGTAATTATTTTTACATCAGCTTTTACATTACTACAACTTTTAAACGTAGGACCAGGATAACGTACTACGTAATTTGTAGGACAATGTGGGTGTTAAATTATATAAATATTACTAATTCACACAAAAAAAGTCAGATGTTTAGTAATTATTTTTCATGACCTCGTTAATGATACACGTTGGAAAGAGAGGGCGTTAATGATACACCTCAGAATTAACAAAAATATCCCAGTGAGTACAGTGGATACTCGATTATCCGTCAGGGCATCGGACCAAGGGTATGACGGATAATCGAAAAGACGGTTAACAGAACATTAAAAAAAATTCGTAGTAGGTACATATTATGGTGACACACAGATATTGACTAATAATTATTGTGCTGTGCATATGCATTTTTATTTTCGGCTTGCGATTCTAAAAATAGAACTCTAAAAGCACGGTATCATTTATCATTACCTATTTAAATTGAAATTTGATCCAGAGCCCTGAAAGATCAAAAATTATTTAAAATACATAAAAAAATGCGGTGGTGGCATAACTGCAGGTGTACATTTCAACGAATTTCGTTTGGCTTATCGCAATGCTCAAACAAAATGAATTGATGACTAAATTTTTACTTATGTATACAATGTAACTTATGTATGGACTGTGACGGTTAAGAGAGGTGACGGTTAATAAAGAGACGGATAATCGAGGTTCAACTGTAATGAATTTTTGAGAATCGTCAAACCAACATATTTCACCCCTGCTACCCCTGTTAGCTGCCACAAACGGAAATTGTTGTAAGAAAAAAGTTGGGCGTCTCGTCAAAATGAAGCTACTCACGAAAAATTAGCTTGTTAGTAATAAATAGTAAATCTGGGCCTAAATGGGATCCCGGACTAAATACCTTGCAACCTGTTCTTGTTTTAAAATTTATAAACATAATCGAACGATTGCACTGTGAGTAGTCAAATACATAAGTTCTATCTGTTTTCGGATTTAGAAAATTACACTTCTTGATTTTAATGCTGTTTTTGGTGAATTGGCACCTGTAATTCTCAGCCAGGATTTGGAAGGCGTGCTTGTCCTCGGCGAGTCCATATTAAAAGAGACGTTGAAAGATGAATTTGGGTTGTCTAATTTGGCTTTCTGTTGGTCCTTGAGATGTCCCCAACTAAAAATGATTTTAGGTAAGATTAGATTACAGAAGCAGCATGTGATGAGACAATAGGAATGTTAACTAATTTTGGAGATGTGTTTAAACCATGTATAAGTACTAAACTAGGGCGTTCCGAAAAAACTAAAGTTTAAAAATGTTGATCTCCCCGACTGTTTTCTGGTGATGGGTAGCCTATGAACCCTCAATTTAAAATTTTAGCCTAAAATGTCAACCTTAAGCCTTGTCCCAAGGCCCCCCCAAAAAAAATTTCTGCGTTTTCAAAGATTTTTAATTATTTTTCTCTTTTTTTATCTCCCCAGGTGTTTTTTGGTGACGGGTAACCTATAAACCCTCAATTTCAAATTTCAGCCCAAAATATTAACCCTAACCCCCGTCCCAAGCCCCCAAAAAAATGTTTTTTGGGTTTTTAAAAGATTTTTAATTATTTTTAATCTAAAACTTTTTATAATAAAACAAACAAGTAAACTCAGTTTTAAATTTATTTTACATATACCAGTGTTGCCAATCGCATTTCTCTAAATTATCCGATGATCGCTCTAAAAATATCCGATTTGTCACGAAAAGGTACGCTAGGTCAAAAATTATTCTGTTATTAAAATCAATGTTGCCAATGTTATTCTTTTAGTTGATTGTAATCAATTATCATTATGATAATTAACATAATTGATTGATTAATTAGTTATTAATAATCAATTAATGTAACATTTATTAACCTAATTGATTAATTAATCAATTAATCTCATAATTGTAATCAATTACGTTTTCAGCAACCCAATCAAAGTTGACATTGACAGTCATTAAATATTTGATAATGATCAGTTGATTCCATTTCTGATTAGCGTTCGAACAACCGGCTCTTTAATCTACTGGATTTTCTATTTCACAGTTTAAAAATTTTCGTTTATAGATGAAAATCTCGTATCCTAGCTGATTATTACCTAATTCATGTATATATGATACTATTTACTTACTATTATTATATTATTCGTATTTTGTATTATCGTAAGTGTTAAATTCTAAATATATAAATAAATCTAAATATTTCATTATTTGGATCGTTATATTAATTTATTATAATTATTTAAGTAAAAAAAAACACTTTTAAATATTATTTTATTAAAACGTAGTAACTACCTTAAACTAGGTACTGGAAAAATAATTAATAAATAAATCAATACAAAATAAACTACAGCTACATTAATAGCATAGGCGCAAAATTTCTGGTCAATGCTTTTAAAATGCATTATTTCTTTCGAGTCCTGAGAAAGCTAATAAGTATTATTTAAAAATTTAAACGCAGAATGAAAGATTACATTATTACAAGGCCCTGAAGACTTCTATAAGTTTTATTCTAATATGTTACAGGGGTAAAAGCAAAAGAGAATATTGGGTGTGATTTTTAATTTCAAATATCTCATTCAAAAGAAACATTTTGTTTATTCTAAGGGACTTTCAGCCCTCGGTAATAACGTAATCTTTCATTCTGCGTTCAAATTTTTCAAAAATATTTATTAGTTTTCTCAGGATTCGAAAAAATGAATACGTTTAAAGATTATTGGTCTGAAATTTTGCGCCTACGCTCTTTTAACAACTAAAGATTTATTACAACTAAAACGATAGAAATGTTGTAGTTATCTACAATATGTAACTACAATCTTGTAGTTATAAAGGTATCCAAGTTATTATCCATAATACCCGTGGTGCGTTCAACGTTAATGCCTGACTAAATAATTTTTATAGGCAAAAAATTTGGATAGGATATTTGAGTTAATTAGTAGATATCTAGATATTACTAATTTCAAATAAGTAGATTTTTCTACAACCACTATTCCAAATGCATTTTTCTGCATACGTTTAAAGATTATTGGTCCGAAATTTTGCGCCTACGCTCTTTTAACAACTAAAGATTTATTACAACTAAAACAATAGAAATGTATTTGACAATCTTGTAGT
Source organism: Diabrotica virgifera virgifera (assembly GCF_917563875.1). Classification (NCBI taxonomy): domain Eukaryota; kingdom Metazoa; phylum Arthropoda; class Insecta; order Coleoptera; family Chrysomelidae; genus Diabrotica; species Diabrotica virgifera. Next base: position 53,412,936 of record NC_065445.1, on the reverse strand, counting down.
TATAAAGGTATCAAAGTTATTATCCATAATACCCGTGGTGCGTTCAACGTTAATGCCCGACTAAATAATTTTTATAGGCAAAAAATTTGGATAGGATATTTGAGTTAATTAGTAGATATCTAGATATTACTAGTTTCAAATAAGTAGATTTTTCTACAACCACTATTCCAAATGCATTTTTCTGCACAATTTTATGTTAACAAACTTACTATTTTCTCACAGAATAACTGACAGTAGTGTGCAGAAAAGTGACGTTTCTGTGCCGGAAAGTTCTTTTCTGCATAGTACCATTATATTCCTCATAAAAAATCTAGGTATAGCATGTTTTGATGAAATGGTTTTGTTTAAGATATTAGATTTGATAGAACTTTACAAAAAAGAACCGATTTAACTACATCTCATGTCCGATAAATCTGGAAAATCTTTTGAACTTTACATTTGGTATTCTACAAATGAATACCTTCTGTGTACATCTGTGGTTAAAGTGTAGACAAATATATAACCTGTAAGACAGGTGATATTATTCTTAATTATCTATCGAATAGAAATTAAATCATTTATTATTTATTAAATTATTAATTGTTTTATTTTACAATTTTATTCTTAATAAACATCAATTAACCAATAAGGATTTAGCAATCTCAGCAAGATACGTCAAATGAATATATTTTTATATTTTTAAAAACTGCTTCAACCTGATTTCAATGAATTATATAATGTATGATACTTATGAATAATACAGGGTGATATTTTTGAAATTATAATGTATAGAACCACTTATGAAATAATATAGTTTGTGTCCTTATTTTCACACTGTATAAGTGCCTTTCACACTGTATAAGCTCATCATTATAATATAGTTAAAATACGTCCAATTAGTAATAAAACACCCGTATATTATATAGTGAAGTCTTAATTATTTTACTACTACTAATTACCTGTTGTTCAGAAGCATGGCTGCTTTTCAGCAATATATTTTTTTATTATTTGATTTGGTCTAAAACAAATTCATTATTGTACTTCAATATCCACACGTTAGTAAAAATTTTTACCCGCCTAACGTTTTTATTCACCATTTATCCATTACAAAAAGTATTTTCACAAACCAAAATTATTTCAACAGACGAGAGGTTTACTTAAGCACTGCACTACATAAAATGAAAATAAAACTAAATCGTGAGTGAATTAGCTTTCATAAGTTTAAAGACTAAAAACTAAAAACTCATAAATAACATCGGATGGCAGACGGTTTTTGAAATTCGAATTGGATTAGTATGCCTTAAGTGGATGCACTTGTGCATTTAAATTCTAAACAAAAGAATCGGCACATGTCCCTTTTGTCAAAAGATGAAAAGTATCGGATGTCACTAACATTCATCCAGTATAGGCTATTTATAAAATTGTGGGTGGAACCAAACAAAATTAATGTGTTGTTGGTGTTGAGAATATATGGATGAGAAAGTTTTAGTCGATGGTAGATACACTGAAAAATATCCGCAAATATCCGATTTATGTAAAGGTACGAAGAAGATACGAAAACTCTCAAAAAGGTACGCAAATCGGATAATTATCCGCAGATTGGCAACACTGACATATACTTATAATCAGAAAAAAAATCATAAGCCATGTTAACAAGTTTAATATGAGGATTAAAATATAATAAATATTACCCATTTTTTACGTTCAGTGGTCTTTCTCAAGATATCTTGAATACCTCAATTCATTGAGTTTATTTCAGACATTTCATTTCCCCCCACAAAGATGAAAAAAGGAAGCAAAGTGTGTTCCAAGTAGTTCAAAACCCCAGAAAGTGTTTTACCGATTTCAGAAAAGCAGCTAACTTTTACTCACGTAGTTACTTCCATTTAAATCAATTTGTAACAACTTTGTGCATTCCTTTATATTCAGATGTATAGTAAGTTAGATAAATGTGTTGTTTTTTTAACGAGAATAATTTTCAGTTAAGATTTATTGTTAGGACCAGGGCTTATTGACCGACATATTAAGTGGTAACAGCCGAAATTAATGAAGATTATTAATTTCGTGTTTGCTAATACTCTGGACTAATTAGCAAAATACAAGGAAAAGTTATTTACCAGCAATTTTATTGCTGGAATCGAATCTTATGATTGTATATATTAATAATATAGGTATGCAAAGTCCGCAAATAGTGTGCTACTTTTTTTATAAACAAAATGGCGCCTGAAAATCGCGTTTTTTTTTAATTTTTGCTCTATAACTTCAAAGATTTTAACTTTACACCAAAAACGCCGAAATAAAAATTCACCGCAATTAAATTCTACATAGACGAAAGTTTTCCCCGGAAAATGCGGAGTTTTCCAACAAAATCCTTAATTTTCAACTAAAATTTTAGATAAGTAATTGTTTATAAATAATTAAATAACTTGGTAATATAAAAGCTCTTTTCGTATAGATTATAATTCCAGAAGCCGTTGGTAATTGAATGAACAGTTTAGCAACAATTGAATTGTTAATTAAAAATTTGCGGTCGCTATAATAACCACAATAATTATGATATATAAGAACAACTATGATTTTTTTATGAAAAGACACTGTGCCTATCTAATGTACTTTACAGAATTGAAATTGTACTGTTTAGACGGCCTCAGGAATATTTTAAAATTATAAACAATTTTTTTGGCTTATAAACAAATAGAATATCTCAAGAAATATTAAATTAAATTAAATCATGAAAACAGTATTGGAAAAAAAGCGGCAGGACGCTTCTTTTAAAAGAAAAAACATTTAATTGTGATGAGTTGTTCCTGAGATACAACCGGTCAAAGTTGACCGGCATTTACGGCAAAGATTTCTCTTCTTTCTCCAGAACAATTTTCATATCTTTAAAATACTCATAACACATATTATTATAATAAAAACTATCAATATTACGAGTGAAAATTGCCAAAAATATCAAAATTCCATTAAAAAATTAGGTTGGAAAAAATGTAATCTCAAAGTTCAAAATCGGTATACGTTAAAAAAATTAAAATGCATTTTCTCGGCTTCCCACGGAGCAATTTTCTTTATTCTTTTTTTGTTCCCAAGTAACTAGAGTAGAGCCATCTAACTAAGGCATTATTAAATGTCATACTTGCTTTTGTTTTGTTATAATAGGGTAATTTATTTATAAGAAAAGAAAACTACATATTTTTTTCCTTTTGTAGACTTTTTTTAGAAAAACTTACTACAAGTGTACCTTTTAACGTTAAAAACACAAATATTCTCATTTGAAAGCTGTATAATTATTTAAACAATCTTTATTTAAACAAATTAAAAATTTTTGTTATAATAAATAAATTAATTTATTATAACAAAACAAAAGCAAGTTTGACATGTAATAATGCGTTAGTTAGATGGCTCTACTCGAGTTACTTGGAAACAAAAAAAGAATGAAGAAAATTGCTCCATGGGAAGCCGAGAAAATGCATTTTATTAACGTATACCGATTTTGAACTTTGAGATTACATTTTCTCCAACCTAATTTTTGATTGGAATTTTGCTATTTTTGGCAATTTTCACTCGCAATATCGATAGTTTTTATTCTAAAAATATATGTTATGAGTATTTTAAAGATATGAAAATTGGTGTGGAGAAAGAGGACAAAAATTCAAAGGTGACGATTCGAAAATTATGATCGTATTGTTTATATCTTTGCCGTAAATGCCGGTCAACTTTGACCGGTTGTATCTCAGGAACCACCCATCACAATTAAACTTTTTTTTTAAGAAGCGTCCTGCCGCTTTTTTCCAATATCGTTTTCATTATTTAATTTGATTTAATATTTTCCGAGATAATCTATTTGTTTATGAGCCAAAAAATTGTTTATAAATTTAATATATTCCTGAGACCACTTATATAGTCCAATTTCAATTCTGTAAAGTACATTAGATAGATACAGTGTCTTTTTATACAAAAATCATAGTTATTCTTATGTATCATAATTATTGTGGTTATTATAGCGACCGTAAATTTTTAATTAACAATTCCATTGTTGCTAAACTGTTCATTCAATTTCCATCGGCTTCTGAAATTATAATCTATACGAAAAGAGCTTTTATATTACCAAGGTATTTAATTATTAATAAACAATTACTTATCTTTTGTTGGAACACCCCGCATTTTCCGGGGAAAATTGCCGTCGAAGTAAATCGGGAAAGCACGCCTCTATGCAGAATTTAATTGCGGTGCATTTTTATTTGGGCGTTTTTGGTGTAAAGTTAAAATCTTTGGAGTTATAGAGCAAAAATTGAAAAAAAAAACACGATTTTCAGGCGTCATTTTGTTTATAAAAAAAGTAGCACACTATCTGCGGACTTTGCATACCTATATTATTAATATATACAATCATAAGATTCGATTTCAGCAATAAAATTGCTGGTAAATAACTTTTCCCAAAAATGGCCTATTCTCCGATAATCTGCTCAGACTATAATGAGTGTTTGTTTTCGTCAACTTTAGCTAAAATTGTGACTCAAAAAATTACAAACTTACCTATCGCGTTCTTCTTGTGTATATAAACTAATAGTATGGTACCATCTATAAATATTTGGATACTTCTTATTATCTAATTTAACCTCGGAAAAATACAGAGCGTTAAATACTTCACAGTCTACTTTTGTAGGATTATCCCTAGAATATAAAAAAAATAGAAATGAAACATACCTACCTGCTTAAATATCTTATTCTTTAATTCAAAAAAAAATGTTTCAATAATATTTTTTGTTCTAATGCCATTAATATTGTGGTATTAAACAACAATTTGTTTTGAAGAGATCTCTCTCTTGTTGGTTTTCCGCGTTTTTAATTATCTTTGGTTGGTTTGATGGCATTTAATAATGTTTCATCATTTTCATTTTCATTTCCCTTTCTCTTCTATGTTTAAGTTCATTTAAAACCTTTCGTAGCTTCTGCTGCTTGGGCTAGATCCAATAGGCACAACTCTTAGTATATCTAAAACAGCCTTTTAGATTATCAATAATGCTTTTGGCAAGATCATTTTGACGGGATCAGGAACATTATATTCCATAACATTGTTAGCTCTTTTGTTACGTTCATTGATCTCTTGGAAAAGACAAATATTTCATGTCTAAATTATTAGTTGATTACTTTAGAGTTATATTTACAGATATGCAGGGTGTTTCATTAATAATTGTCCATATAGTAACTGGAGAAACTTAGCACAAAATACGAAGATTTAACCTAAAACACTTAAATAAAATGTGGTTCCTTACTGAGTTACAGGGTGTTTTATCTAAAAATGTAAAAATTATTTAAAAACTATTCGACGTACCCTTTTCATACTTGGCAAAAAGTGCGACTACTATACAGCCTACTAAATTACGATAAACAAACGTTTGTAACTACTACCAGAGGAGTACGACAGGGGATAGTGAATGGTTGACCCTTCTCAAATTCTACGCCACTGGCGGAATTACTATTTTGGTCCCATTTTTAGATTCATTTTCTACATAAATAATATATTCCTCATTGGTAACGATAAAGTCATTAGGTTTCGAGATATTTGAAGTTAAATATGAAATGGCACAGTTATTTTGATTAATTTATGATATTATGATTCATATGATTAAAATTTAAAAATTATTTGTACCCAGTTCTTTAAAACTATTTGGCGTATTCTTATCATACTTGGCAGAAAATGTAGGTTTAAGATAAATAAACGTTTCTAGCTACTACCAGAGGCGTACGACAGGGGATAGTGGCTAGTTGACCCTTTCCAAATTCTACGCCGCTGACGAATTTACTATTTTAGTGTAATTTTTTGATTTTTCAATACTTTTTATGTAAATAATATACTCTTTATTCGTAACGATAAAATTATTAGTTTTCGAGATATTTGAAATGAATAATGAAAAACGAATGATGAGAAAATTTTGATTAATCAAAATAACCGTGTCGTTTCATTTTTAACTTCAAAGATCTCGAAAACTAATGACTTTATCGTTACGAATGAAGAGTATATTATTTTCATAGAAAGTATCGGAGAATTCAAAAATTGAACTAAAATAGCAATTCCGCCAGTGGCGCAGAATTTGGAAATGGTAAACCATTCACTTTCCCCCGTCGTACGCCTCTGGTAACAGACAGAAACCTTTGTTTAACATAATTGAGTAGTTTGTACAGTACCTATACTTCCTGCCAAGTATGAAAAGGATACATCGAATAGTTATTTTAAAATGCTGAGCAAAAATAGTTTTTAAATTTCTAGATAAAACACCTTGTAACTCAGTAAGGAACCACATTTTATTGAAGTGTTTTAGGTTAAATCTTCGTATTTTGTGCTCAAGGTTTCTCCAGTTACTATACAATAATGAAACACCCTGTATACTGCATCACGTTTTTTTCAAGTTTTTTAGTTTCCTCCTGAATTGACTTAAACTTCTGCCCAAGAACATTATTATTTTTTTTTGTTCAGAGAATTTACCTTATTTTTAAGTACATACAGGGTCTTTCAATACGGAGTTCCGAACCATGACACTCTAACGGTCCACCCGTTATAATATCATTTTTAGCGCTTTAATTATTTTTAAAATTATTTTCTCTTGACCGCTTAATTAAATTTCTCTAATTTTCTGGTAATTCTCCATTTAGAAATATTATTTTCTCTTATATTTTAAGAAAATTATTTATTTTCAATACGTCACCATTAAACCAATTTAAAACTATCTTTTGGATTTGTTGGATTGGCAGCGGCCCTCTGGTGGTCAACATTCTTTCGCGTTCTGTGCGTTTGACATCGTACTCTTGGAAGGAGGGAGACGACACTTGACTGTTGGCTGTGGTTCGAATCGGTTATACCAATGGCGGGTTAATAATTTCAACTACTTAAATTATTTTTATTAAACATCAAGTTAATTTTCAAGTGAAAAGTTATGAAACATGTGTATAACTCAACACCTCATGGAATCTGGATACGAATCACCCGGTAAAAAAATTGTCAAATAACTATATTTTGCCTGGTTTCATACCATTTCATTAAGGTATATAAAATGTGTGTAGATGGATATTATTATATTAATATTATATTCTCTCAGATAAATCATATTTTATATTCCCATTTCACATTCAATGTCATTATTTGTTCATATTTTCACACCCAAAATAGTTCAAGGTTACCTGAGATTAGTTTTTGTTTCATTTTTAATGGTCTTTTTTCTATATTATTGCTTCTAAAAAGTTTTCCTCATTTATTTCTTCTCTTCACTTTTTGCTCATGTTTATATGGGAAATAAAACTGGGAATGTTTTTTAGCCATTTGGGAGAAACCATAATATGAAGTCATAGCCCCTTTGACCACCTAGGGAAACCACTACAGCCACAGTCAAGTCATCATGGAAGTATGTCGATTGGGAGCAAGCTACGGGACATTTCAGTCCCATTTTTGTCATCTTTCCACCTGTACCTACAGGAAACATGGTTTAGCACCTCCTCTGGTGCTAATTTTATGGACTGCAGCATCGGACTTTACCTTGAAGTCTTTCGATGAAGGGATTGGTTTGGGAACATTTAAAGTTTGTGGTTTGAGTAACTATTGTGCTTATATTTCAGACATTTGGTTGATGTATTATGTTATTAATTATTTGGTTTCAGATCTAGTTACCTTTGCTTATTTGACATATTTGTATATTAAATTATCAGGTTCCCAAACTGTTGTATGTATGGTAATTTACTTGTGTGCACAAGGTAATCAGGCCTAGAAAATTAGGGTTTTATATTTTATTATTGGTTTGATATTTATTTTGTAATATTACTTGCTTGTTTCCCAAATATTTTATTGCTTATTCGCTTTATTTCATTTGTTCGGTTAATTTGTCGTTACTTTATTTCATTGCATTTGCTCGGTTAATTTAGGTCATCGTTTTGGTATTTATCTTAGCTTCATTTCTATAACTTTTATTAATTCATTTTGCTTAATTCATCATTGTATTTTCTCTTCGTCAGACTTGTGCCTATTTATTTATATTACTTTTAATATTTGTCGGTTTTAATTTAGTTGTACGTAGCAAGCGTACTATAACCATTTAGTAGAAATCTCATGTGAGTTGTACCCTATACATAAGTAAGAGGTACTTATGTAATTTTGTAACAGGTAACATTATTGTAGTTATCTCAAATATAACGTATGTATAACTTATGTCATTTTAGAGTCACATGATTGCACTTGATGTAACTCAGAGATTGTCAAAAATCTAGTAGTTATTTTTAATAAATATTTACTTATTTTGTATATCATTTATTTTAATATATTTAATATTTGACAGCAGTGTAAGATACCGGAAAGGGTGATCGAAGACCATTTTCCTGGCGCCCATGATTTGTTAGTTCTATTTAATTGGTTCTTCTTTAGCATTTATTCATCGCTATACATTTTCAGAACGTTATTCTTATCTTAGTATATACCTTTTCTAGTCATCATTATCTACTTGAGCTACTGTTCTTCGACAGGCATGCAAACGAGCCGTATCCATCCTTGAGTGTCAAGTTGTTCTCTTGCGTCTCTTGGTAGTCAATTCTATTCAGTTTGCATCTGTTTATTCATACTTCTACTTCTATCCCTTTTAATATCCCCTTCTCTTCACTTCTACATCCTTCCACTTTCCTCCACTAATACTACTGGAAAGTAGTATTTTTCCTACTGCGGCTTCTCAAAGTAGAAGCCACTTCACTCTCTTCTTTACATCCCATCTATTTTCATTTTGTCCCACTAGTTATCTGAATTTTCCTTACTTCTGTTGGAGTTTATCTTCTATTTACTTTAACTCCAACAGAAGTTCTTCTTTTTTGTTTCAACACTACCTGGAGGGGTAGCAAAGGAATACCAAAAATATGAGAACGAACGTTGGACAAAACATGCTGGTAAATCAATTTAATATTAATATGACCCAAAAATAGAAAATGAATTAAGAAAATCATCTTGGTATAGAGATAAAAAAAAGAATGATGACGATAATAGTGATACTCACATTCACATAAACTTAAAATTACCATAAGTGATAATTACTTACCCTTCTATGAAAGCTTCGTGCTTTGGTAATTCGGAATCGGCAAATTCATCGTCTGATTCCGAATCGCTTTTTATTAAACTAGGACTACTAGGCGGCGTATAAAAGTTGTCTTCACTTTCGGAATCTTCATCTGAACTGCTTACAACAGAATTACTAATTCCACTTAGGTTAAGACCATTTGGAACTGTAAAATACAAATCAATAAGTTAGTTTGATAAAAGTATGCCATAGTTGTAAACAATGGTAGAATATTAAAACAATGCAATGCCACTTGAAGGTATGCGCGGTGTGCTTTTTTGACAGGACATTATGTATAACATACTACTTAGTGCGGCTTATGTACATTTTCACATTAGTTAGGTATCTTAACACATTAAACGCCACGTGAGTTGTATTTAACTCACACCCTGTGTGACCCAGGCGTTATGTGAGTTAAATATAATTCACAATAACATTGACATTCTGAATGAGGAGCCTGAAGGCAAAAACAAAAAATTTTAATGTGGCGGTTAATGTGTTAAAATTGGTTCAATATTTGTTCATATGTTATTCAAAGATATTCAATAGGTACGTGTCTTAAAGCTGAAAAAGTTTATAGATTACTATTAGAAAGTACTTAACATGTAGTGTTGTGTGTTATAGGTACATCATTAGTCATTTGAGCTACTCTATTGTGGTCACCACACAACATGTCTTGAACCACTTTGAAAACTTTTAACCGCCTTAAGAGCGTAGGCGCAACATTTCGAGACAATGCTTTTAAATACATGTCAATTTTTTTCGAATCCTAAGAAAACTAATAAAATATTTTTGAAAAATTTAAACGCAGAATGAATGATTATATTATTACCGAGGGCCGAAAGTCCCTGAAAACTTCTATAATAATTATAGAACAACAATTATTGTTGTTTTAATAAGTTACAGGGGTGAAAAAAAGAGATAATTCAGTGTGATTTATAATTTTAAATATCTTATTCAAAACAAACTTTTGTTTATTCTAAGGGACTTTCGGCCCTCGGTAATAATGTAATCTTTCATTCTTCGTTTAAATTATTCAAAAATATTTATTAGTTTTCTAAGGATGCCACAAAAAAGAATGCATTTAAAAAGCATTGGTCCGAAATGTTCCGCCTACGATCTTAAGATAGATTTTATTTTTAAATAAATGGTTTGCTAATGATACAGAGCAGATATATAAAAAATAAGTCAACGCAGTGCGTTGGTTTTTTTGCAGATAACATTTGTACAGTAATCTTTATTTTGTATGTGCCATGTGACATTTGTAATGTAATTTTCAGCCAAAATTCTGTAACTATTTGATAATACTAGGTATACTGATATAAAATGATTTAAAATATTTAATAAAAACTTAAATAGAATGAAAGATAATAAAGCTAAATGCATACCACAACTGGAATCATTTTTATCCTCCTCACTAAACGACAATTTTCTGGTAACAGGTTCCAAGTTACTCGCCCCGAAAATTGAATGGCTCTTAAAACTGTTACTCCTAGACACACTGTTATTCCTTTTAGATCTTCTCGAGTGATACACGCACGTACAGGCCTCCGCTTTATCCCAATCTTTGACACATCCCCCCTCTTCAGCTCCTTGTTTGCTGTCAAAATTCTGCGACAAAACATTTAGTATATAGTGCAAAAGACAAATCAGTTGTCGCTTATGTAGGGTAGGTTTACGCGTTTCCGCCACTTCTAAGTTATGACTTTCGTCATCGGAAGAAAAACAGTCTATACTTTTCGTCAAGTTGTCTAGCAACGTTTCTAGCTTTTCGCAAAGAAAACCTCGAACGTTTTCTTTTAGATTGTTATAAAGTTTTTGCCCGACTAATATACCGAGACGCGAATGGATCTTTTGAAAATTTATCAAAGCGAACCTACTATCGTCCATATAACTAGTCACTAACAATTCTAGCTGTTTAATTTCCGTTTCTAATATTTGTAAAATATTGTCCTCGCTACACAAAATATATAAAATGTCATTGGAAACCCTATTGGCGAACACTTGACACGCCTTATCAATATAATTAATCGAATCACTGTTCTGTACTCCCGAATTATTCGATATGGTAGAATCGTTCAACCTGCAAGCGGAAAACGCTTCACACAAGTTAGACATCGGACTCAGCACGTCCGTACCGTCCAAATCTGCCGATGCACTCTTTTTGAGTTCCTCCAACACAGTTTGGTTTAAGATGGCATATTTCTCCGATAGATAGGCTTCAAACAATTTGAGTCCTTCTGCCGAACTAACGTCGATAAAACAGTCCAAAAACGGCCAATATTCCTTCCAATTTACGTCGAACTTATTAGCTAGTCGTTTGCCGATTCTTTCTAATCCTTTTTGGGGATCTTTGTACTTGAGTGAAGCTATGTTTATTAAATTATTCGGTTTGGATCCAAACAGAGAAACATTGCAGTTTCGTGGAGGAGTTTTCCATGCTTTTCTAAACTGTTGCGCTTCTTTTCTCTCCATAGGACCAGCATATGCGTGGATCTCTAGTCTTGGGCTGAGGGGATTGGAATTTATTACCTACAAAAAAATAGATTTAAGTTAACTTGGCAAACAAGGAACACATAAAAATCTCACGCACACACATGAATGCTATTCTAAATGAATGCTATTCTATTATATGTTATTACAACTATAATAAAGCAACAAAGCCAGATCTGTCACGACTTCCAAAGAAATCTAATCTCCGTTTCAAACATTAGAATCAGTATGATTGTATATTGCAAGGGAGATTCCCATTCTATGAATTATCATAAATAAATCCTCATTTAGTATTTCACAGCAGTTAACAGCTGGATTGATCCCATTCCTTAGTGTAAACGTAATGTGTGTTGACTTGGAACTGTTAACTTTGACTCTCCACAGTTTAAACCATATTTCAAGTCTATTTAAGTGACTTTGTAGTATCTGAGAAGCTCGGGTTGGATAGGCCATTAGGACAGTGTCATCAGCATATGTTGCAATTGTTGTACGATCTGAAGTTGGTATATCTGCTGTGAACATGAGGTACAGTGTGGGCACAAGGACACTTCCTTGGGGTACGCCAGAGTGGATGTGATGTAGAGTAGTGAGAGCCTCCCCTAGTTTTATCTGATACGATCTGCCGGTGAGATATGATTGTAGGAGCATGCAGATTGGATGAGGCAGTTGTCTTTTAAGTTTTGATAATAGACCTTTATGCCATACCTTATCGAAGGCTTGAGAGACATCAAGAACCTTTAAGGCAAGCCGCACACCAAAGAAACATGAAACGTAAAACACGTTTCATGAAAATAAAACACAGGTAAACAAATCTTGAAGTCCGCCTGCCAATGAAACGAGTGTGATTCATACTCATAAAACATTTTTATTTTCGGAGAGTTTCATAAATGGCAGGACGATTATTTCTTTAGCAGTGTTTTATTTCCATGAAACGTGATTTACGTTTCATGTTTCTTTCATGGCCTAACAACACGTCACTGCCAATAATAAATGACGCCAAATACTTGGGGATTTACCTACACAGCCGCCTAACATGGCAAAAGCATATTTGGAACAAACGACTGCCACTGGGACTGGTATATAGAAATATGTACTGGTTTATGAATCAAAAATCACGCACAAGTCTAGACAATAAACTGCTGATCTACAAATGTGTACTGAAACTTATCTGGACGTATGGCATCCAAATCTGGGGAACTGTCAGTGAAACAAACCTACTGAAGATACAGCGCTTTCAATCAAAAGTTTTAAGGCAACTGTGCCAAGCTCCTTGGTACATTTCAAACCATAATATACATAGGGATCTCCAAGTCCAAACCGTCAAAGAAGAAATTATTTCTCTGTGCTCCAAGTACATACCACAATAGACTCCAGGTTCACCCAAACATATTGGTCACCAATCTCCTGACACCCCTACAGAACAGAAGACTAAAAAGAACAGGCACTCTTGACCTCAACACTAGAAACTAATTATTCATTCCAATAATTACTATTGTACTATTCAAATCAATTCAATTAATTATTAATAACTGTATTAATTCAATTATTATTGTACTCTTTTAGGTATTCACTACTGGGTGAATACTGACTGTGTCACTTTCTTAAAACTCATATACAGTCGGAAAAATAAAAGAATAGGGCTTTTCATCGATTGTCATTTGTTTCGAGCTTCTGTCATGTGTCACATAATATTAATATATCTACGTCATACGTCTTTGGTTTGTATTATTGTATATACCAATAACGTATGTCGTAGATATATTAATATTATGTGACACATGACAGAAGCTCGAAACAAATGACTGTGAATGAAAAGCCCTATACCCACGAACGATCACATAAATCACTTATTGCTGTCTTTTCCTATAAGTAACAAACGTTTGTTATAGAAAAAGACAGCAAATACAAAATAAGTGATTGATGTGATCATTCATGGGTATTCTTTCATTTTTCCGACTGTATATTGTTTATTATTTTGTATAAAATAGATCGCAATACAATGGATGTCAAAAAAAATTAGTTTGTATTGGCCCTATCCTTCGTACACTGACTGAATCTAATCTCTGAGATGCGGTATAGTTAATTCTTTTAATAAATATCATTAATCATTTTTAAATCTTTAGTTAATTAAATTCATTGTTAAATATTTAATTCAGCTTAATAAAATTTTAAAAACTTACTGGTGGACTAGAAGGCGAAAAAGGTTCTCCTACCACAGGCGGCATGCTGTTATCTTCCGCTCTTAAGACTGGTACATAATAACTATCCTGAAGCAGCAGGTCTATGGCCTTCTTCGTCGCTGTTAAGTTATCTCCTTCGGCCCTTTCACATATTACCTAAAAAATATGTAGCTAAACAGTTTCCTATACAAGTGCATGTATGTACATTAAACCAATTCGGAAAACCCAAACACTTCCTTTAATATACCATTTATGTTACGAAAGGTTACGAAAAAATATCAGGTAGTGTTCAATTTTTCGCATACAAAAAATAATCTTATATTTTTACTGCACGAAACCCATAATTGCACTCCTTAGTTAAATAATTCTTAAGCCTACCCTGTTTAATAGTAGGTACCTATTCATCAATACCCAATACAGACAATTATTATTAAGCTTGGACATTGCGAGAGAGGTAACTTCTTCTATTTATCAGCACCCGTTGAAGAGTGAACAACTCATCGATCTTGTGTCGACAGTTGTTAATCGATGAGCCTTTCTTTTGGACTAAATCTCAGAACGAAAACGAACATTGAAAATATTAATCTCTCTCTCGTGTGTTAGCTTTCGTTTGGCAACACATCTCCGCAAAATAAGACGGTAATCCGATATAAAATAACCGTTAAACCGTTAAGAACAATTAAAGCTCGTGAACCAGTTTAATCCGCGAGTAAAACAACATATGTGTTCGCGAGACGCAAAACGCAATCAGTGATCAGTGACACAGGATTTTGGTAAGACATTTTATAAACTTATAATATTGTCTGTTTATTATAATTCCTCTATAAATTTCCGCTTGAACCAGCCAACCTAACCTAATACAGTTCACGCCCCCTGAAATTATATTAATAATTTCACATATGTAGGTACCTACATGATTTTATAGTACAAGGGGAATGTACTCCTAAATTTATGGTCACATAACTAGGGTGTACAACCGTTGTGAAACCTTTAGGAGTGATTCTTTACAAAAATATGTACTGGCAGGATCATTTCGAACACATAAAAAGGAAGTTTTTGTAGTATTTTCGATGTATAAAGGTACCTTTGGTAGTAATTACGGACTTTCAAACCAACTTGGTTATCCGGCTTTACAAGGCAGTTCTAATACCCTGGATAGTAATGCATCTCCGGTGTGGTCCCCTAAAGCATAGAAGAGAGGGGCTACAAATAAATTTAAAATAATGAGCAACTTGGTTCTAGGGAACAGTTGGGCCATGACACAACTCTGACTGCATCTCTAGGGATGAGCCCTTTGCATCTTGAAAGAAAGGACAATTCGATAGGTGCAGCGCACAGATTGAAGAGACATGAGCATTCCAGAGCAGGGATCAGACAGAGGCCCAGTACTAGTACCAATTTGTTAACCAGATAAACATCACGAGTTATAAGATGATTGCTGAACCTACTTCCAAATGAAGAATAATCTTACTAGCTACGTTTACTTTAAGGTAGCATAGAATCAACAAACAGAGATCAATATTTACAGATCGATTACCTATGCAAGACATTATATTAAAACTTACCTGCTCTGGAGTTCTGTTATATTTATTTTTTAAAGTTTTATCACACTGTGAGTAAGAGACCAAAATTTCGACAACATCTAGGGCTCCATGTTTGGAAGCAAAATGGAGAGGAGTCTCGTTCAGTCCTTTGTTTGGAGTATTGAGATATAGATCTAGTAAAACGGCAGCTCTATCTTCGGCACTTTGTTGATTATCATCACCATACAACAATTTTATAAACTCGGGATTTGCAATAGTTGTTAATATAAGTTCAGTCATTTCTGCATTTTTGGATTTGGCAGCTACATGTAATGCATTGTAACGAGGACCCTCCTAAAATAAAAGATATATATGATCTAATAAGTATATGTTACTAACTATCTTAAGGACGGTCTGTGACAATATAAACAGTATTTAATGCCTGATTACACCAACAGATCTTAAGCTTAAGACGTTCTTTAAACTCAGCTTACGAAGCATAAGCGTTACACCATTGAGTCTTAGATCAATTTTCAGCTTGCCACAATGGATTGCAACGTGGATTGCATAGATAAGAAGCGAAAATTATGGTGCAAAGTAAGTGACACTTATAGCAGCCCTATCTATGTGATGATCTAAGTCAGGGGTTCCCAAACTGGGGGGCGCGCCCCCCCTGGGGGGCGTGAGGACAGATCAAGGGGGGCGCGAGACAAGTTGAACATTAAATTAAATTTAGTTATTTTTCTAAAATTCAAAATTAATCGCTTGTTAAACTGTGTCTAGTAACGCAGAGTAAGCAAAAGTTATCTCAAATACCTCTTTTTGACAACACTGTGATTGATTTTGATAACATTGATAATATGACCGAAGGCATACAAAACCAGGTAGTTGATGCAGTAAAATAATCGCCTAAATAATAAAATTTTTTGCTATTCAGCTAGACCAGGGTACTGACATAGCACAATGTTATCAGTTAATTGTTGTTCGGTATATTCAAAACGAAAGAATGAAAGACAAGCTACTCTTTTCTACAGAGTTGGAGACGGGAGTCCACGACAAAAGCTATTAATGTTATGAAAGCAGTGTGAGAGCTTTTTGACGAACATGAACTCTCTGGGCAAAAACTGATCAGTTTATGTAC
This sequence comes from Diabrotica virgifera virgifera, assembly GCF_917563875.1. Lineage (NCBI taxonomy): Eukaryota > Metazoa > Arthropoda > Insecta > Coleoptera > Chrysomelidae > Diabrotica > Diabrotica virgifera. The sequence goes on along the minus strand of NC_065445.1, from coordinate 53,396,534 downwards.
AAATGGCGCGCCTTCAATGCTTTGTTTTCGCTCAGGCTATTTGCAATTAGTAATAGAGAAAAATGCTGATGTGATTGGGATACATTGTTTTATACATCGACAAGCCTTGTCAGCAAAAACCCTTCCAAATGAATTTATGGCTGTCTTGAAGTTGTGTATTAAAATAGTAAAGTACATAAAAAAACAGTGCGTTGAATACTCGACTGTTTAAAACTCTTTGTGAAGAATTATAAAGTGAGCACAAAACACTGCTACTTTATACAGAAGTACGATGGCTCTCAAAAGGAAACATGTTGGCAAGATTATTTGACCTTTGAGATGAAGTAATCACCTTGGAACATTAAAAGCAAATGGCTAATGAGCTAAACATGGCCTTCAAAAACATTGTACCCAAGTAATATTGGCTTATTTGTCAGACATCTTTGACTCGTTGAACAGCCTTAACCGAAAACTGCAGGGTGGAGACTCAAATATAGTAGTTACTCATTGTGATGGAGGCTTAGTAATTCAACTTTGGAGGCGTAAAATATCAGCAAACCCCTAAAATTATTCAAATTTCTCTAAAGTAGAGCCAATCTCAGAAGAAACACGCTTCAAGGACATTTAAGAAGGATCAAGTTTGAATATCCAAATATCAAACCATTTGGAGAGCCTAATTGAAGGGTTCCAGAAATACTTCTCAAACACTTGCGACAATTTTATTTACAGAATGTCAACTGATCCATTCCATGTCAACATAGATTCCTTGTCTGAATCAGTTCAAGAAGATGCTTTGCAAATAAATCCAAATTAATTTTTGAATGATTCCTCTGCTAAATACTTTGTTATAATGGACAAACCTTCATTTTGGTTAAAATATTTCAAAGTGTATCTTAGTGTATCACAGGAAGCTCTTCATTTATATTTACCTTTTTCAAGTAACTATTTGTGTGATTTACAAATACTTTAACTAAGTCAAAACTTGTGGCAATTAAAACAAAACTATCGGAATAAACTTGATGTTGCTAGTGACTTGTGCTGTGCACTTACTAAAACTCAGCCACGAATAGGCTCACTAGTAAATAAAATGCAAGCACATCCATCTCACTAACCAACCTAATATATTTTTCTTCTATTAATAATTTTTGTATTTTATGGCAACTGATATCATTGTATCTTATGGCAGAATAAATAAATGTTTCGGTTTCAAGCTAATACTTATTTGTTTTTGTTTTGTTCCTATTAAGGCGCATAAAATTTATTGTAAAGGGGGGGCGCGAGAAGCTTTCATTTCAACAAAAGGGGGCGTGGTACAAAAAAGTTTGGGAACCCCTGATCTAAGTGATCTGGGCTAAGCTAGAGCTTAAGATTTGTTGGTGCAACAAGGCATAAATGATAATGCACCCCCTGTGTAGCTCAGTGGTAAGAGCGCCTACCTTTGGATCGGAAGCTCCGAATGGTCGTGAGTTCGAATCTCACCAGGGTCAGGAATTTTTCGTTTATTATAAATTAATAAATGAAAATAGTTTCTGTCCTTGTGGGATCGGTACTCACCGGAGGGACCGCAGACGTTCGGATACAATTAGCGTCTCTTTGCAAAGACAATGACGTCGACTTTGCAAAGTAACAAGACAAATTATAGCCCTTCCAGGGGCTTCTTAAATTAATATACCTTTTACCAAGAGGAATTTTTCATTAAATTTACTTGTAATTAATTGTATACAGCCAGCTACAGGAAATTCTTTCTTGTGGATATTTACATATCCCTTTCAGTACTGTTTATTTTGCCCCATGCTGTATATACTACTAACTGCTAATTATATCTATCATTACATAAAAATAAGATAGAGGAAATTGTATATGACTAAATAAATGTACAACCGACATTTGTGCTTGTGGGGGAAAATTGTAAATAATATATTTAAAAAATAATCGAGTACCTAATTAATCTAATACATTTTTTTAAGTGTTTTTTAAGTGTAATACATTTTTTTAATGTTCCTTATTTTAGTTCAAAGTAATAAAAAGTTAGTTAATGAAACGTCAAAAGGAAATACTAGATCATAGCCCAGAAGCCCAAAAACTGTTGTGTTATCGCAATAATGGAATTATTTTAGTAATAAAACCTACATTCTGGATCACATCATCGATTCTTTTTCATAACAAGCTAGTCAATAAACATAAAAAATCAGCTGTTCTAAACTTGGCTTATACTGAAGAACAAAATCTTGGCAATTGCCCAATTGGAATATGTATTAATAGTGTTGAACAATTAAAACTGATAATATTCATATTTCATTAAAATGATTGTGGAAATGAAGGCGATAAAATTATAAACTGATTAATAAAAACGTTGTGCTGGGTTTGGTTTATTTTTCCCATTTAAAAATTGAATAAAAAAATTAAAATTTTACGATCCAACAACTACAGTAAAAAATTGATTACTCAATTCAATAAAATTATCTCGTATATATTTAGCAACTCAGTGGTATTACCAACTTAATTAGCATTAATAAATTTGTTCCATATTTTTGGCAGATCAATTAATTTAGAATATGATGAAATGCGAATAAAACAATGTAGTCTAGGCGCCAGCTGGGTCACCGTGGCCTTTTCAATTCTGATGAGCAAATTCAACGGTTTCTTGTTAGACCAGGGAGCATCTGTAAAAATATTAGTACATTTGGACGTTGAGAGGTGACTCATATTTTTTTGCAGAAATTGCTTGAATATAACTCATATAATAATATTTGAGTTATCCTCCCACTCAAAAAGGTCCGGAACATTGTTTAAATAATCAAAATGTCAAAAAATGAGGAAAAATTCGATTTTTTTCTTCGTTTTTTGATTATAACTTTGAAAGTATTCATTTCTGAGGAAATTCTTGTTGCAAAATAGCAATAATTGCCAAAAAACCATAAAAAAAACAATTATTTACATTTTACGTTTTTCAACCATTTTTGCTACACTTTTTTGTTATTAACTTTTATTGCTATCTATTACTATAGCGGAGATATTGAGCTTTACCCTACTAATCAATCACCCTGTATGTAAAAAAAATTATACTTGCTGTCTGCTTTATATTCAGTCCTGCAAGATTTTGAAAAAATTAATTTTTTTTGCGAAAGCTGGATTGCAAAATTTATTTTGCAAAATCTATTTAACCGATCTTAATGAAATTCACAGTATTGTTTTCTTATATCATAAAGTTTTTATTGGTAAAATATGAAGGTCCTAAGTGTAGCATAAATGGTTGAAAAACGTAAAATGCAAATATGCTTCTTTTCATGAGCATTTTTCAGTGCGTCACAAATGATAGAAAAAAAAGGTAAGTCCGTGATAATATACATTTTAGTGACATGACATTTTAGTTAAATCTGACAGCTGTCAAATTTTATTTGCAATTTGGCATAAAAACAAATCAATTCTGTTTATTGCATTTATAAAATGGTATTTTCTTTGATTTGTATAGTGTTATAAACTGTACAGATTATATTCGTAGATATATTATATAATTCGAAAATAATTTTTATTTCGATTATAGCGCCATCTATTGACAATTAGAATAAATGTTATAAATGTCACCGACGAAATGTAATCACCGACGTGCGTTTTTTTCTGTCACATGCAATTTAACGCGTTAGAAAGAAATCGAAAAACTGACGCACTGAAAGATCCTCATGAGAAAAAGCATACTTGTTTTTTTATGGTTTTTTGGCAATTATTGCTATTTTGAAACAAGGGTGACAATGTTTAACATTTGTAACCAATCCTATATTGTAGGAAATTTAATTACGCAACTTTTATATCGGTACAACTTTTCTCGAAAGTGAATACTTTGAAAGTTATAATCAAAAAACGAAGAAAATAATCGAATTTTTCCTTCATTTTTTGACATTTTCATTATTTAAACAATGTTCCGGACATTTTTGAGTGGGAGGATAACCCAATTATTATTATAGGAGTTAATTCCAAGAAATTTCTGCAAAAAAATATGAGTCACCTCTCAACGTCCATCTCAAAACAGATGCGTCCTGGACTATGTGGATTTTTGGCTGCTCATTACGAATTTCGAGGGACGATTTAGACCAGGCAGAGTGGTCAAAAAAAATTTTATAAACAATTTAATTGTTTATAAATTGAAGGGTGTAGAATCAAAACTCGCTTTCTCCAAAATTTTCATTTGTCACAAAACGCTAAAAACTTGTTAAAAACAATTGATTACAGTTATCAGATGGATTTAAGTTTCATATTATACAATTTGACCATAGAAATTGGAATTACATAATGAATGGAATCAAACTTTCGTCAATAATTAAATAATTAATTTTTTTTGTTTGGAGAAAGTGAGTTTTGAAGCAAACTTTTGGAGTGAGCCAGTTTTGAAACAAACTCGCTTGGAGAAAGCAAGTTTTGAAACAATTTCTATTTTGGAAGATGAAATTTTACAGATTTTGTTTTGGCTAGAATAACGCCAGTAACGGTAATAATTCTTCTTCTGCCCATTACAGCTATCACACATCAGACTTATTTAGTGGTGTACATCTGGTAGCTTTGGCAAAGGCTGATTTTTGACCATCAAATGATATTATAAGAATACTGTCGTTTTTCTCTTTCAGTAAGTCATAAAAAGCGCCAGACTGCAGCTTTTGTACCCTTTTCTGAGCCATGAGTGTAACCTTTTCTTGTTGGTATTAGAAGGACGGGTTTGATTCAAAATGCTTATTTTAACATATAATTTATATTAGTCTAGGCGCCAGAGGGGTCACCGTGTCCTTTTCATTTCTGATGGACAAACTCAACGCCTTCTTATGGATTTTTGGCTGCTGATTACGAATTTCGAGGGTGGATTTCGATCCGAGTGGTCAAAAAATTGTTATAAACAATTTAATTGTTTATAAATTGTTTATAAGGCTCTGGCTCATAAACTAAAAGAGATAGAAAAGAATGTTTCAAATAAAATTTGTTCGTTAATAAAAAACGAAGAAAAAAACGTTTACTAAACTTAAATCCAACAATTAGAACTCAAGATATTGTAAAATTAGTGCACAATGCAAATTGCAAAATAAGTATGTTTCGAAGCTTTATCAATCAATTAACCCGGCTTCTACACATGCATTTTAAAGCCTCATTAATAGGCTTCCAAACAAAGTTTGTTAAATTACTTTATCTTCATTTGTTTTAAAATTATACCCGTTTGAAGTTAAAATTTTCTTTAAAAAATTGTACATTAATTTATTTATAAGTGTTTCAAGTAAATTTGAGCTGTAAACATTTATATTTTAATTAATAATAATGATAGAAGAACACAAAGGGAATAATTTGAGCTTAAGAAAATGTTCGTAAGTTTATTTTTGGCCAAGATATCGATATTTTAATGCCGCGCTATAAGGCGCAACATCGGCTCACAGTCAAGTATTTTTCGACGCTTTATCGATCGTAACTCGGCTTCTACGCATGCAAATGAGTCAATGTGTGATATCCATATAAAAATGGATCGAGTTATTTTGCATCATCATCATTGCATATAAAACGAGCATTTATGTTGTGGCGGCATACACACAATTGACGTGCCTTTATGATGCTGCAAAAGAACTAGATCCACTTTATATGGATACTATCTACTATCCACTGGATATCTATATGATATAGATAAATTATATCTATATCATATAGATAGATAATTAGACTCTGAAGCCCCAGAAAGTTTTAGTTTTACTGCGTACAAGAACAGACTTAGTACCACCATGTAACTGTAAAAATTGCTCTAAGAACTTATGCAGATGTAAAAAAGCTGAGATTCCCTGTATATCTCGATTCAGATGCATGAAACAAAAAGTTTGTAAAAATAGTATTAATAAATAATATCAACTTACTTTTTAGTTCTATTTCTGAAATATTAGTTTTTAATGTTTTTTTCTCATTTAGTACAAAAAATAGAAGACAAAGTAAATAGAATGAAAGGTGATACGAGGTTACAGTATGATGATTTAACTGTAAGAATTATAGAATAAAATTTTATTAGGATCTTCAAAAATAAAAAATAAAGATGACGTATATATACATAGAAATTATAATTTGCATCGAGAAGTTAGCGCGTGAACATTTACGCGGTGAGCCGATCTTGCGCCTCAGAGCGCACTATTAAAATATCGATATATTGGCCAAAAATAAACTTACAAACATTTTCGTAAGCTCAAAATGTTCCTTTTGAGTTCTTCTATCATTATTGTTAATTAAAGTATAAATGTTTATAGCTTAAATTTGCTTGAAACCCTTATAAACAAATTAATTTACAATTTTTTTAAGAAAATTATTACTTCAAATGGGTATAACTTTAAAACAAAGAAAGATCAAGTAATTTAACAAACTCTGCTTGGAAGCCTATTAATCAAGCTTTAAAATGAGACCTTCTAAGGTTCATTTGCATGCGTAGAAGCCGAGTTATGATCGATAAAGCTTCGAAAAATACTTATTTTTCAATTTGCATTGTGCACTAATTTTACAATATCTTGAGTTCTAATTGTTGGATTTAAGTTTAGTAAACGTTTTTTTCTTCGTTTTTTATTAACGAACAAATTTTATTTGAAACATTCTTTTCTATCTCTTTTAGTTTATGAGCCAGAGCCTTATAAACAATTTATAAACAATTAAATTGTTTATAACAATTTTTTGACCACTCGGATCGAAATCCACCCTCGAAATTCGTAATCAGCAGCCAAAAATCCATAAGAAACCGTTGAGTTTGTCCATCAGAATTGAAAAGAACACGGTGACCTCTACTTGGCGCCTAGACTATATTGGATAAACCTAATTTTGAGACAAACTAGTTCTAGATCCGTGTCGATTCAACCAGCAGATTAAAAAAATATAAACAACTCCATTTCGGCAATGGATGGAGAAAGCGAGTTTTGATTCTACAACTCTAACTAAACAACATAGACTAAAAGAGATAAATTATTTTTTCAAATAAAACATATATCTTTAACACTATATTTCTATTGTTAAGATTCATTGTTATCAATAATTTCATTTTTTTTTGAGTAACAAATAATTATATCAGTCAAATTTAGATTTCAAATGGTTATTTAATGAGTGTTAGAGAATACTAAAAAATTAGAAAAACACTATTTCTTTCTTAATATCAAGTAAACCAGAAAATCTGGGAAGGCAGGCTACATCATGTATTATATTGGTACTTTGCAAAATATGATCATATCTTAGGCCGCACCTACATTGGATCCGATTTTCTCCGATCAGATCAGATCCGACGTCGGCCGACGTCGGAATAGAAAATAAACCCATAGTATTAAATGGGGGTGCCTACATTGGATCCGTTTTTCTCCGATCCGATCAGATCAGATCAGATCCGAAGTCGGCCGACGTCGGAATAAAAAATAAACCCATAGTATTAAATGGGAGTGCCTACATTGGATCCGTTTTTCTCCGATCCGATCAGATCAGATTAGATCCGATATCGGCCGACGTCGGGAGTAGCTTCTCCTATTCTCATCGAGAAGTGTTTGGTTTCATTCCGATTGGTTGCAAGTTGAGTTGCAATTTTAGTTGCAAGTTGGTTGCAAGTTGGTTGCAAATTGGTTGCAAATTGGTTGCAAGTTGGTTGCAAGCTGGTTGCAAGTTGGTTGCAAACTGGTTGCAAACTGGTTGCAAACTGGTTTCAAACTGGTTTCAAACTGGTTGCAAATCAATTCATCATCTCCTTAACACATCTTAATCGGAACTCATTGTCGGTGGTCGGTGGTCGGAAGATTACTGAACCAATGTAGGCACCCTCGCCGGAAAACCGGTCTGATCGGATCTGATCTGATCGGAGAAAGACGGATCCAATGTAGGCACCGCCTGTCGGATCGGATCGGATCTGATCTGATCTGATCTGATCGGAGAAAATCGGATCCAATGTAGGTGTGCACTTAGGCTTAGGAATGGTGGTTGCTAACAAAACACCAGTTTTTGGTTAAAGCAGTCATTTTTACTTAAGGATTATTGTGGTGGTTATAAGTGGTCAAAAAACTGGCTATTTCAAAAACTAGTTATTCCAAAAAGACAGATAAACTCCATTATAATTGCAAAAACATTAAATACATATGCGCAGTACATCTAAATTACATACAGTTATACAGGGTGTCCCAAAAAGATTGGTCATAAATTATACCACAGATTCTGGGGTTAAAAATAGGTTGATTTAACCTAACTTACCTTAGTATAAATGTGCACATAAAAGAAGTTACAGCCGTTTGAAGTTACAAAATCAAAATCAATTTTTTCCAATATATCGAAAACTATTAGAGATTTTTTATTTAAAATGGACATGTAGCATTCTTATGGCAGGAACATCTTAAAAAAAATTATAGTGAAATTTGTGCACCCCATAAAAATTTTATTGGGGTTTTGTTTCCTTAAACTCCACCAAACTTTTGTGTACGTTCCAATTAAATTATTATTTTGCTACCATCAGTTAAACACAGTGTTTTTAAAACTTTTTTGCCTCTTAGTATGTTCTCGAAAAGCCAGTTTTTATCGAGATATTTTGAATATTTGTCAAATCCACTACATATTTGTATATGGTTAAGTACGATTGTAGAGACCTGGTAATAATTTGAAAATTTATTTATAATTTACAAGAAGCCACATCTCGATAGAAGGTGCCTTATCGAAAGAATACTAAGAGGCGAAAAAATTTTAAAAACACTGTGTTTAAAGAATGGTACCGCAATGATAGTTTAATTGGAACGTACACAAACATTTGGGGGGTTTAAAGGAACGAAACCCCCATAACATTTTTATGTAAACATATTAAAAAAGAAGCCACATCTCGATAAAACTGACTTATCAAAAAATACTAAGAGGCAAAAAAGTTTTAAAAACATTGTGTTTAACTAATGGTGCCACAATAATAGTTTAATTGGAACATACACAAAAGTTCGGGGGGTTTAAGGGAACAAAACCCCATAAAATTTTTATGGGGTGTACAAATTTCACTGTTGTTTTTTTAAAGATGTTCCTGCCATAAGAATGCCACATGTCCATTTTCAAGAGTTTCCAATATATGAGAAAAAATCGATTTTCTGTGGTATCATATATGACCAATCTTTTTACATACACATTACCACTCAAATATATTATGTTTCTATTATTGAAATGTTTGTCAGATAAAAATCGGCCTGCGTTAGCCAGACTTCAGGGCTATCAGAGGCTGACTTATCGGCGTTCCACTGTACAGTTTTTTTAATCAATAGCCAATACCCAATAAGTTAAAATGTTATTTACAATGTTACAATGTTATGTTACAAAGAAATTTGAATTTTATAGCATTTTCAAAGCTGCGTAATAAGCGTATGAGTCAAAAATATTTGTTTTTGTTTGCATGCATTCGTTTTAAGATCATGTTACCTTATATTTTTTAATATTATTTTAATATTTAAAAATATGTGCAAGTTCCCTATTTGGATCGAAAATAGAAATAAGTCATCAGTGTTGTCAAATCAGTGAGTAAAAAACCAATTTTAGGTTATAACAGGTTGGCTTTTCCCATCCATATTATATCTCGAAAAATAGAGTTTCTTACATATTAGCACACAGTGCAGACCAAATGTTAGCTTGGTCGCCTGAATGCAATTATGCAACATTTTAAGATGTTTTATTTACTCATTGGATAACCTAAAGGCACGGATAAAATAACTCTTATTAATATCTTCAGATTATGTAGTTTATAGAAATTATTGGTTTTCGTTTTGCTAAATAAACTTAAAATGTTCTACTCAATTGTTTTTTCAACAATTCAAATTTTGGAGTAAAGCACTAAAATTATTATTTTAACTTATATATCATTAAGTAATATCACATTTCTATTGTTAATATTAATTGCTATCAATAATAGGCATTACTTTGGGTAACAAGGGATTAATACCAGCCAAAGCAACTGAGAATTTAAGTAGTTGTTCAATCATTGTTAACGAATACCTAAACATTTAAGGAACCACTACTTCATCACATATTGCAATATTGGTATTTTGGAAAATAGGATCATATCTCAAAGAAGACAAAGTTTCCTACAGATCAGTACATTCTGCAGGCCAAATCTTTATGGTCTCAATGCAGTTATGGATAAGGATAACACATTAAGATTTTAAATTGTCAGACTTTAACCCATTTGCTGCCAATAACCAGCGCATACAGTGATGAGCGCACTAATAACCGGCAAAATAACGCAAAAGATGGAAAACATATTAAGTTGTGAGATAAAACGGGATGAACCTAGTGGAGGTGTTAAATTTAGCAATAGTAACTTATAGATTAACATTATATTGTTTCCCACCTTTAGACATATCGAACGAATTTGAGAAATGCCACTGTCACAGTGACAGTTTTAGTTGACATACTCATCTGATACGTCTAAAGGTGGGAAACAATCAATCAGGGTTGGCAGGTTTAAACCAACATGATTAAAACCATGGTTTAAACCAAGGTTTAAACCAACTGTTTTTTTTTAACCAAACTGGTTTGAACCAACTGGCTTTTTTAAGAAAAAAACCAAACTGGTGTTTTTGTTTAAAATTTTTAATATATCTGCTGCAAATGAAGAATAAATTATATTTTTATATTTTTGAACTTAGTACATAGTTATTTAAATATTATTACGTTTACAGATGTTTTTTTGTTGTATTAATTTTTTATGTGTGTAAATAAAAATAAAAGTTGTCTTAATAATTTTTTCATTATTTATTACTACTGTTATACTATGTTATAAAATAATTTATTCATTTTTAAAGTATTTAGACTTATAATACTTTGTATCAAATAATCCTGGTTTAAACCAAAAAACCTGGCTTTTTTGGTTTTTTGCAAAAAACCCTGGTTTTTGCCAACCCTGCAATCAATACAATGTCAATTTTTATGTTACTCTCGCTAAATTTAACAACTCTACTAGTTTTATTTCGTTTTATCTCACAATTTAATATGTTTTCCATCTTTTGCGCTATTTTGTCGGTTATTAGCACACTCATCACTGTATATATCGCCTGGTGAGAACAATAGTGACGAAACTTCAAAATGAACATTTAGAGATAATCGTATTTGAAGTTTTGATGAAACTGCTAAACAGTAAACTGACTTATAGGTCATCATTTTGCAAAATTTTTCTAATGTGCTTTCTAGATATGTAAACCAATTAGTAGAAGTAATTTTATTTGAAGAAAAGATGGATATTGTATTTATTTTTGATTTTTTTTCTGTGTTACGCCATTATTGCATTATTGAAGATGTTTAAGTTGATGTTTCGCCACTATACTTTAATACTACTATACTACAACAGTTTAGTTTCTGTTTTAAATAATTAAAACATTTACTTTTAAAAATAAATTAAACGCATCAAATAAAATATTTTATTTTTCACACCAGTTATGCTCAAAATGAAACTAAAGTACAATAGAAAAATAATTAAGTAATTTTAAGTAATTTTATTTGAAGAAAAGATGGATATTGTATTTATTTTTGATTTTTTTTCTGTGTTACGCCATTATTGCATTATTGAAGATGTTTAATTTGATGTTTCGCCACTATACTTTAATACTACTATACTACAACAGTTTAGTTTCTGTTTTAAATAATTAAAACATTTACTTTTAAAAATAAATTAAACGCATCAAATAAAATATTTTATTTTTCACACCAGTTATGCTCAAAATGAAACTAAAGTACAATAGAAAAATAACAAAATAAGATCTTAAGTAATAATTATGAAAACGATAAACATGATAAAAGATAAAAAGTAAGCAAAAGAACTATGAATAGTAAAATTAAATTCATCATTTCACTCACACGCATGTTTCGTATTTCAAACTACTAAAGAAATGATTGTGGGTAGAAGGAATTGATTTATTTTGTAAGACTTCTTTTTAGAAATGAATATTGGTTCTCGATAGTGTAGAATTAAACAATACTGATCCAAAGTGGATAGAAGCTTTCTTGATTTGCTATTTCTAAGTACCTAAGAACGATTGAAACTGAGTTTCTTTGTAAGAAGTTTTATAAAAAAAAACACAAAAGCAAAAACGACCACACAGACAAAAGTACTTATTCGCCACTATTGCACATTGTACTACTATCTTTAATAAAATATCTAATATTTCAAATACATGTAGGCAATTGATATAAAGTTTGGTGTGCTTTTGTCGTTAATGCATCAAAATATTTGACAAATTCACAATACCATAAAGACTTGTAGGCGCCCTCTAGTAATAAGGAAATTAAATAATTGTTAGCCGATATTGCACATAAAAGAGGGCATATTTAGATGTCGATTGATGGACTTATTTTCGAGTTTTGCCACTATTGTTCTCACTAGGCGATATGTTAACTTCAGTCAGGTGCCGTTTAGATGCCAGTGAGTGATATGGTTACTTCAGTCAGGTGCCGTTCAACAAAATGGCTCCTAGTCGAATTCCAACCTCTTCGATAGGCAGCAAATGGGTTAAGAAAAGTTGGAAGGTAACAATAACCTAGATATTACATATACTACACCTGATATATAGCTGGAGTATCACCACTGCTAACTAAATATCTTGGATTTTGCCATATTGTATCCTTTACTAATTTATAGTTGCCGCTTTCAATGGCTTTTCGAAGCTCAGTGATTTCTTGTGGTTTTGGTCCCTTGAAAGGACTAGCTTTTTCCCCAATAGCATTTGCACTATTTAAAATGATATTATTGGGAAACTCACATCCATTCATAGCAAACTCCACAGCTTCATGATAAAAACTGAAGGCCTTAAATCGGGACTTTTTGTTCTTTTTGGCAACTTTCAATGCCTCATTTTTATCATCAAACACATTAGGCGCTCCATTATATTCTCTGTTATCATTTGGAGTGTATACTCCGTAATAAATAGTGTTGATTTGTTGTCCATCGTTCATATTGTCTTATTTATTTGAACAGTTGGAATTGTAACTGAAAAAATTCAAAAATGTTATCGTATTTTGAGAGAAAACTATTTTAAAAACGTACCTTTACTTAACTAACTTAGGTCAAATATAATTCATAACGTTCATATGTAGTTGGAATTTAAAACAATCAGTAATTTTTATAAACTTCCTACAAATTTCATATCTACAATTTTTAAATGGTTATTTGCTACACGTACTCGCTTGTGTTTACAACTAGGACAAAAAACAAGAATGACAAATTTTTGACAGAAAGCAACATGACATCATAGATGTTTATTTTTGGAACGCAATTAAATTTTCTTTATTTTGGCTGCACTGAAATAGGCTTACACGGTACAGGAACGGTTTAGCTAATTTGTCTTGTAAAAAATAAGTAATTTTGTCTGACAAATTTTTAAGGGTAATCCAGTTGTCGGACGCACCAAAGTTTAGAAACCTCGACTCTCCCTCCCGAAAATTTTCCGAAATAGAAAAGTTGTCCGAGTCGACATGAATAAGTGAATAACAAAAGTCATATGAGGCAGATAATAATAGGGAACTTGCACTAAAAAATTTTTTTGTATAAAATTGTTAATTTATGATTTAAAATGTTATATTCAAAATATTACGTCTTAACAATGAATAGTGTACGTACAACATATGGTCAAAGTTTCGCGTCTAAAATTTCCGTTTCAAACAACTTCAAAAGCGAGAGCTGGGCTCTGACGTCACAGGCCACTCGTATCGTTTGCCCGTTCGGTGGGCTATTGCATTTAATGCAGTTTGCCCATAGATAAATAATATAGTTGAAATATCTTGTTTTACTCTGTGGCAAAATGATTTTTTCTGTGACAGGCAAAATATTAACATTTTATTTCTGTTGACATGTATCAAAAAGTTCTTTTTTATGAAATTACTTTTGACGTTTCTTGTGTTGAAGAAGAAAGAAGAAATAAATAACTTAAAAATAAACAAAACTTTTAGTAATAAAAGTATGAGAGTAACTAAAAAGTATTGGTGCTACTATCGAAATGCTTTCTACAGTTGGGTTTCTACTATAGCTTGCGGTCTACCGAGGGATGCGGTGTAAGTATAAGCTGAGATGATAAAGATATTAACTTGTAAAATTACAATAATGATTCTTCTTATTTATGCGTATTATTAACTTTGTAAAGAAGGATTTTGTTGGCTATGTACACGTTCTATCGGTACGTCTGCTAATCACCATAATCTTTTCTCAGAAGGCTTTGAACACAATAATGAAAGGCTCCAACTCCAGTAGGTACTAATAAACATTACAATAAAATATAATCTTTATTATAATGCAAATTACACCGTAATCTTTTCCAGGATATACGAAATCCTTCGATTAGAGGTAGGTAGATCAAACCCACGGGGTAAACCGTATACTATAATATAATGGTACACTTCGCGTCAAAAAAAACTTCAAGTTGTGTAAGTTGATCTTGTCACAAGTGTCATTCTAATTTCTAGGGCAACGTTGCCAGTTCAAGGAAAATATGATATCAAACTAGGTAAAAACGGGGCTGTGCGACAGACCGCATTTTTTAATATACTAAAAACTAAAACAATTGTAATTTTGCGTCATCTCAATTAAGTATCCATACATTGATTCGTGTTTTATTATAATTTATGAAAATATTTCAATTCAAAAATGTTTATAGATAATAAATTATGACATGACTTTAATTTATTATATTTAACGTCAAATCGAGAGGTGTGATTGGTTTCTCGTAAATTATAGGGCAAAACTGCATTAAGTTGTGTAGAATAAATAAAACACACTGGAAAAATTAAAAATTTAATTTGAAATTAATACAAAATGAATAACTTTTACAGTGAACAAGTGTGGAATTTAAATATAATATGTATTACAATTCGAAATATACATTTTAAACGTTATTTTTTTGTATTTAGATTTAGTGCAATTCCGTTATCTATGATGGCAACAACGACGTGATTCACGAACAATGGGTGCATTCAGCAGACGCAATCGCTAAGTAATCGATTAGTAATCGATTTGTGATTTACATGCTGAATGTCACAATTTATGTGGCATTCAGCAGAAAATCACTAATCGATTAGTTAGCGATTGTGTCTGCTGAATGCACCCAATAATTGTCAGTCTGAACACAGGTTTACATTGGGAAAAAAAAGTGTACCAGTTTTATATGACGCGAAGTGTACACTTCACGTCAAAAAAACTGGTACAACCACAAACCATACATACTCGTAGACGTTTCACGTAAATTGTCAAGTTCAAGACAGCAAATTAGCTACCATTCCAATCCAGAGATGTCGCTGTCAGTCAATTCTCTTGTCATATTTAACAACTGACAGTTGACAATTAAATTAATTTGTTATTTACTTTTTATTTTACAGTTTGTGGCTTAAATATTTTATGGTGTTACGTGGTGTTTTATGGTGGTGTTACGTTTTTAATTAGATTTAATCACAATTTTAATTAATTGTATTAACCTCCTCTCCGTTTTTGTGAGTAGAATTTTTAGTTTACATTGATCATCCCGTGTTGTGTTTCTCCACATTTAAAAAACAATATAATAGATCCTGAAACAGTTTATTCCAATAGACAAGTGTGTCATCAAAATTTCGGGCCTATTATTTTTGGAAGTTTGTAAAAGATTATAAGGTATTTATCTAAACAATCATCCTACAAGATTCTTTCAAAAATTTTCATTCAACTCAATATTACATAAAAATATCAGTGCTTTCACGTGACACATGGCAGTAGTGTTTATAGCATTTTGAAAACAAATTGGAACATTTGAAGTTTTCAGTAAAACATTGAATAAAACATTGAATTGTCTTTCTGTTGTTTTAATTTCCTGCGAAATTTCGTCAAAAATCCCGCAAAATTTATAATTTGAAATTCCCAGGTAACTAAAATTTGTTAATTTAGTTCCCATTCCAATCAAGGGATGGCGTTAATTCGATCCGAAAAATTAACATGGTCGTGAAACGTCTATGAGTATGTATGGTTTGTGGGTACAACTCTTATAACCGAAAATCGTGTTTTTCAAGTTGTGTAAGTTGATCTTATCACAAGTGTCATTATAATTTCTAGGGCAACGTTGCCAGTTCAACGAAAATATTATATCAAACTAGGTAAAAACGGGGCTGAGCGACAGACCGCATTTTTTAATATACTAAAAACTAAAACAATGATAATTTTCCGTTTCCGTCATCTCAATTAAGTATCCATACATTGATTCGTGTTTTATTATAATTTATGAAAATATTTCAATTCAAAAATAATGATAGATATAAATCTTGACATGACTTTAAATTATTATGTTTAATGTCAAATCGAGAGGTGTGATTGGTTTCTCGTAAATTGTAGGACAAAACTGCATTAAGTTGTGTAGAATAAATAAAGCACACTGGAAAAATTAAAAATTAAATTTGAAATTAATACAAAATGAATAACTTTTACAGTGAACAAGTATGGAATTTAAATAATATATGTATTAGAATTCGAAATATTACGTTATTTTTTTGTATTTAGATTTAGTGCAATTCCGTTATCTGTGATCGCAACAACGAAGTGATTCACGAACAATAATTGTCAGTCTGAACACATGTTTACATTGGGAAAAAAAGTGTACCAGTTTTATATGACGCGAAGTGTACCAAACTATTGTTATAAACGGTTTAAACAATCTTATTAATAACTCTTACTTATTTGCCTTGACACCTCGCATTTCTCCAATAGAATAGCTTTCACTACTTTTTATAAAAGTTGCCACCATGAAGACATCAACGGTAGGTAAGTTAGTCAGATTGACCTTTTGAAAAACCCTCGTCCGTCATATTATTCGTTTTAAACTCTTTACAAAGTAGCACTCAACTTTATCAATTTCAGTTTAAAACTAAGCTGATTGGGAAACTACTTGTTACAATGTATAAGATGAACATAAATAATACCTAGGAATTTTCCATTAAAGACGATTAAAATGTAATATACCCGTGATACCTACCCTAATCGCGTTGTTTGCGACTGATAGGCCCGGTTGACCGTGGCCCGTGACGTCGAACCAATAGAAGGATGTTCAAGAGCCTCCTAAGATATTTGAATTTTATAGCATTTTCAAAGCGTCGTAATTAGCGTCCGGGTTAAAAATATTTGTTTTTTTCGGATGCAAGCGTTTTAAGATCATGTTACCTTATATTTTTTAATATCATTTTAATATTTAAAAATTTATGCGTTCCCTATTTATTTTTTAAATGTTGGACCCAGGGACTATATTCCTTTTCACTGTCTAACGATCCAATGGATTTAAGTTAATAAGATCACAATAATAAAAGAAGAAGAACAGGGACAGAAATCATAAAACATAACCTAGTAATATCTTTTTAAATTTATTTTGTCAGATTCTTGATTCTTTCATTTAAATATCAAAAACAATAATATGCAAAGTTTGAGAAAACTGCATAGACTGGAAAAAGTCTTAATGCACGTAAAAAATATTCGTCTAAGATGTGAAAGCGGAGGACTTTATGAACCAAGTTATTTACAGGTACAGAAATATGTTTAAATTTATAATCCCCTTTTCTGGATACTTCATACCCTGCTTATCTTGCAGACTTCCTGAACTCATTACCTTTCTTGAATGTTTCTATGTGTTTGAATATTCTGTTATTGAAGAGTTAGATAAATTTGATTATCTGTACAGGGAATCCTCCTTTCTCGACCAAGATCTAGTGCCTTACAGTCCAGCAAAATATGGTTGGCTGTTTTAGGCTCTCTGCCACAGATTTGAAGCCTAAGTCTAAACCAGTGTTTCCCAACGTGGGGCCCATGCCCCACAGGGGGGTAATTTGATTGTTAATGGAGGCAATTCGAATATGATTGACCTGAGTTTAAATTTTTCGTCATGGGCCATTTTAATGCAATAGTAGATTTCAGTGAAGGAGTGAAGATATTCATCACTAAAACTGGAATAAATCTTACTGTAGGAGAGAATTTAATAAAACCGTCAATATCAGCATTAGATCAAAATAGCGGGTCAGACACATCTCTACTTGTCACTGTCTTGAGTCTTGCCATAACATTATATTCGAATGAGTGCGTTGTATGACAAAGATAGGGAATGTTCGATTTCCACGGACTTTCCATTTTTTTCGAATCCTGAAAAAACTAATACATATTTTTAAAAAATTTAAACACAAAATGAAATACTAAATTATTATCGAGGGCCAAAAGTCCCTTAGAATATATAAGAAGTTTCTTTCGAATAAGATATTTGAAATTAAAAATCACACTACATTTTCTCTTAGTTTTTCACCCCTGTAACTTATTAAAATCAACATTACAGAAGTTCTCAGGGACTTTTGGCCCTCGCTAATAACGTAATCTTTCATTCTGCGTTTAAATTTTTCAAAAATACTTATTAGTTTTCTCAGGATTCGAAAAAAATGAATCCCCATTTGAATAGCATTGCAGCCAAAAATACGTACTGATCCTCTTAACTCACCTTATCTTAATCTGACAATTTTGAGTTTTTCTAATGATAGATTTTTTTTTTCGGGCCCCCCTTAACAAACTCCCCTGTATTAAGAGCCAATATATATTGTAGAGATACATTTACAAGGTGCAAGGTTTGGGTGCAAAAATCCCCGCTTGGGCTCCCCTACCATTACTAAGCTGAGCAAATCCCAATATATCCTGTAGTCTACTAATAAAGCCTCTTGACCTAATTCTTGCATATTTTCCTCAGTACTTTAGTACCTCTACCACCTTAAACCCAACACATATTTTGAGTTCCTTCATTGATTCATCTTTATATTGCGTTTAAATTAATTAGCAATCAAATTAATTTTCTAGGCAATGAAATCAAAAATCCCTTTATATGAAGCAGTAAATATTCAGTTACGAGGTTATGATTACCCTGTGTTAGAGCATTACCAAAAATTTGTTCATAATATGTTGAAAAATATGGATGTTGAAGTTGAAGATAGTTGGGCAGTTCCTGCCCAAAATATGGATGTCACTACTCTCAAACCAAAGAGTGAGATTGTGCATGCTAAATATAATCTTAAAACATATGAGAGAGTTATTCAAATAGCAGATGTATCATCAATTCAGGTAACTTTACAAATTCAGGTTTATTGTCAACAAGATTTCGTACACACATTTATCTCAAATACACTAAAAAATATACAAAATATACAAGAAGTATAACATAATAATATATAGAGAAGAAATTAATGTTGCAATCTAAAAGTTTACAATAGATTCTAAGAGATTGTCACTTATAAGCTCGTCAAAAATTTGAAACATTGTTTTATGTTTTAAATTTGCTTTCATATTTTTGAAGACATCATAATATATGTATGCTCTGATTGAAAATAAATTGCATCACCTTTCTTCCAACTAGTGATGTGGACTGAGAATATTCCCAGTGGGAAGGAATTTAAAAAATGGGAATATTCCCTCGGCCATTATATCTTCCCAAAAAGTGGGAATTTATTAAAAAATCATGCTTATTTTTAACATTTTAGCTATTTTTTAGGATGTATGTGTCTCAGTGTGATCTGTTTCAACAAAATTGTACTTTTTTATCTGAAAATAATGTACTATAGCATTGTCAATGGTTATTGGTCTGTTTCTAAAGCAAGTCTTGAGTCTTTATAAATTTGTCTTAAATGTACATTATGTTTAAAGTGTTGGCATCTGAACAAATTGGTGATAAACTTACCAAAAATTAATATATTTATACAAATAAATTTACTAAATGATTTTATTAAATTTGGTCAAGTCTATTTTGTTTTGTCAGAATCATATATATTTTATTACTTAATTAATCAGGATTCAAAGAAGAAGTTTAATTTACTAATAAAAAAACTTTATTAACATCTTACTGAAAATCTTAAAACTCATTCCTGTATGAGTTAACACTTTAACTCATGGGCCCATTTATCCTCATAAGTTGCCACTAATTACTGTTGTTTTAGTTTTCTGAAAGATAAATAAAACAAGTAATTGGACTTCGTAAGTCCTAAGTTTTCACTCAAAGTAATCGAAAGTAGAAATGGAAGTCGATATTTGAACGCTTCGTGTAACTTTGTGCCGATTGATAAATGATTTTACTAATTTTCAGTCATTTTTACTAAACTTTGGGTCATCATTGTACAGAAATGACTTCAAAACCGAAACTAAAGATTCAAACTTAACTTTTCAATACGCTTCGATTGATGTGTTACATGTAATATTTCTGCACTTCTGGTTAGAACTTTTTAACCGGAAATGATATAAAAACCAAAATTTTACATTTGTTCTCATCTTGTTAAGGCACGTCGAATGATATATCGCTTATACTATTTCGGTGACTTTAAAACAACTCATACGGTTGCAACTCTAAAACCGGAAGTCCGATGTCAAATTTCTCATATTTAATACCATCCTTGGGTTATAAGCTTTTATTCGACACCTCATCTGTCAGTCTATCTGTATTAATAACGGAGGAGATAGACATACGGGCAGACAGTCATGAAACCGGAAGTATATATTTCTTCTCTTCTTGCGAAGTCGCGTCGAATAATATATCACTTGTATTATTCCGGTGACTCTAAAACAGTACTTCTGGTCGCATTTCTAAAACCAGAAGTCCTATGTCAAGTTTCTCAACTTTCTTGTCATTCTGCCTGTTATAGCGGAGCACTTATATTCGCAGTCGGACGGACAGACAGCCTAGGCCAAATTTCTCACCTTTAGTACCATCATTGGATTATAAGCTTTCATTTGACATCTCATTTGTCATTCTACCTGGTAAAATGACGAAGGAATTATATTCGCGGTCGGACAGACGGACAGACAGCCTAGGTAAAATTTCTTACCTTTATTACCATCCTTGGATTATAAGCTTTCATTTGACACCTCATTTGTCATTCTACCTGATAAAATGACGGAGGACTTATATTCTCAGTCGGACGGACAGACGCACAGACAGCCCAGGTCAAATTTTTCATCTTTTTTACCATCCTTGGATTATAAGCTTTCATTTGACACCTCATTTGTCATTCTACCTGATACAATGATGTAGGAGTTATATTAGCGGTCGGACAGACAGAAAGACAGACGGACAGACAGCCTAGATCAAATTTCTCACCTATAGTAGCATCCTTGGATTATAAGCTTTCATTTGACACCTTATTTGTCATTCTACCTGGTATAAGGACGGAGGAGTTATATTCGCGGTCAGACAGACCGACGGCCAGACAGCCTAGATAAAATTTCTCACCTTTAGTACCATCCTTGGATTATAAGCTTTCATTTGACACCTCATTTGTCATTCTACCTGGTATAAAGACGGAGGAGTTATATTCGCGGTCGGAGAGACCGACGGACAGACATCTTAAGTAAAATTTCTCACCTTTAGTACCATCCTTGGATTATAAGCTTTCATTTGACACCTCATTTGTCATTCTAGCTGGTATATTGACGGAGGAGTTGTGATCACAGACAGACAGACAGACAGACGGACGTGGATAATTCAAAGTTTTCACATTTTTTCAAAATTGGGTGAAAACAAAAAATGAAACATAAATAAATTAAGAATTTTTATGATCAAATTGTTATTCATGTGATTTGTGCCAAATTTATGCAACTTACATTACATTAATTCAGCATTAAATTAAATTAATACACCCTTATATTTTTAGCTTCCAATCGTCATTAGAGCTATAGAAGCAAGTTTACCTGCAGGTGTAACAGCCCATTTTAGACAGCATGAAGAAGCTGATGAAGAAGTTAGGTATATTCCTGATGCAGAACTGAACACACTGAAACAAGAATTAGAAGACCTGGGAGGTCCTTCTAAAAGTAGAAAATAGTCTTTTATAATTTATTTTAACCGTAATGGTTTTGTAAATATTAATTTGTTAGTTAGCGAATATTTTTAATAAAACGTTGTATTTAATAATGTCTAATTATTTTGTATAAAATGTATAAACATTTTCAATTTCTTTGCAACACGAAAATGCAGCAGCTGCATAATGCTCTGGTTAAATCGGAGAGTGCAGGAAGAGTCTTTACCGGTTTCGGAGATCTTTTCCTCCTCATCAGTAGTCCCATATCCTCTTCTCTCCGATTTCTCTATATATCATACTTTGGGCCCTTCCGAATTGCAAAGAAAGAAATGTCACGGATGAACTAGAGCCATCTACCGAAAAACAAAGTAAGTTATCAATCGAAGTAGCACAGAAAACGACAATAAATATCGTCTCCATACCACCAGATTGACAACAGGTGGAATACTTTCTTTGGTTACACCTCCTGAGATTTTCAAAATTTATAAATCAAACAGGATGCCGAGAAAATCCGTGACATTTCTTTCTTTGCAATTCGGAAGGGCCCAAAGTATGATACGTGGAGAAATCTGAGAGAAGAGGATATGGGACTACTGATGAGGGGGAAAAGACCTCCGAAACCGGTATATACTCTTCCTGCACTCTCCGATTTAACCAGAGTAGGTATTATGCAGCTGCTGCATTTTCGTGTTGCAAAGAAATTGAAAATGTTTATACATTTTTAATTCATTTACTCTTTTGTAGGAGTATTAAGGAATCTTTCTTGTTGGAACTTACCACGCTGAGCAGATAAGTTGTAAATTATTTAAAATTCTCTCATCTTAATTTCCTCGGCATCCTGTTTGATTTATAAATTTTATAAACTAAAAAAAGTATTCCACCTGATGTCAATCTGGTGGTATGGAGACGATATTTGTTGTCGTTTTCTGTGCTACTTAGATTGATAACTTACTTTATTTTGTATAAGTTTCCTATTTTCATCTTATTAGTAATTGGATAGAATTAATTTTGCTCCATATTAAGGGTAGCTGAAACTATGATAGTCTGAATAGTGGCTAAATGTGGAAACATTAGGTACCTTTTGCCACTACTATTTTATATAAAATAAGTTAAAACAAATGATGTCATCATAATAATTGTCGTAATATGTGACCAGACAAGGATGTACATATACACAATTATTCAATATATGAGAAGACCACTTGAACGATGGGAAAAGGGCATCTCAATAAATGGTCATAAAGTAAACAACCTACGTTTCGCAGATAACACAGCCCTTTTTGCAGATAGTCAAGCAGAACTGTTTGGTCTTATACAACTGGTCGAAAACGAAAGTCAAACAATTGGTCTGCAATTAAACATATCAAAGACTAAGATCATAATAGTGGATAGACTACATCACAATCATCCAGACATAATCATAATTAACCGGTTTAAGATTGTGAACTCATACTAATATCTCGGATCATTGATCACAAACACAGGGTCATTATAGGATTTATACATAGATGTGATCTAGCAAGAGTTTCCACAGTAAAAATGACCAAAATATGGAACGACTGTCAAATGTCAAGAGCGTTAAAGATGCGGTTGATTAACTGCTTTATATTCCAGAGATCTTTGGAGATGGACAATGCACGACATCACGTCGACTACTAAACTCCCTCCGGGGTTCAGTATTGAAGAGAGAGAAGTGATCAATATTATTCATCATCATCCAGTCTTCTGTGTTCAAAGTTGATTATTTCTTTTGAGTTCTGTTGGTCTTAACCCTCTCATGCATTGAGTCCACTCCAGTAGACAGATTTTTTTAAGTCCAAAAAATATATTCTAATTCTATGAAACTTGTGCAAAATGCATGAAATCACTTTCAGTGGACTCTAATCAAGTACAAAACTACTACTACCATCTACAATATTTATTTTGAAAGTCAAAGTTTGTTAACATTAGTACATATCTATAAATCACCTGACCGCGATGGCGACCTGTGAATTGCCTGAAATAATTGCCCGTAGTTTCTATGGAAAAGCAAACAAAAGGTAAGAAAATATTTTTCTTAAAGAATTATGTATTTTACACAATTAGCCTTTGTTATAATTTCAAAATAATTGAAAACTCACTGAAAATATCACCTTGAAGTCATGTCCACTAGAGTGGACATCATGCAATATGTAACTTACAATTCCACTCTTGTGGTATGTTTTATGAGTATAATTTTCAGAGGGCTAGTAGGTTTCTTGTTCACATATTTTTTGTTATTTTCTTCTCAAAGATTTATTATTTATTTCGGGATTTTCGAGGGCATTTTTTATGTACTTACCTATATTATTTTAGTGGAAATAAATAAATTTTATTTATTGACATAATATTACTTCTTCAATGAGAAATTTTATTCTATTTCAGAAAGTACTTTTTGCCCATGAAGACAATACGGATGAAACACCTTTATGTTTACCAGAAAATGAAGAATTTACAGATATTGACAATGATGACATTATTTATGATTTACTAGAAGATTCAGATTTGGAATCTGATTACAACGACGAAGAGACATAATCGTTCGAATATGTAACGGCTGAAGACCAAATTGTTGAAAGTGAAGAAATACAGCCAGAAAACAGTGACGATGATATGTGTGAAAATGACATTCAATTAGCTCAGCGTATTTCGGCATTTTCATTAAAGGATAAAAATCAAGAGAAAAAAAACCAAAAAGAGGCTGAGAAAAAAGACTGGAAATGGAGCAATAATGACAGCATGTATGGACTATGGACCAGCAACTTCTCTACAGTTTAGAGGAACAGAAAATATTCATCTTCAAGGAAACAATCCCATTGATTATTTTTTATCACTGTTCACCGCAGACATAATGGATGATGTCGTCTTTCAGACCAATTTATATATGGCCAAAATAATAAGGTTTAATTTAAATTTTGGTTTTACAAAATATGAGTCATATATCTGCAAAATGTGCAAGGAGCCGCTGTGTCCATCGTGCTTTGAATATTTTCATACCAGTAACTGACGCTTCCGCGATTCCGCAAGTGCATAGTGACCACTAGAGTAGACGGACTATTTTTTAGGTTTTAAGAAAAAAATTTCATGTTTTTATACTTACTATACTGGGTTGGGATAAAGTATGGAACCAAGCAAATATCTTTGAAACGAAAAGAACAATATTTATGAAACTTTGCATGCAAGTACAGTGACGCAAAAGGCATCTGTTGCCATATTTTTTGTTACTACTCCACGTCCGGTTTCACCGGAAATACCCTTAACTTAATTAATTTAAATGGAACACCCTGTATATTTTTGCGGATTTTAAGAGAAATTGTTATTTTTAATTCATACATACTAAATTTGGTAGAAAAATTTGTTAAAAAGTGTCTGTAGATAATTTTTTGTATTAATACAACGTAGTAGGAAATAAACGAATACCATCTATACTGTAGACTAAAATTGTTGTTTACATGCACTGTGTTATGTTCGTGTAAAACTCCCTTAACCATGAATGTAGGTTGGTACTACTGTCATCTGAACGACAGCTGTCAGATACTTAATACTGCGATAGAAAATGGAAACCATGTGCATAATTCTTTAAAATAAAGTATTTTACATCGAGTATTATTTCATTACAAATACTTACGTCCTTTAAGTACAAAGGACTTGACATTTGGCGACGAGGATAATGGATACAAATATTACAGACACTACATCAACTACAGCCGGTACAAACACGAGTTCCTCGACTACAACTGCGATAGTTGCACCTGCTACAGCTCCAGTAATGTCTACACAAGTTTCTACATTCCAGTTTTCCGTTGAACCTTTTAACCAGACAGCTACAAAATGGTCCAGGTGGGTAAAACGGCTGGAAGGAGCATACAAAGTTTTTAAAATTCCAGAGGAAATGAAATTGCCCTATTTACTACATTACATGGGGTCGGAAGCATACGATACACTGTGTGATAAACTAGCTCCAGAGGTCCCTGAAGACAAGTCATATGAGGATACAGTTAAGTTAATGGATAATTTTTACAACCCTGCACCACTTGAAATTGCTGAAATATTTAGGTTTCAATCAAAAAGACAAGCAGAAGGCGAAAGTATACAAGAATACCTACATTCTCTACAGAAACTTGCCATAAACTGCAACTTTTCCACATATTTAAAAAGTGCTATACGAAATCAGTTTGTTTTTGGTTTACAGTCAAAGAGGATTCAAGCCAGACTATTAGAAACAAAGGGATTGGACTTGGACCGAGCCGTAGAAATTGCAGCAAGCATGGAAACTTCAGAAAAGGATAGTAATCAATTTTCTCACAACAATAATTACAATCAGGCTAGTATAAATGTTTTAAATGCGAAAGCAAAAAGTTCTCATAAAAATACAAACACTAGTAAATTTAATGATAATAATACAGTAAATAATCATAGTAGCTCTCCTAATAATACTTCTACAATGTCAAATAACCCTAATAGGGCTTGTTATAGATGCGGAGACACCTCGCATTTAGCCGATAAATGTAATAAAAAGCATTTAATCTGTAACTTTTGTAAAAACGTCGGACACATTCAAAAAGTTTGTTTAAAGGCACAACAAAATTCACACAGGCAAGTAAATTCAGTAAACTCTGCTCAAGAGGTCTTAGAAGTAAATGCTGGAAATTGCAAAGATAAATTTTTTATAAATTTAAAAGTGAATGGTAATATTTTAAATTTTGAAATTGATTCTGGCGCTGCTGTTACAATCATAAATAAAAATATATTTGAAAAATATTTTCCTGCATTACAATTACAAAAATCGGATGTTAAATTAACTACATACTGCAAAAATAATTTGAATGTTTTAGGTTTAGTTTCAGTGGAGGTTGAGCACCAGGAATTAAAGCACACTCTAAAGTTGTATGTGGTGGATGGTGATGGCTACTCACTGGTTGGTCGAGAGTGGATACATGCTCTGGAAATCAATTTACATCAGGTAAATACAATTCTACATGAAAATTTTGAAATTGCAACTTTGTTAGATAAATATAAACATTTATTTGAAAAGTCAGTTGGTGAAATAAAAGGGTTAGAGGCTGAAATTTATCTAAAACCTGGTACTAAAGCAAAATTTTGTAAGGCCCGTCCTGTAGCTTTTGCATTACGCCCTAAAGTTGAGGCAGAATTAGAGTCCTTAGTAAATCAGGGAGTCTTAAAGAAAGTAGCATTTTCGGACTGGGCAACTCCTATTGTTCCTGTAGTTAAACAAAATGGGGACATACGCATTTGTGGTGATTTTAAAATCACATTAAACCCTTGCATTGAAGTGGATGAATACCCTTTACCTACACCAGATGACCTACTTTCCCAATTAGCAGGTGGGGACAAATATACAAAAATAGATATTACGAAAGCTTACTTACACTTGCCAATAAAAGATGAAATGAAACATTTACTTACATTAAACACCCATAAAGGTTTATTTCAACCAAATCGATTAATGTTTGGAATTGCTAGTGCTCCTGCCAAATGGCAACGTTTAATGGAGCAAATGCTACAAGGAATAGATGGTATTTCAATATTTCAGGATGATATAAGAATTACAGCTCCAAATAATAC
Source organism: Diabrotica virgifera virgifera (assembly GCF_917563875.1). Lineage (NCBI taxonomy): Eukaryota > Metazoa > Arthropoda > Insecta > Coleoptera > Chrysomelidae > Diabrotica > Diabrotica virgifera. The sequence goes on along the minus strand of NC_065445.1, from coordinate 53,369,159 downwards.
CTTACATTTACAAAGACTTGAACAAGTTTTAAAGAAATTATCTGAACATAATTTACATATAAATTTGGATAAAAGCGAATTTTTCAAAGACGAGATTGACTACTGTGGATATAAGATGAGTAAAACGGGTGTGTCTACTAGTGCAGATAAGGTAACTGCAATTGCAAATGCTCCAATACCTACAAACAGAACTCAAGTTCGGAGTTTCTGTGGCCTAATTAATTATTACAGACGTTTTTTAAAAGATACTTCTACAATTTTACAACCATTAAATAATTTACTTAAAAAGAATGTCAATTTTAAATGGTCGAATACTTGTCAAACTGCGTTTGACAAAGCAAAAAAACTCATTTGTTCTAGAAATGTTTTATGTCACTATGACCCAAATTTACCATTAGTCCTAGCAACTGATGCATCACCCTATGGGGTAGGTGCAGTACTTTCACATATCTTTCCAGATGGTACAGAGAGACCCTTACAGTTTGCTTCTCAAACTCTTACTACTACACAGCAAAGGTACTCACAAATAGACAAAGAAGCTTACAGCATAATTTTTGGAGTAAAAAAATTTTACAATTATCTATGTGCTAGGAAATTTACTTTGCTCACTGATCATAAACCGTTAGTTCAAATTTTTGCACCTGATAAAAGCCTACCAGTTTTAAGTGCAACAAGAATGCAACATTATGCAATTTTCTTACAAGGTTTGAATTATGACATTCGTTACAAAAATACAGATTCTCATCTCAATGCTGACGCACTTTCACGTCTACCTATAAAATCAGAACAAAATTTCACACATGATGAGCCAGATATTTTTGAAATAAATCAAATTGAAACTTTGCCTACAAATATTAGAGATCTAGCTTTTCATACAAAAAATGATCATACCTTAAAAAAATTACTTGTTGGGTTAAAAACAGGAAAACCTGTTGATAAACGATGTAGCTTCAATATAAATCAAGCTGAATTTTCATTACAATCTGATGTTATTATGAGAGGACAAAGAGTAGTTATACCTACTAAATTGAGAAATAAAATTTTGACAGAATTACATACTGCACATTTTGGAATAGTTAGAATGAAATCTTTAGCTCGTAGTTATTGCTGGTGGCCTCACATAGACCAGGATATTGAGTCACTTTGTAAAAATTGTTTAGAGTGCAATAAGCACAAGAACAACCCAATTAAAGATAATTCTCATATATGGGAGCCACCAAAATTTTGTTTTGAACGAGTGCATGCTGATTACGCTGGACCTTTCAATGGAGGTTATTATTTTATATTGGTAGATTCCTTCAGTAAATGGCCTGAAATTCATTTTACAAAAAATACTACTACAAAAACTACTATTGAAATTTGCCGAAAAATTTTTACAACTTTTGGTATTCCTAAAGTTTTTGTTACAGACAATGGTAGACAATTTGACTCTCATGAGTTTAGAACTTTTATGAAAGATAATGGAATTACACAAAAATTTACTGCACCCTACCATCCTGCAACTAATGGACAGGGAGAGAGATATGTCCAAATACTGAAAAAATGTTTAAGGGCTATGCGAAGTGAGGGAAATGACAGGGAGTTTGAATTATGTAAGCTACTTATGCAATACCGCAGAAGCCCACATACAGTTACAGGTAAAAGTCCCTCAGAACTTATGTTAGGAAGACAAATAAGGAATAGATTAGATTTACTTAAACCTTCATGTAGTGATAGAGTTACCTATACTGATATGAGTCTAAGAAACTTTGATATAGGAACTAGGGTTTCCGTGAGGGATTATTTTCATTCTAAATGGCAATTTGGCATTATTGTACTCAGATTAGGGTTATTGCATTATTTAATTCAGTTAGATGATGGTAGAACATGGAAACGTCATGTAGACCAAATACGGCAAATTGGGGAATATACTCCATCTCAAAATAATCCAACATGTTACATTCCGGATACCATTACTCACAATTTGATTCCGAGGGAGGCATCAATTCCAGAGCACAGTGTCTCACCACCACCTACCGAAGTGATTACTGATGAATCCGAAATTTCAAACAATATGGAGAGTTCGAATAGTGTACCTGGGGCTCAAACTGAAACTGAGGAACCCATTTTAAGGCGTTCCACTAGAGTAAGGAAACCTGTTACCAGACTGAATTTGTAAGTACTTTTACTTCTAGTTAACTTTTGTAATTCATGGTCAAGGGAGGAGGTGTTATGTTCGTGTAAAACTCCCTTAACCATGAATGTAGGTTGGTACTACTGTCATCTGAACGACAGCTGTCAGATACTTAATACTGCGATAGAAAATGGAAACCATGTGCATAATTCTTTAAAATAAAGTATTTTACATCGAGTATTATTTCATTACAAATACTTACGTCCTTTAAGTACAAAGGACTTGACACACTGCATGACTTATTTGAACTTAATATAGTAGGTTAAGCTGTTACTGAACTAATTGACAGAAATAAGTTGTATTAAAAATGGTTCATTTAAGTGAAAAAGATCGTATTGAAATATTAATGATAATCGGTTGTGGTGAATTTTCATTTTATGGAAGTGAATTTTCCAAATCGATGGATTGGACTTAGAGGATTCATAGAGTGGGCCGCTCGTTCTCCGGACCTAAACCCGTTAGATTTTTTTCTTTGGGGTTATCTAAAAGCACGTGTTTACGTTAGGCGACCAACATGCTTGCAGGATTTGAGACAAAGAATAATTGATGAATGTGAACTAATACGTGGAGAAATCTTGCAAAAAAGTGACTCACGAATTTATTTATAGGCTTGCACGTTGTCAGGAGGTGAACAGCCAACATTTGAAATGATTTTTTTTATTTTTAATATCATTGGCCTAACGTAAATAAATTAACCTATTGTTTAACTGTAACGAGATTTATATAACGAGATTTATTTAACTGATAGACGCCTATACGTTAGAAACCATAAAAATGAACTTCTTGGACCACGTTATACTAGTTGGGGATTACCTCAGGGATCAGTCTTAAGCCCTTTTCTTTTTAATCTGTATACGGCTGATTTTCATAGCCTTAATGCACCAAATATTACTTACAAAACAATCCAATATGCGGATGACTTCCTCATATATACAGAAAGGACAAAATATGAACCCTCCCTTACAATCTTAAGAAAATTACATGAACATTTCTCAAAATGGTTTTGTGAAAATGGTTTTAATTTATCCACTAGTAAATCTAATGTGTGTATTTTTTCACAACATAATATTCCTAACACAAATACTATTTTATTAAATGGCGAAACTTTAAATTTCTGCAAGTCAATAAAGTATCTAGGCATGTTTCTAGATCAAAAGCTAACTTGGAAATTACACATCGAGTATATGCTTGACAAAAGCAATAACGGTCTAAACTTTTTAAAATCCATTTCTAAAACTTGGTGGGGAGCTGATGTAGAAACAGCTTTACTATTTTACAAATCTTACATCAGATCTATTCTGGACTATGGATGTATACTTTATGGATCAGCAAGTAAACAAATTTTAAATAAAATTGATGTATTTCAACGTACTGTTCTACGTACCTGTATGGGAGCAATGACGTCTACTCCAATAGCTCCATTGCATGTTGAAGCTTTAGAACCTCCCTTGAATTTTAGAAGAGATTATCTGAGTGAAATATTTGTTGTGAAAATTGCATGTATCAATAATCCCTTGTATTCTAGCATAAGCTCACTAAACACAGATTATCTAACAAACAGTTACTGGACTCATAAAAATACACCAACCCTGTGTACAGCGTATAGAACCATGTGCAACAATAAGTATATCAACAATACCAATAACCTTGATACTAACGACTATTTCGCATTTTTTTATGAACCTGATATACATATACCGACATATTATAATAGTTCATTATTAGATTCATGCATCTTGAATTCCTGTATAGACAAATGGCCTAAAGCAACTGTAATCTATACAGATGCATCCAAAACATCGGAAGGGACCGAATGTGCTTTCTACATTCCATCTAAGTCAACAGAAAAAATGTTCAAATTACCTTCTAATTGCTCAATTTTTAGTGCAGAAGCAATTGCAATTCTTAAATCCTTGATATATTTCGATAGTTTAAACAATAATTCAGTGTTAATAATATCCGATTCATTGTCAGTTTTATTATCTCTCAAAAGTTCAAAGTTACCCAATTATAATTCTAATCCTTTCATTTACCAAATTAAGAACATGCTTGTCAAGCTTAAAAATAAAAATAAAACTACTAATTTTATTTGGGTAAAAGCTCATGTTGGTATAAAATATAATGAGCATGTTGATTCTTTAGCTAAAGCTGCAGTAACCTCTTCAGCTGAAATTGTACCAGAGGAGAGAATTTGTATTCCTGACACTTTTTGTATCTCTAAAAGAAATCAAATAGATCGTTGGAAAACTTATTGGCAAACTTTTTGTAACCACTCAACAACACAATATGTTTATATACAACCACAAATTCCAAATTCGAGATGGTTTAAGAAATTTAATAACATCCGTAAATATATAACAACCTTAATAAGATTGAGATTTGGTCATGCTTGTTATCCTACTCATCTTGCTAAAATCAAAATTTACAATTCAGACTTATGTGAAACATGTCAAGAACAAGGAGATCTTAATCATATCTTTTTTAACTGTTTCAAATATACTCAGCATTCAGGAACTCTTTTAAGTAGCTTGCAAACGCTGCAAATATTTCCTCCGTACCAAATAAATAACCTATTGGCCACTAATGACAAAAGAGTATATATGATTGTCTAATCAAATTTATACATAGTACAAATTTATGTTTGTAATCAATTTTATCCAATCTCGTTAACCTTTTTTTTACCCAATTGTTTATTTTTCCTCCTTTTCCCTATTTATAGTAATGTCTTGTAGGAATATTTAAGAGGTTTTTTTGAAGTTATACTTCTTTACGGGCGTAATGACGGTGAAATTTTATATGGGAAAACCTAGCGACCGGGCGCATGCGCATTATAACTTTGTTCTGATTGGATGTTCAAATGACATGACAAAAATTATCCGATATGGCAGCTGTGACACAGCTGTGGGACTGTGCATGGTTTGGTTATAATGTATGCTTGTTGCGTTTTAAAATTTGTAAGAAGAGAAACAACAAACAAAAAGTTAGTTAATGGTTATACTGCCTTTTTAAATAGTTTTCATATTATATTTTTGGACTTATTTACATAGAAGAGATGATTGTTGCATGCCAATGTGAAAGCTCATCAAACTGTGCCTAGTATGAGTGCCGCAGATCTCGCTTATTCAAAGCTAAATAATCTTTCACTGGTAAGTGTTTTATAAATAGTTGATCAAATTTTGTTATGATATTTGAACATAGCCACTTCGCACGACGCAATTGATTGCGAAATTTATTAGTCGTTATACGGGCTCCGATACCTACCTTGAACCTACCAAAATACATAAGTAGTATGTAATACTTTTATTTTACACCTTAATATTCACCTAATATATTGTCTTCTTACCCTATGTTTTTTGTTGTATTTTTTCAATTCTAAATCATTTCAATTCAAAATCAAAATAATTTGATTTACATAAGTTAAAAATGTCAAAAGGTTAATCTGTTTAGTTAGACGATCTTCGCACATAATGACAAGCTGTGTCTGTAGCGCAGTTTTAATGCGGGTGAATCCCAATACAACGCAAATACCAGCCGCGTGGTAAGTTGGTTCGAATCCCAATAGAAACTTTTATTTTTTTATTTTTTTTTTATACATTTTATGATTGTAAGTATATTTATTATATAATTTTATTTTCAGAAAATACGTATTTAGTTAAAAATTTTTCCGACAATTAATGTTCAGAAATCATTTGTGGCATTTTTAATGTGTTTGTGTGTGTTTTATTTTTTTATTATTTTAATTTTTGGCACTGTTTTAATAAAAATGTTTGAGAAGTATTAAGTATAAATTAATTTAATATTTAAATAAAATATAAATAAAAAGTATATTAATTTCGTTTATAATCATATAATCATATAATCATATAATAGAAGTATAACTTCTTACGTGCGTACAAAGTACACACACATTCTTTTTTTTTTTCTTTTGACTATTATGACCTGTTTGCAATAGTAGGTATAGATAGACACTTTTTTATTTAGTATTAAGTAAATTAGAATAATATGTTTTTCTTTTTAATAATTTGTATTAGGTTTAATAGTTTTTTTGTATTAGTATTAATTATTATCAAGTTGTATCTGGCTAAATAACTAACTGCTAAAGTCACAAATAAAAAAAAACGAGATTTATTTCTTGTGTTAATAGTCTTTTCTTCCAAACTTGGTATGTATGAATTAAAAATAACAAGTTCTTTTAAAATCTGTCCCATTTAAAGTAAATAATTTAAGGGTATTTCCGGTGAAACCGGAAGTGGAGTAGTAACAAAAATATGGCATTAGATGCCTTTTGCGTCACTGTACTTGCATGCAAAGTTTCATAATTATTGCTCTTTTCGTTTCAAAGATATTTGCTTGGTTCCATACTTTATCCCAACTCTGTATACTATTTTCTAATGTTAATTTTTAATGTTTCACAGTAAAATAATGTTTCTAAGAAAAAAAAAATTTTCCTTAAAATTATGCATGAGAGGACCTTCCTGCAGCCAGTTCACAGTTATTCTTTTGATATCGTTTGTCCATCATGTAGGTGGTCTACCCAGAGATATGTCAAGAATAGATCTGGCTAGGGATATGCTACTCAATGCATCGGGGTGTAACGTCGATATCAAGTACGGTGGTCTAGCTATCTTTGTATGTCGTGCGAGTGTGAGCGTATCTACTAAGAGGTGGGAGTAATGGAACGACAGTGACACAGAGGCGGCAGCCATCATATACTATAGAGAGAAAGCTAAGCGCCGGTAGAGAGAGATAGATAGACCACCGACCCAAACTGCTCCACGCTATTTTTCGGAGTTGGCCAAATCTATGTGTATAAGATCTTTGGGTCTACCTCAGCTTCTCTTGTCTACTCCTGGTCTCCACACTCTAATTTTGCTGGTCCACTGCCTGTCATTCATTTTGGGCATTTGGCCCGCCCAGTTATACTTCATCCTTGCTATGTTCACTATGATATCTGTGACGCCTGTCCTTATTTCCTTGTTTCTTCTCTGAGAGTCAGTCCAAGTAATGACTGTTACATTCTTTGGGTTACTCTGTGTTTGGTTGTTGTTGCTGTCGCCTAGGTTAAAGAAAGTGGTCGTACATATTTTTCAAATAATTGACATATTGCCCTTGATTGTGTTCAATCTTGCTTTATATATGTCTCCTGTCATGGCTAACTTGACATACAAAACGTTATCAACTAACTTCCAATGTTGCCAAGTAAACTTAGTCCTATTCAGACTACAAATAAGTGACAATTTTTACAAAATTTGGTTAAATACAAAAATGGACTCGCAAACATATAAAATATGGTGGCTTTAAACTTTCTACATAAACTAACAATAACATGATCAAAAATGACATGTCGTTGAAAACATCCTAAGTAGTACCTACCTAGATTTTTATATCATCATCATTCTCTTTGCCTTATCCCTATGAGGGGTCGGCTTCCCTAATTGTATTTCTCCACACAATTCTATCCTGGGTCATATCAATATTAAAAAACTCATACAGAAGTAAAAACTTCAACTTGTATTCTGGTATAAAATCGTTTATTAAAAAACTATCTAAAAAGTCATCCAAATGGATTGCAAAACGTTTTCGTTCTAATTCAGAACATCTTCAGTGCATTCTGCTGAGTAGTTTGAAACTAGCACACTATTCAAAGTGGTAACCCCATAATATATGGTTTAAATATCTTATTTTAGCAAAACATGGTGAATACAAGTCGATGTTATTAGATATAATAGAACACATGCTCAAAGGGCAACATGGTTCCCTGCTCGAAAATGTCCGATCTTGTCCTTTTCATCGATCTTGTTCGATCTTGTCCTTTTCATGAGCATTTTTCAGTGCGTAACAAATGATAGGAAAAAGGGTAAGTCCGTGATAATACACATTTATGACATTTATTCTAACATGATATTTTGGTTAAATCTGACGCAGTTGTCACATTTTAATTTCAATTTGGTATAAAAACAAATCAAATGTGTTCCTTTCATTTATAAAATGGTATTTTCTTTGATTTTATAGTCTTATAAATTATACAGATTATATTTGTAATATTATCTAATTAAAAAAAAATTATTTTTTTATTATGGCGCCATCTATCGACAACTAGAATATATGTTGTAAATGTCTGTAATCACGGACGTGCCTTTTTTTCTGTCACATACAATTTAATGCGTTAGAAAGAAATCGAAAAACTGTGACGCACTGAAAGATGATCATGAGAAAAAGAATACTTGCCAGTTCAATGGGCACAGACCAACTGAAGAGCATGTGTTCTATTATATCTAATAACATCGACTTGTAGTCACCATGTCTTGCTAAAATAAGATATTTAAACCATATATTATGGGGTTACCACTTTGAATAGTGTGCTAGTTTCAAACTACTCAGCAGAATGCACTGAAGATGTTCTGAATTAGAACGAAAACGTTTTGCAATCCATTTGGATGACTTTTTAGATAGTTTTTTAATAAACGATTTTATACCAGAATACAAGTTGAAGTTTTTACTTCTGTATGAGTTTTTTAAACTATGGTATACAGCCAACTATTGGGTTTTTCCCATTGATTTTATATCAATATTAATCCCCTTTACCAACATGTCCTGCCTAATCGTCTCCCCCCACGTCTTCTTTGGTCTTCCTCTCCTACTCCTTCCAGGAATCTGCACTTCAGCTACTCTTCGTATTGGATGATTAACGTCTCGACGTTGAACATGACCAAACCATCTCAACCTATGCTCTCTCATTTTGGCATCAATTGGTACCACACCTAGACTTCCCCTAATATACTCGTTTTTAATTTTATCTTTTCTTGTCACTCCACTCATCCATCTAAGCATTCTCATCTCCGCCACATGCATTCGTTGTTCCTCTTTCTTTTTCACTGCCCAACATTCAGTTCCGTACGTACATCATAGCCGGTCTTATGGCTGTTTTATAGAATTTTCCTTTCAGCTTCATTGGAACTTTTCTGTCACACAACACACCACTCGCTTCCTTCCACTTCATCAATCCAGCCCTAATTCTACTGCATACATCTCCATCTATTTCTCCTACCTAGATTTTTATATATATAATGGATTTCTACGGCTGTCGCCGCCTCTCCATACCCAGCTTCCAATTTTTTCTATCGTAACACATATCTTCATCTAATTGCCTCCTGAATATTGTCCCTCCAGCTTCTCCGTGGTCGTCCTCTTTTTCTTCTCTCCGGTGGGACCCACTCTAATATTTTTCTCGGCTAGGGAGTCTCATTCGTTCCTTTAACGTGACCGAACCATGTGAGCTGTCTCTTTTCAATATCGTCTATTATAGTTTTTTCCACCTTCATATGTTCTCTAATTGTTTCATTTCTTACATGTTCTAATCTAAAAAGTCCATTTCTGTACTAAGTAGCTTTTTTTTTATTTCTTGCACTTACGTCCCAAACTTCTGCACCGTAGATTGTAACGCTCTTCATTATACTTTCATATATTCTTCTCTTTGTTTCCTTCCTGATATCTTTGTCCCATAAAATTGAATTGAGGGATCTAGTGATGCTTCTACCTTTATTAATCCTGTGTTGTATTTCATCTTCACTATTTCCTCGTTTGTTAAATATAGCTCCCAAATATTTGCATTGTTTCACACCAACAATATGTCCTTGTTCCAATGGTAGGTTTTCAACGTCTTCGTTTCCCACTATGAAGTATTCTGACTTGTCCATATTTATTACTAATCCTGCCAGTTGGTAATGTTCATTTAGCTTCCGTACAGGGGCGTCATTTGATAGAGGGCATTTGCCCCCCCCCCTGACCCTGAAAATGACTGAAATTTACAAAAAATAGATCAATTTTGTATTATGTTTGCATATATAATGTATTGTATATATAATGTTTGCCGCCCCCCCAGCAAAATTTCAAATGACGCTCCTGCTTCCGTATCATATACCTTAAGTCATCTTGATCTTGGGCTATAACAACTTGGTCGTCCACAAAGTATAATGTAAATAGGGAGTCGTCTCCCACTTTCAGTCCCATCGGTTTTACTGCTTTTGTCCACCTCTGTAAGGATTGGTCAAGGTATATTTTAAAGAGAGTGGCAGATAGACAACATCCTTGTTGGTGCCGGTTTTGATTCTGGTGTTAGTGGTCTCATATATCCCAGTGGCCTAGATTTTTAAATTTGTCTAAAACTTTGAAGAAAGTTTTCTCAAAACTTGGCACTTACACCCCTTGTATTCTAGGGACCACAAATGTATTCCCAAATTTCTATTGGACCACTACTTCATCTTTAGTCCATTAAAATGTTATATTTAGGTTACATTTCTTAGAGGAGTCAATTTTATTTTTTTAATGTGTAGGGGGTTCAGTAGAATCTTTAGTTCAAGTTTTTGGGGTCGCCACCCTGTCCCCCGGCCGCCATATTGGAAAAAGGGGTGCAAAGAGTTTTCGCGCTGTATCTTCTAAACTAGCAATCCTACAGAAAATTTAGTTACACATAAAACGTAGCAAATTAAATTTTCTACAATTTTATATCTATTACTTTTTATCGTCAAGTGACCAACAAAAAAGTTATAAATAAAAATATGAGAAAATTTTGTAAGAAGTTTCCTTTTGGAGGTTATAACTTTTTTTTCCGTTCATTTCACAATAAAATAACATCATAGCGATTTTGTAGACGATTTTTCAATGAACAATTTTCGCTATAAAGTTGTTTCATTTTATTTATTATCTAGGTTTTACAGTGCTCCAATCTTGACCAGATTCTCGAATTCTCGTAGGAATACAATAAAAAAAAAATACTTTTCTATCTATATATTAGTCCAGCGGCAGCAATCTTTATGCCGACCACGAAAATCAAATTTAATGTGAATGATCAATTTTGGTATATTTTTATGTTTTCGAGGTCGCTGAATCCGAATATGAAGTTTATTTTTATCTAGATTTGGTGGAACATGTTCAAAAATCAAATTTTATACAAAAATGCCGAAAATCAATTTTGATGATTTTTCAAATTTACTTCGCTGTGTCTTTTGTCGCTGTAAATATTTCCTTTTGAAAATTTTACTGTTTAATCTCTGAAGTATGTAGATAACAATGGGATTTGTCCTAAATATTTAAACACATTAAAAAAGAAGCTGTTCATTTTTAAACATTTTGTCATCATATTTCGTTAGTTTCATGTTTACTTAAAAAAGTTGAGTGACAAACTTTTTAGTTTATAATTTTAACCAACACAACAACAAAACATAATTCATGAAGAAGTTTTTTGGAAAATTTTAAGTCAAAATATACAATAGGAAAAAAGTTATGTTACTTCATAAACAAGCGGCACACTCCAAAAAACGCTTATATCTCGAGACCCTGACCACGCTGTGGTGAATGGCTAATTTTGATCATACTTTATGATTTTGATAACAAAAATTCGTTTTTTGCTCTTGTTAAGAATTTTGCAATATGCGGTTGCGTCATTCTTCTTCTGAACCGGCGAATTTGTCCTCAAACAACTTCTTGGGCCGTTTCTATATATGCTTCCGGTTATAAGTTTTATAGTAGGGAGAAAGGTCAAAAACACATTAATAATAGCATAGGAATGTTAAAATCATAATAAATTGTATGAATAAAAAATATATATGGATAGAAAAGTAAGCCTAATTTTTGTTTTTATTATATCACTATGAGCATTCGAGAATCTGGTCAAGTTTGGAGCGCTGTAACACCTGCGCATGAGCGCTGTCATATAAATATATAGAATTAAACAAATTTATAGTGGAAATTGTTCGCTAAAAAACCCTCTACAAAATTGCTACAATGTTATTTTATTTTAAAATGAACTGAAAAAAAAGTTATAACCTCCAAAAGGAATCTTGTTAAAAATTTTTTACATATTTTTGTTTATATATTTTTTGTTGGTCACTTGACGATAAAAAGTAATACAAATAAAATTGTAGAAAATTTAATTTGCTACATTTTATGTTTAATTAGATTTTCCGTAGAGTTGGTAGTTTACGAGATATAGCGCGAAACCTCTTTGCACACCATTTCCAAGATGGCGGCCGGGGGACAAGGGTGGCGACCCAAAAAACTAGAACTTAAGCTTCTACTGATCCCTCCTACACATTAAAGAAATAAAATTGACTCCTCTAACAAGTGCAAGGTAGGGCTTAAAAAATGTAACATTTTAATGGAGTACTTATATAATTCAAATTCTTCAAAAAACGAAATTTGCCCTTTTTAGGATGCTATTCTACTAAATGAAACTTTATGACACAGACATCCATATTATCAATGCATGGTCTTCTTTAATGACCATGAACCACATTTTATAGGAAACTTTTGTCTACAGTGTTATACTAAATGGGTTCATACATTTTATGGGACAGTTTTGATTGTGTAAACACAAAGACAGCCTTAAGAATAAGTTATCCTTGGACAGCTTGATTTCTAGTTTAACTTATTTTATTTTACTTCATATTGTGTTTTCAAAAATTAGTTTCTTCCTTGTATGTATGTATGTACATGTTGTTTTCTTTTTATCGGTTTTCTCCTTATCCCAAATTATTTTCTTTACTGCATAAGTTTATTTGCATTATTCTTTTATAAATAACTTAGATTTATGTATAAATTTTATCAGAAATACATTTCAAATTTTATGCAAATTATCAAAAAAAAATGTAGTTAATTTTTTCAAACATTATTATTTATTGCTGTATATATAATTTTGCATATTTTCCAATAACTTAAAAATAGTGCTGTAAAACACTGCAAAAACCATATAAATAAAATATAAAAATAATCGTCAAAACTATTTTAAAAATAAAGATTGTTAATTTTTAACATTATTTTTCTTTTATTAAGATGGTCAGATTGTAGCAAGTTTATTACTATAGGTTGAATGTATTTCAGTACAATTTTTGATATGGACGTGGAGACCACTACTTCGAATTCCATGGACGGCTCTTCTAGAGAATATTTCTCTTCTAGATGAAATTAAACATAATCAATTTCTATCCTTGTGGGATCGATACTCACCGAAGGGACCACAGACGTTCGGATACAATTAGCGTCTCTTTAAACAATCAAGTCGACTTTACCAAGTAACAAGACATTTACTCAACACACACACTACACTATAATCTGATTGCGAAATCAACCGTACCATGCCAATGGGCATTAGTTGTCGAAGCATTTAAGTTAAATAAAAAAAACCAACCAACATCTTTCTAGTACAGTTCACTCTAGAATGTTTAATTTTCTTTTAACGATTTTGGAGATTATTTGATGTATTTGCAGATAAAACTATAGACGCTACGGTCTAACGAAATTCACTTTATATTTAAGATTTATATTTCATTCTAGTTTTAGTTCTCGTGTGAGTCGGACGTGTCAATAGCCGGTGCTGACGAGTAATCTAAACGCTTTACTAATACGAATAATAAGTATTGATAATTATTCAAATAATATATAGACTAATAACTCGCGTTTTTGTTTCTATTTTTTAATTAAATGAGTGCGGACACGGGCGGTAAACCGCCCCCTGAACCTGATGGACCTCCCAATACCACCCTTAGTAGTCCAGATGTTGAAATGGAATCCCCTAGCAATTTTAAAGGTTTTAGTAAGGCTGAACTCAACCAAACTGTAAGTACTTCCGATCCTATTAAATCTAACGATGACAAACAAAAAGAAATTTTTAAGTATACCATAAATGACCGTGGACCGTTCCATATATATGTTGAAAATAAAGATAGCGATCTTAAAGGTAAACTTAATGCATTAAAAATTGGTGACATTATTCTTACAAAATTCCCAGAATCAGATAATAAAATAATTAGTATCGATACAATTGGCAGAAATAAATTAAGAATTAAATTTACGGATTCTAAAAACGCTAATTACCTTATCGACAAGAAAGACGATCCGGTTTTTGTTAAAAACAATTTGGATGTTTATATACCTAAATTTATTATTATTAGACAAGGTGTTATACGGGATGTCTCAACAGAATTCTCCGATGAATATCTTAAAAATAAAATTAAAAAATTCGAAATAAATTCTAATTTTGAGGTAGTAAACGTTTCTAGAATAAATAGAAAAACAGTTACCGATGATAAAATAAATTATGTTCCTACTAAATCGTGTGTAGTAAGCTTTAAAACACAAGTACTTCCAAAATACGTTACTATAAATAAGGTGTTGAAAGAAATTGAACCATATCAACAAAAAGTCCTGCTTTGTTTCAACTGTTTGCGATTTGGCCACCAGGGGAAGCATTGTAGGAGTAACCCCCGTTGTAACAATTGCCAGAAAGACCATAATACAAAAGAGTGTCAGGAAACAACATTAACCCCAAAATGTTTTAGTTGTATGGGAGACCACTTCACAACAAATCTTAAGTCATGTCCAGAATTCAAAAGACAGAAATTAATTAAAGAATGCATGACTAATAGTAATATTAATTACCATGATGCCAACAAACAAATTCCCCGCAAATCTTATGCAGACGTAACATCAAATAACATTATTAAAGATTCTGATCAACAAAATTTGCCTTCTTCTAATTACCCTCTTGTTAACCAAAGTTTAAATAGCTCTTCTGTTACTCGTCCATTCACATTTTCGGCCAATAGTAATCATAATAAATATACAGTCGTCAAATCTTCTAAAGGCAGCAAAAGGCAGAGACCAAATAGTCCTGTCTTGACACAGTCGGATCCAGAATACACATTTAACTTTAGACAATCAGGAACTAATATTCCAATTATAAATAGTCCTTCATATAAAAATAATTTAAATTCAAATTCTCACACGCTACAAACAGAGTCAAACTCTGATATTTTAGATATAATTTTTACTATTGTTACCGAACTTTTTAAAAATTTTAGGGAAACTAATAATCCCAATGTTACTAAACAAGACTTACAGCAAATATTAATTAGTAAACAATTATTAAACGTGCACAATATACCAACTACTTCGTCGTCTTCTCAGCTATAAACAAACTCAACATTTTACAGTGGAACTGCAGATCTGCAGTTGGCAATAAAGAAAACTTAGAATATCTCTTAAATACAACAGAAACTACCATAGCAGCTTTGTCAGAGACCTGGTTCAAACAGGAAAGGTTTTATAACTTCCAAGGTTATAATATTGTTCGGTCAGATCGTATGGATGGTTACGGTGGGGTAGCCATACTAGTAAAATCCAATAGATTATTTTCAGAAGTCGTAGTACAGAAACCAGCAAGAATGATGTGTACATGCATCGAAGTGAAACTTCTACCTAATAACAAAGCAGTGTACATATTGTCAATATACATTAAACCAAAGACTTGGATAGAAGTAAGAGAATGGATACAATTTTTCGAAAACTTACCACGACCTTTTATAATTGCTGGAGATTTCAACGCTCATCATCTTTCTTGGGGTTGTGAGTTTAATGATGTCTATGGTGTTTCTTTGCTCAATGCTATTAATCACTGCAATCTTGTGTATCTCAATGATGGTGCACCCACACTTGTTACGTCAGGTAGAAAAAGTGCCATTGATCTGTCTATTTGTACGCAAGACATAGTACATTTAATATCTTGGTCAGTCATACAGGATCCTCATGGATCCAATCACCTTCCTATATATATGAAGTTTAATAACTCTGACTCAGGCTTACAAACCTATGGTACAGTTCACAACATATGGGTTCTTAAAAGAGCCAACTGGAATCTGTACACGACAACACTAGAGGAAATGAGCACCGCATGTAACTACAACAATTTCATAGACTCGATAAACTCAGCTGCAAACATTTGTATCCCGAAAAGAACAATAATAAGAAATAAGTACTGGAAGCACAAACCAAAACAATGGTGGAATGAGACCTGCAACAACATTGCTCATAGGAGAAAAGAAGCTTTCAGATTATGGAAAGAAAACCCAAACATACAAAATTTACTTGAATTCAAACGAGTTGATGCCATCGCAAAAAAAACATTCAAAGAAACAAAAAGAATTCAGTGGAGGAAATATGTTGAGAGCCTAAATCAGACAACTCCCATCACTGAAGTATGGAAAAAGGTAAATAGTTTTAAGAATCGTAAGCAGCAGAATAAGTTACCTATTGATCTGGAAGCGAATTGGATAGAAGAATTCCATGCCACAATCTCACCAGACTGGGCAAAAGAATGCATAGAATACAATCAGTTATCTTTAAAAACTGTTCCCAGAAACAACTTGTACTTACTTGAACGTTTTGAGATGTGGGAATTAGAAAGATCGTTGAAACTATCTAATAATACTTCAACAGGCGAGGACAATATAACTTACTCCATGCTGTTTCACCTCCCATTTAAACATAAAAAGTCTCTGTTAGAAATATATAATAGTATCTGGACTGGTGCAAGTCCTATTCCGGATAGCTGGAAGAACTATATAATATTACCTATTAAAAAGAAAGACAAACCGCTAGACCTCTCAAGTTCGTACAGACCTATATCCCTGGCATCTTGTATTCTTAAAACTCTGGAAAGAATAATAAAGAATCGATTAGAACAATGGCTAGAATTTGAACACATCCTACCAAACTCACAATATGGTTTCCGGAAATGTAGGTCCACTCTCGAAGCTATTACTGTTCTCGTTACAGATATACTGACAGGATATACAATAAAAAAACATACAGCTGCAGTTTTTATTGACCTTTCCTCGGCTTTTGATAACGTAAATTTAAACATTTTGTACCATAAGCTGACATCAATAGGAATACCTCATGAAATATGTTCATTTTTAATTTCACTATACTCTGATAGACGACTTTCACTAAAATTAAACCAAAATCTTCAAGGATCCCGAACATCGAATTTAGGACTCCCTCAAGGCAGCATACTCAGCCCGCTACTTTTTATACTATATACAATGGACTTCGAAGTAAATTTGAATAACGTGAATATGATACAGTTTGCTGATGATATAGTTATCTACACCAACGGTACTACTATTTCAAATTGTCAGAACATTTTAAACACAAACCTATGGTCAGTTAAGCACTGGTTAGATTCAAACAACTTAATTATTTCTGAAAAAAAATCTGAAGTGTGTATTTTTACTAAAAAAAGGGACATAACTCAAGTACAGTTACAACTGGGACCATATCTTCTTCCAATCAAAAATTGTGTTAAATACCTTGGACTCTATTTAGACAGAAAATTACTGTGGAAAGATACCATCCACCATGCAATAAAAAAAACCGAGAACGCTATGAATATTTTGAGAGCATTCTGCCATACCAAATGGGGAGCAGATCCAAATACCGCTTTACTGTTCTATAAAACAATGGTTAGAAGTATATTAGACTATGGCAGTCACCTATATGGAACAGCAGCACATACTCACCGAAACAAAATAGAGACCCAGAAAAACACAAGTTTGAGAATATGTCTTGGTTATCTTAAATCTACCCCAATAAATATTATAGACGTCGAATCTGTAGAACCTCCACTATCTTTCAGAAGGCAGCTAATTAGTCATAAATTTATGGCTAAAGCCATATCCAAAGAAGCCAGCTATCTTCGTAACATTCACGACCTCACTGTCCTAGTACTCACCCATCCATATTGGCACTCAAAAGCTACTCCACTCCTAGTAAACAGCTATACCACACTGGCACAAATCTCTAACTCCCTGTCTATCAACAAAACTATACCTATCTACACCGAACCTCCCCATGTTTTCTTTTCAAAACATATAAAAACATACTACCTGGACCCAAAAGAAAACTTTCTAGAAACCATTAATGGAAGATGGCCTGAACACCAATACATATATACTGACGGATCCAAGTTGAATGGAAAAGTAGGCTGTGCCTTTTATGACGCAAACTCTTCCCAATATTACAAGTTCAAGCTACCAGATGAGTGTTCCATATATACCGCCGAAACAATTGCCATAGCAAATGCATTTAGATACGTCCAGTCGAGAAACACACAGAATCATGTTATATTCACTGACAGTAAAAGTGCAGTTGACAGAATAACAAACTTGAAATCATCGAAAAACCTTACTAACATAGAGGCAGAAATATTAAAACTGAACTTTGAAGCAACAAAACAAAGGAAAACAATAACTGTAGTGTGGATTAAAGGGCACTCAGGAATAAAAGGTAATGATGCAGTGGATACACTAGCCAAATCAGCCACTGACACAGGCTACCATCTAACCACCAATATTGTTCCATATACAGATCTTACCTCCAAGTTTACTTCACATTTAAAACAATTGTGGCAGCAAGAATATAATTCATCAGTCACAGGGCTTAACTATGTCGGCCACCAAAATAACATACCATTGAAAAGCTGGTTTCATGAATTAACCAAACGAAACTTCATTGTTACAATAAACAGAATAAGATCTAATCATGCTATGACTTCTTTGTACAAATATAAAATAGGACTGGATGAAAACCCATATTGTGCATGCGGAGAAGTTGGTGATATGAACCATGTAATCCTAGAATGTTCAAGAAATAAGAAGAGCATAGAATCATTTTTCGAAGAAATGGTAAATCTCAAATTCTGTTTGCCAACCAGTCTAAATTGTATAATTTTTAGTAATAATATTAACTTATATCAATGTTTGTATAATCATTTAATTCGTTGCAAAATGAAATTGTAAAAAACTAACACCATTGTAAGCAATTCTGCGATACAAAATATTATTGTAAGTGTGTTCACGAAAAAATTAACATAAAAAAAATAATTAAAAAAAAAGTTAAAAAAAAAGTAAAATAATGATAAACAAATAAAAAAAAACAATGAAAAAAAAAAGGAAATAAAACTAAACAAAATACTACATAAATAAAGCGTTAAAAAAAACAAAAATATAATTAAAAAAAATAAAAAAAAATATACATATAAAAAAATGCACTAAACAGAAACACACATTTTACTAACACAATAACATTTATCCTAGGGTGTGAGAATTTGAAAAATCATTTATTTATATTGGATAAAAAAAAATGCTCCCTTTATATTTCATAAATAAAAAATAAGTCTGGCTAATTGGTTCATGCCAAAGCCAATTATAATAAAAAAAAAAAAGATTTATATTTAAAATTTTATTTTGAAAACGTCTCGCCAAGTAAAATACTTGCATGGAGTGTACATTCGTTTCCTGCTAGCTTACGAATTCCACGGTCTCTGTTCTCTTTGTGCGCATCTCAAATAGAAAGTTATTTTGGTCAGACTGTATGTGTAGATTTGTTTGTGAGATAGGTTTGAAAAAATGAAACGTGATTTAAAAAACTTATCGCTAATAGTTCCCAGGATATTACATCATCCAGGTTATTAGTAGATATATCTAATATTGTTCATTACAATATTATTCATTATTCTTTCATTTTTTCTGTGTGTTGCTCCAGATATTTGGAAATTATAGTAAATAAAAATAATCAATTTAATTCACGCAATATCTCTTTTCCACTATAATGTAAAATATCTGCAAACCTATTAAGAATAGTCACAGAAAATCCTTAATTTATGAGGAAAATCATTTAAGTGATGGAATCGTATCAATCCATTTTGGGTATTTATAAAGAAACTACTTATATGACAATGTATATTTTAATTTTTTTATAATCTAACAAAAATTATACATCGTGCCAATAAAGTTTTCTATACATTTTTTCCATAATGAAAAAAAGTGATTTTTAACATAAATATATTAACACACAGTGTCAGTTTGATACAAAATAAAATATTTTTAAACTTATATTATATTTACCACTAAATTAAAACAACTGTTTTATATTATTCATAAAATATATTAATTTCTCTAGAAAAAAATTGCTAAACCTCCTCGAATTTAAAATTAATACAGGAATGATTTGGCAAAGAAATCACAGTAAAACTAAAGAGAATAAAAAAGAACGCCAGTAAAATACAATCAAAATATTAAATTCGGAATATTGTTGACCAAATCAATATATGGACTAGTAAACGTTTATTTCGATATTTCTATAATTTATTTCATTGTACTAACATAGATGATGAATCGAGGGAAAAGGTTAAGCTATCAACAGCCAATATTATTGCGCATTATTGAACAAACTGAAGCAAAAACTCGGTTAGAAACGGCCTCATATGCAGAAGAAAACTTGTTGTTTCTCCAAGAAAACGCACTGACTCACAAGAGCGTTATGACAATGGCAAACACTCATGAGTTAGGCTTCGAATTGCTTTCTCATCCAGCTTATTCTCCTGATTTGACCCCCTCCGATTATCACGTGTTTCCAAATCTGAAGAGATATAGAAATCTATTTTTGAAGATTTTTTTTATTAAATTGATGAAGTTATGTTAATACAATGTGTGACTAGGTAATTTTGAGAAATACTGAGAACAAACCTCATGCGCTAAAATCTTTGAAAGGTTATACAAACAATATTTTAAATAAAATCCCTGCGTGGCTTTATACACATCCGTCATTCATGTACTATATATAATTCATTTAACCTGATCCTTTGATTTTATAATCAAAACATCAATTTTTCTTTGATCCCCGTTTTACATGAACTATTCAGTTCTTTTTTTTTCATTTCATTCTTTGCTTCCACGTTTCTTGTGTAGAAATTACTCTTGCTATTTGACAGATTCATTTGATGCTGAAAATGGAGTTAGGCAAGGTGATGCTTTATCAACAACACTTCTTAATCTAACTTTGGAAGCTGTTGTTAGAAAATTAAATATGAACGGCTGTATTAATACAAGATCTATACAAACATGCGCACATGCGGATGATGTTGCCATAATAAGCCGCAACAAAAGGATATTAAGCGAAAAAGCTATAGAACTGAAACGGGAATAGCTACATTTGGTCTATATATAAATGAAAGTAAAACAAAATATATGGAGTGCAAAAAATCGAATCAACATGTGAGTCTGAAGGTAGACAACAACACCTAAGAATATCTAACAATAAAACACTGAAAACGTTTGTTTTCTATACTTCCACAAAATTTATTACAACTATGTGACTACAGCTGTTTCGTCAGAGTGCCTTTCTCAAGTGATTTAGATTACTATGGGTTTGTCTTTTTAAAGTCTTTAACTGAAGAGGTTGAGGAGTGGGGAGCTGTTTGTCTTAAGTTGGTCATTCAGAATTATATCTGTATTTTTCAATTTATTAATTTCCATAGATTCTAATAAAGATAACTTTATTTTGAATATGCAGAATTTGAAACTGTTCATTAAAAGAATGATTATGATCTAGAAGGTGAAGTGCATATGTAGAAGTGTCTGTTTTTCTATTGTTTAAAGCCCTTTTGTGCTCTGCTATCCGTTTGTCAAAGGTTCTGCCAGTTTGACCGATGTAAGTTTTCGGACAGTCATCACAAGTTAGTTTGTAAACACCACTCTGTAGTTGTTTTCTCTTTCGGCTCTTATTGTTCTTGATATATTGGCTTAAGTTGTTATTAGTTCTGAAAGCTGGTATTCCTTTCTTTTTTATGTATCTGGCTATTTTTGTTGTTATCTTGCCAGTATATGTGATAGAGCAGGAGGTACTGGGTTCTTTCTGTGGTGGTGGATAGACTAATTTCAGGGCTCTCTTATGGAGTTTTTGGTTTAAAATTTTATAAATTGTTTGTTCGTTATAGCCATTGTTTACTGCTATTTGTTTAATGATATTCAGTTCTATCTCGAAGTTACTTTTTGACATGGGAATTTCTGTCAGTCTATGTATCATGCTATGGTAGGCTGCTAATTTGTTTTGTGTACGATGGGATGATGAATTGTGTATAGTTGTGTCAGTATGGGTAGGTTTATGATATACGGAGAACTCACGTTTGTTGTGTAGTCTGGTAATTGTTACATCTAGAAAGTTTATGGACTTATTCTGTTCGGATTCTATTGTAAACTCAATATTACTATGAACCCCACTCCTCAACCTCTTCAGTTAAAGACTTTAAAAAGGCAAACCCATAGTAATCTAAATCACTTGAGAAAGGCACTCTGCCGAAACAGCTGTAGTCACATAGTTGTAATAAATTTTGTGGAAGTATAGAAAACAAACGTTTTCAGCGTTTTATTGTTAGATAAAATGAACTTCCATCAAGTAACGGTCGAATCCATCAATTACCTAAGAATATGCCTCCACTTTTCAATGCCTAGGCTCAATAATAAATGGCAACAATACCAGTCAAGAAATACAAGCACGGATTCTTAGCGGTAATAAGTGCTTTTATGCATACAAAGACTGAAGTAAAAAGTTACTGAATCGTGAGTCTAAGCTTAGAATGTACAAAACAGTGATTTAGATCAGTGCCAGTGGTCACATATGGATGTGAAACGTGGACCCTCTCGACCACTGGTGAAAATCAACTGAGAACATTTGACCGCAAAATACTAAGAAAGATATTTGGACCAACCCATTGCAACGATGATTCGTGGAGATTTAAAATGAACTACGAGCTGGATGAACTAATGCGGAGCGTAGATATTGTTAGATTTGTAAAGTCACAAAGACTAAAATGGCTTGGTCACAGAAATAATACCAGATAATCGAGCTGCAAAAGAAATCCAGAGACGGAAGCCCCAAGGAAGTAGAACAAGAGGAAGGCCCCATGAAAGATGGATAGATGACGTAGAGGAAGAGCTTAAAACCATGAACATCAGGAAGTGGCGAAGAAAGTATCCGACAGGGCAGAATGGAAGAACATTGTTAAGCCGGCAAAGACTCAGAAAAGGTTATGGCGCGATTAGAAGAAGATATAACAGTGTAGTTTTAACCTTATTTACTATTTCATTCACTATATTTTATCTGTGGAGATCTTAAAACCATGAACATCAGGCAGTGGCGAAGTAAAGTATTCGACAGGGCAGAACATTGTTAAGCAGTTAAGAACATTGTTAAGCAGGCCAAGACTCACAAAGAGTTGTAGCGCCATTAGAAGAAGAGGATATTTTATCTGTTCTGCCAATATCTTCACAGTATATACAATAGGGTGGCCCTTAAAAATGAAATTTAACGATTGTTACCTCTCACCCCCTAAAATTGTTCTAATTATGGAGAAACTTAAAAATATAAATTTTTATTGAAATCTGAAAATATTTAAAGGTGGCCCCGGGCCCATGAGACCCCATGCAATTGAAATTAGTCATGTACTACGAATTTCTGCCAATAATGTAAAAGATATTAATAATTAATCGCCTATCAGTTACAATTAAGCAAAGGAATAAAGAATATTAAAATTGGTGAAGGTTAAATGGACTTGGACAACAATGATGATGCTAACGTTGGTGCGGCTGCGACTTTTGAAGGTGAAACCTTACCTAAAAGAGCACGAATCAAAATCATGACTTCTGAACTTTCGTCTTCCCTCGATAGAACCCAGGTATCGTACAAGACAGCCACATTTATTATTAGTGATGTAGTATCCAGTCTTGGTCATGATGTAAGCTCGTTAGTCATCAATCGCAACTATATTCAGCGCGAGAGAGAGATAACTCGATTCAAGATTGCAACAAAATTAAAAAAAAAAGACTTTAATATCTGGACCTGTTATTGTTCATTTGGACGGTAAGCTAATGGAGGACTTAACTTCCAAGAAACATGTGGATCGCCTTTCTGTTGTGTCAAATGTCAATCGTGGATATGAACAGCTGCTGGGTGTTCCAAAATTACACAATGGAAGTGGAATTGTCCAGGCAAATGCCATTTTGGAATGTTTGTAGGAATGGGGTATTTTTCATGAAGTCGCAGCTCTATGTTTCGATACTACTGCATGCGACTCAGGGCTGAAGTCTGGAACATGTACCATTCTTCAGCATAACTCCAGAAAGGACTTACTTTTTTTAGCCTTCCACCACCACATTTCGGAACTTATAGTTGGATATGTGTTTGATAAGGTAATGAGTAGTAAATCATCTAGCCTCCAAATAAGTATTTTCGAAAGATTCAAGACAGCTGTTCAATTATAGACAAAAGTACTTTTGAACTGGCTTCCACCTGGTTCGTTCCTATTATGCTGGAGCCATGCAGAGGAGGGATGGAAGTCTAAAGTTATCTATGCTATAAAGATGTGGTTGCTTCACAGCCAATTAATCACAGCTTCGGAGCCGAAGGGAATTGTAAATCAGCGCTCTTCGAAGTCAGCGTATACTTGAGGGACTAGATACAAGCACCATTAGCTATTGAAGCGCCATTCAATGATTTCGACTTAGGAAACAGCTCCTTAACGAAAGAAGTGCCATCGTAACGAGCCAAAAACTTCAAAAACACTTATAATATTTATCTGAACATCTCTTTCCGATGAGTTTTTTGATTCCAGGATACTTCCAGAATCCAAAAGATTAATGGTCGCAGCTATGGAGAATGAAGCTGCTGAACACCCTCTAAAACGTCCTACTGATCCTATGAAATCTTGTGCATTTTTGGAGAGCAAAGGTCTGGAGAAGTTTTTACTGTAAACTCCAAACAATTATTCAACATGCTTGGACTTCCTGATGACTTTTTAAAAAGAGATCCGGTTCAATGGAAAGATGATGAAAGTTTCAAGGCAGCTTAAAAGATGGTGAAGAATTTCGTGACGACAAATGATAGGACAGAAAGAGGAGTTGCACTAATTGAAGACCTTAACAAAAACTCACTACTAAGGGAGAACAGTTACAATACCTCTTGCAAGTAGTCGCGGAGCATCGAAAAATGTTTCCGGGCTCTATAAAAAGCGAAATCTTGAAAACAAAACAACATAAGAAGTAATAACTGTAGTGAATCTTTCTTATAGGTGTTAAAGATCATAGAAATTATTTATTTTTATTAATAAATTATTAAAATTATTTTATATATCCCATTATTTTATAACGGCAATATACTAACATGAATAACGAATATATACGAAACTTCCAGACTCGGGGCCACCTCTAAATATTCACCGATTTTCATGAAATTTCGCACGTTTAAGTTTGATGTATAATGGAACACTTTTGGGGGGCGAGAACGTGAAATTTCAAAATTTAAATTTTCTCACATATGTTAAGGGCCACCCTAATACAAGGCGTTCAAAAATTCGTTCTACAGTAACAGCGCGATTTATTCTTTTATCTTAGTACGTTCTGTAAAGGTAAAATATTGCAAAACCTCTAAATTTTAAAGAACTGCTTGGATTGACATGGAATTTGGCATACACACAGCTAATAAGTCAAAGAAAAAAAGTGATATTGTGCCGATGTGTGCTTTTGCCCTAGGGGTGAGTTTCACAACCTTTTGGGGGTGAAAAATATATGTTCGAAATAAGTCGGGAAATGGATAAAATGACTAATTCTAAGCAACTTTTGTTCTATAAAGTTTTCTCACCAAGTTAAAACTTTTCGTGTTATTTGCGAGTGAATAGGTTAATTTTTCTACAAAATAACCACGTTTTCAGACGGTTTTTCGCAAATAACTCAAAAAGTAAGTATTTGGTGGAAAAAAATTCTTATGAAAAATATAGCACGTAAAAAAGTGAAAAACTTGGTGTATATATTAGGTCACTGTACCTAGTAGAAGCAGAGTTATAGCTAATGGTAATAGGTTCATTTTCGTCAAATTCCAAATCGTATATTTTAACGTGCCATAACCAAAAAACGAAGCACTTTTTTGGGGAAAACTGTATTTAACTTTTTTAAAGTGTTTAAAAAATGCTTATTTTTGTTTTTTAAAAACTTTTTTAGCATCAAAAGCACACAAGTTACGCTCAAAATAAAGTTGGTTCCTTCTTTTTGGTAAGAAATCGGGATAATCACCCCCTAATTAGCATTTCAAATGAACTTAATTGTTATCACTTCACTCACAAGTTTTTGAAGTTATACTTCTTTACGGGCGTAATGACGGTGAAATTTTATAGGGGAAAACCTAGCGACCGGGCGCATGCGCATTATAACTTTGTTCTGATTGGATGTTCAAATGACATGACAAAAATTATCCGATATGGCAGCTGTGACACAGCTGTGGGACTGTGCATGGTTTGGTTATAATGTATGCTTGTTGCGTTTTAAAATTTGTAAGAAGAGAAACAACAAACAAAAAGTTAGTTAATGGTTATACTGCCTTTTTAAATAGTTTTCATATTATATTTTTGGACTTATTTATATAGAAGAGATGATTGTTGCATGCCAATGTGAAAGCTCATCAAACTGTGCCTAGTATGAGTGCCGCAGATCTCGCTTATTCAAAGCTAAATAATCTTTCACTGGTAAGTGTTTTATAAATAGTTGATCAAATTTTGTTATGATATTTGAACATAGCCACTTCGCACGACGCAATTGATTGCGAAATTTATTAGTCGTTATACGGGCTCCGATACCTACCTTGAACCTACCAAAATACATAAGTAGTATGTAATACTTTTATTTTACACCTTAATATTCACCTAATATATTGTCTTCTTACCCTATGTTTTGTTGTATTTTTTCAATTCTAAATCATTTCAATTCAAAATCAAAATAATTTGATTTACATAAGTTAAAAATGTCAAAAGGTTAATCTGTTTAGTTAGACGATCTTCGCACATAATGACAAGCTGTGTCTGTAGCGCAGTTTTAATGCGGGTGAATCCCAATACAACGCAAATACCAGCCGCGTGGTAAGTTGGTTCGAATCCCAATAGAAACTTTTATTTTTTTATTTTTTTTTATACATTTTATGATTGTAAGTATATTTATTATATAATTTTATTTTCAGAAAATACGTATTTAGTTAAAAATTTTTCCGACAATTAATGTTCAGAAATCATTTGTGGCATTTTTAATGTGTTTGTGTGTGTTTTATTTTTTTATTATTTTAATTTTTGGCACTGTTTTAATAAAAATGTTTGAGAAGTACTAAGTATAAATTAATTTAATATTTAAATAAAATATAAATAAAAAGTATATTAATTTCGTTTATAATCATATAATCATATAATCATATAATAGAAGTATAACTTCTTACGTGCGTACAAAGTACACACACATTCTTTTTTTACTCGCATATGTATTGATCATACGATCTGTAAGTTTCATCGGAAGCAAGCAAGCATAGTGATTTAACCCAGCCTGAGAGACTTGCTCACCCCTAGAGAATGACATTCGGGTGATACAATTCATTGGGGCGAGGAGGATTAACTCCCGTAAGCAGGAATCACTCCACCCCGCTTCAATGCTCCAGACCATCCACTTACCCCCCGATAGCACTCTGATGCGCTATAGGGGCTCTCAATCAGCAAAGTGCTTATCATATGGGAGTCTTGGGTACACGGACTCCCATATGAAATCCTACCCCGATCAATGCAGGCCAGCGTGAGGCGCTCTATTCCCGCTATCTCTAGTGACTTATCTTCGATCTGTTTTGCTTGCTCGGGCGCCGAGTCCCCGCTCTGGGCTATGTCCAGTTCGGCGACTCGGCGCTCGAGGATGTGGGCCCCTCATGCCCGTTTTTTGGGTTTTGTTACTAATATTTTTTTGTGGCTTTCGCCTATTGTTAATATTTTATTGATTTGTTTAGTGGCTGAAGCCGTTTTGAAGTTTTTTGTATATTTTTTTTGAGGGATGTCTGAAAATTATAAAAATCAACATTAATAAATATAATGAGATGCCAAAGGTGAGCAAGTTGTCTTCTTTTGATAGAGCTACGATTATCTAGCCTTTATTATATATTTACTAATATTTGTTGTTTGGGTCTCCTATGTTTCCATCTATGGTACACATCATACCTTAATATCTCTTGCAAGAGATAAGTTTCATCGGTTCAAAGTCCTTTTGTATTTTTCCAGGTATTTTTGAAAGAGCTGTAGTTAAAAGGGCTTGAACGAGTCACTTATCACGAGTGTATGCAAATTTAGAAACACCGAATCTTGACCAATTTTTGTCTTAAAGAAAAACAGAAAAATACAAAATATTCAGTAAAGTAAAGCCGACTTTTTTTTATTGTTTAAGACTTTTGGTATCTCTAACAATTTTTAAGTTATTTTGAAAAAAGCATTTTTTTCAAAATTAAAATTTTTAGGAATTTTACTTTAAAACCAAATTTTTTTCAAAAATAAGCACTTTGAATCGATGAAACTTACAGATCATATAAACAAAACATAAGTAAAGTAACTTTTGAAGCGGTAACGATTAATTTCATTTAAGTTGCTAATTGGGGGGTGATTTTTTGATTTTTTTGCCATAACAAGAGGGACCAACTTTATTTTGAGCGTAACTTGTTTACATTTGATGCTAGAAATTTTTTTTATAAAAACAGAAATAAAGCTTTTTTTAAACACTTTAAAAAAGTTGTAATGTATTTTCCCCAAGATTGCTTCATTATTTGGATATTTTACATTTAATTATTCTATTTGGAATTTTTCGAATATGAACCTATTTTTCATTAGCTATAACTCTGCTTTTACTAGGTATAGAGACCTAATATATACACCATTTTTTCACTTTTTTATAGGCTATAGTTTTGCTAAGAATATTTTTTTCGACAAAATGCTTACGTTTTGAGTTATTTGCAAAAAACCGTCTAAAAACGTGGTTATTTTGTTGAAAAATGAACATATTCACTTGCAAATAACTCGAAAAGTATTGATTTGGTGAAAAAGCTCTATAGAACAAACGTTGCTTAAAATTAGTCAGTTTATCCATTTCGGGACTTAACTTGAACATATATTTTTTCACCCCCGATATGGGGTGAAACTCACACCCAGGGCAAAAGCACACATCGGCACCATATCACTTTTATTCTATGATATGTTAACTATGCGTAGGCCAAATTTCATGTCAATCTAAGCGGTTCTTTAAAATATACAGCAAAAACCGTGAAAGAATGTACTATCTGAGTTACTCCCGTTTAGGTGATTCCTCAGCATTCTCCAATTTCGTTTATTTCAAGTAGCGTCAGTAGTCCCTGTCATATTTATCATATTGGTAGCGGATTTTTATAACGCCTTTAAAAAACTCCCTTGGCTCCCCTAATTAACAGATTTTTATTTTTTGAGCTCTTTGGTTTAAGGGATAGTTTATTCTTTTACATGTAAGATAATCAGTGATTTATAGAACAAAGATTTATGGAATTGCTTGCAAAACTCTTCAATATTTCAGATTTTTTATATTCAATTTTCAGAAAACTTGAGTTTTCCGATTTTCGAAGTAATTTTCAAAGTCAAAAGAATATATTTACAACTTGTTTTCACGAATTTTAAGTTCTACGGACTGAGAATTTATTTTACTGAATGCCCAAACAAATTTTGATAGTAAGTTTAATTGAAAACAATTTTACTTTTATCCGTAATCGTATATATGTGACAGGTTGAAAAAATTTTTAGTCTAAAATTCTGAGCTCGAACATATCAAAATTCTGATTATAAACAACTTTCCGAAAGCAATTCTACAACAATTATATAACGTCCGACTAACTAGTACAAAGCATTTAAAAATTAGGTAACAATTTAGAAAGTAAACAAATTTTGTGCTGTAAAACCTTCCAAGATTGAATAAAATGATTATTTCTTTGTTTTTACAGACGTATCACAGAAAAATAGAAACCTAATTCTAAGCACTCTATTAATGTTACTAGAAAAGTTTTTTTTAAGAAATCCGTAGACTGCAAACTGAATATATCCTACTACATTTACTTCTTGTATGAATATATAGTACTTAATATTTTCTCACTGGTTTAGACTCAACTGGTTTTTCTCAACCGTTTAGAATTTAGAACATGCTTATAGTTCATTATTTCCATGGCGACCAGGATCTTAGTACTTAGGAAATTTAAGAAATTTGTAAGTTCACCTTTCTCACAGCACCAGATGACAAAAGTGTCGTGACTTTCAGACTGGAAAAAGGATGGTGTTTCTATGGAAGCTCTTTGGGCCTGTGTTTGATGAAGCAGCAGGAAAATATAGGATAGGAAATAACAAAGAGCTCAAAGAGCTATACCCAGACGCCAACATAATAAAAGAAATAAAGTCCAGAAGACTCTAATGAGCAGGACACCTCAGAAGACATTCTGACAAAAGAACAGTAAGGCTATTATTGGAGGAAGTCCCAACTGGAAGAAGACCACGTGGACGGCTTCAACTCCGGGGGCGAGATAATAAATATAGAGGAGACCTGAAAGCTATGTGCGTGGAGAACTGGATGGATATTGCTCACGACACGGAGTAAGTAAGTAAAGGATGGTTTTAGCAACCTCATAAATTTTCGAGATCGTATTTGAAACTTTTTTTTATTCGATCGAAAATAAACAATAGTTTGCCAAATTGTATCATGCATTAATTCGTTGCAGAAAGATACGGAATTCCAGATAGAAAATTTAAGTAATATGTATAAGTCCTTCCTCTACGTCTACTATACAACGTTTATTAGTAAATAATTTGTAGAAAATGGTCAAAAATTTGTTTGTATTTTCTATGGTAATAAAAATAAACAACAAAAGTAAATCTTACATATCACTTATAAATGTAATGTTGCATGTAGCATATTTTAGCATTGGATATAGACTGCTTTTATATAGGTACAGTTTTGCCACTTGAGAATTAATAAAAGATCTATATTTAATTCATTATCTACAAAATCTTGACAAATGTTACAAAAATAAAAAATATCACCATTTATGCAGATATCTAGGAATATGAAGGCTTCCAGCGAATGAGTCAAAAATTTAATATAGTAGATTCATTGGATTTGTGCACAAGCATGAGATTATAGGGCTTTTCATTCACAGTCATTTGTTTCGAGCTTCTGTCATATGTTGTATAATCTGTGTATAATACGTATACTGTACGTATACTGTATATAATACACGGATTATACGACATATGACTACATGACAGAAGCTCGAAACAAATGATAATCGATGAAAAGCCCTATTCATGAATCATTTCCTACATTAGGTCTTTTTTCGAGTAACAGGATCATGAAGTTAAGCCGCCTGTTCCTACACAACAAACAAAGACATCAATACAACAAATTCACCCACTAGTCATTTAGAGTTTTGTACATGACAAGTAACAGCACATATTTGTAGTGTGAACAAATTATTTTCGGAGTATTTAAATTTTCTATCCAATTTTGCACCTTATATTTTTAATTATTTTCCAAAAGCTTTTTTTATAACCGCCATTACCTTATTATGTTGTAGTTTTTGAAGTAATTATAATATATCGCTGCTAGCTATGATTAATGTGATTCCTAATACAATTCCAGTGAAAATAATAACTCTTTGATAAGTGTTGATGATACAATTCTTTTTTATATGCGTGTCCGCGAAGATTATAACTCCCAAAATATTTATAACGAAAAGATTTAGTTCATAATAGATGCCGACGAAAACAATTATTTCCCTTTCTGTTTCTGTTTCTGCCGACGAAAACAATTATTTCCCTTTCTGTTTCTGTTTCTGCCGACGAAAACAATTATTTCTGAGAACTTTTTAGTAATTATAATTTTCGTTGACCTACAGAAGAAATGATGTTTTTTGCTGATACTCCTCAAAAAATAAATTTTTTCGCTAAGACTTTATTAGGGATTATAATTTTCACAATCATATAATCGGAAATAATATTTTTCGCGGCGTTCATTGAAAGTTCTACTCTTGACGGCATTTTTCGGAGTTATACTTTTCGTAGGCGACGGCGATATATTTATAAGCTAATTTTCTCTGTACTAAACTGAGAAATACATTTTCTAACCTCTAAATTTACATTTAGTAATTGTTACATCATAGACTTATAAACATAGACCGAGTGTTATGTTGAACGAAGTGACGAAACCATCTTTTTTGGATCAGTGCTGCTTCACTCTTACACATAGTAAAGCTGCGACAGTATCATTGCCCGTACCCCCACTTAGTTTCATGTTAGTTTCTCGATATAACGTGCTAGAGAAACGTAGCAACAAACCAGCTCAAGAGATCTTGTCGCCACGAAGCGCGAAAGGTACGCTCAGTCGATTTGTTGTCCTGAAGCTATTTCCTTGTGGCATTTTTATAATAAACTATTTTTAATGGGAAATAAGCCACAATTTTACCAAAAAAAAATGATTTTATTAACGTTTCGAAACCCAAATCGGGTCTCGTTGTCAAAATACAAAATACTACTAAAATAAACAAAAATGTTGTTGCTAAGTAAAAAAATTCTTCTAATAATTTATTTAATCTGACTCATTTACATAAAATTTATATAATTTATTATAAATCTGACTCATTTATATATATTTATAAAATGTATAATATACGTCTGAATTTACAATATAAATGAGTCAGGTTAAATAAATTATTAGAAGAATTTTTTTACTTAGCAACAACATTTTTGTTTATTTTAGTAGTATTTTGTATTTTGACAACGAAACCCGATTTGGGCTTCGAAACGTTAATAAAATAATTTTTTTGATAAAGGCTTATTTCCCATTAAAAATAGTTTATTATAAGTCTGTGTTATATGTTTCTCTGTTTGACCTATGTTTTGATAATTCGTCTTAATATGAATGATGTTTGTGCAAAGATCCAGGAAACTAACTATAAATATTATATAACGTTCATCTCAAAAATTAAAACACGAATTAAACATAGATCATGTATTAGACATTTTTAAAAAGTGCATAATAGCAGGGAATAATCAAACGTATATCGCATACTTAAACAGCTATTTAATCTGTCTTTCTTTTCTTTCATTATTTATTTATTTCAGTTCGAGACAAGTAAAATTATAAAATAATCATATCAATTTTATACATCGGGCACATCAAATGACGATAAAGAAAAGACAAAATGCATGGTTATAACAGCAAATCTACTAAGATGTAAATTAGAAATGGAGGCTCAGGTAATAGAACAAGTGATGTAGTGTAAATATCTAGGCACCACACTACCTAGCTACGGAAAACTCGAAACAGAAGTGGAAGATCAAAATAGAGGAAAAAGAGAAGTTTGTAGTGATGTTGAAAAAGTAACTATTTATTATAAAGTACTCGTTACTTACGAATACCGAAAGTAACGATTACTATACAGAGAGGCAAATCGTTACTTTGATTACTCTGATAACTTCGTTACTTCCTACCAATCGTATCAGAGCGAGAGCGAGTACCTGTTTGAGTATTGAATCTACAATCGGTTGATATCGGAATTGGACCGGAATTCCACGAGTGTTCGGTATCAGTACAGCTAACTAAAATTTTATCTATGAAGGGCGAAGCCTATGAAGAGGTTTACAGGATTACAGGGCGCTGAGAAGTAGCTGAAACAGAGGGAGGTAAATCATTTAACAAAGCATGCACCCAGAAACAGATGTCTATACGATAAAATACGATTTGTCGAGGTAGATAATTCACAGATGTTTGTTCCTTTGAAAATAAAAATGCAACACATTTTAATAATACATACACACTATTCTTATCAGGCCTAGAAAAAAAAATCCTAGCTTAGATTGACTGGAAAAAATGTAGAAATGATAATATTTGTAGACTGTGATCATCAACTTTAATTTTACATGTAGGTATGGCATTGTTTTTATTAGACCAGGGCATTTAACACTAAAAACACAGGAATAAATCTATTTTTAAATATAGTAGGTACCTAGAGACTTGCAACTTTGTGCATTGTATTTAGGATTAGGATGACGTCTGGAAAAAAGTCTATAATAGAAAAATGGGTGGAAATGCATTATTACATTTTAAAGTGTATAAAACGCATCGAAAAATGCATAAACATGTTAAAATCAGTATATTAAGGGCCAGATTTTCTTATTTCGTGGTATTTGAGGTCACTGAACACGAATATGCAATCAGAACCGACCTCCGAAGCACCTGGGTGCCCAGGGTTACTGTTAAGGTACGCCATCTAGAGTTTCGAGGGTTTGTTTTTGGCACGTAATTGATGCAAACAGATTACTCGAGATTACTGATATTGTAGAGCAGCAATGACAGAACAATTAACAACATTAATTAACAAAATCATAAAACACAATAAAATACCGGAAGAATGGAGAACAAGCGAACTAATTCTGCTATTCAAAAAGGAGATAAAAGCAGCCAGATAACTACAGAGGTATCAACTTGTTAAATACTACCCTAAAACTTACAACTAAATTTTTACAAGACTTAATAAATCAGAGGATAAGTTTAGCAGATGAACAACAGGGTTTTCGTACTGGAAGATCGTGTAACGATGCAATATTCGTCATAAAGCAAATTACTTAGAAATCACTAGAGTATAATAGACCAGCATTTCTATGTCTGATTGACTTGAAGAAAGCATTTGACAGAGTA
The DNA here is from genome assembly GCF_917563875.1 of Diabrotica virgifera virgifera. Taxonomy (NCBI): domain Eukaryota; kingdom Metazoa; phylum Arthropoda; class Insecta; order Coleoptera; family Chrysomelidae; genus Diabrotica; species Diabrotica virgifera. Next base: position 53,334,767 of record NC_065445.1, on the reverse strand, counting down.
GAGTTAAGACTCACAGATGTAATCCATCTTCTGTATAATAGAGAATTTTTCTTAGATATCATAAAAAGTATTGAAAAAATCTACCGTAACAACAAAATAGAAGTCAGAATAGATAGACAACTTACAGAATCTATAGATATAGGCAGCGGAATAAGACAGGGAGACTCATTGCTCTTCAATTTAATCATGGATGAATGTTTATGTACTTTTGGATGCATTTTATACTGCAATTATGCATTTCCACACATTTTTCTATTGAAAACTTTTTCCTGTTTCACTATTTCCCTAAAAATAATTTATTTTTTCCTAAATGTCTTGGTCTATGTATATTTTATTGTTATGATCCAAAAATCTAAAATAATATCTGCCCAGGCCAAAAAATTAGTAGAATTTATAAAAAAAATCAATTTTAATTATTAATTAGTCTGGACAAAATATGTCGGGCACCTCTTGTTTTTAATAAAATTTTTAACATAATAGATTACATATCATTTAATTTCTATCCATTAAATAGATCGGTGAAGGTTGTTGTTATATCGGATCTTATACGAAATACTGAGAAATGCAATTCTCGATATGATTACCGGTACTCAAATACAAAAGTAATCATAGTAATCAAAATATCCTACTAATACAAAATATGTACTGAGAAATGCGATCCTCCATATGATTATCGGTACTCAAATACAAAAGTAACAAAAGTAATCAAAGTAACCAATACTGTAAATGATTACTTTATACAAAAGTAACGATTTGTAACGATTACTCGAAAGTAACTATAATCAACGTCACTAGAAGGTTGCCAAAGTAATATGGAGAAGTAAAAATATCGGAAAAGAAATGAAAGGCAGAATTTACAAAATAGTCATCAGACCAATAATGATATACACGGCAGAAACACCACCTGACACAGAGAGGATAAAAATAATGCTAAAAACACCAGAGATGGAAACCCTTAGAAAAATCGAAGGTAAGACTATGGGACAGAGCTAGAAGTACAGATAGAAAACGGAGATACAAGGTGGAGAACAAGGACTAGGTAAGAAATAGAAGATTAGAATGAAACGATCGTATAAACCGAATGACAAAAAATGGAGTTATAAAGGCGGCAATAGACGGTACCTCAATAGGAAGACGATCAGTAGGAAGACCTCGAAAACGATGGAACGACAAATTACTGAAGGCACATTAAAAAACAGTGTCATTTCTACATAAAAGGAAGAAGCAATAGATACAACACATTCGTGGACGAAACACAACGAATATAAGGATACTGTAACATGCCGAAAATTTTAAGAGAGGATATGGACCACAAAATCAAACAAAAGAAGGCTAGAGTGTAAGTCCAGATGTATTATCCACAAAAATAATTAAACTCAAAATAGATACAACACATTCGTGGACGAAACACAACGAATATATGGACACTGTAACATGCCGAAAATTTTAAGAGAGGATATGGACCACAAGATCAAACAAAAGAAGTCTAGGTTGTAAGTCCACATGTTAATCCATAAAAATAATTAAACTCATTAAAAATCATAGTTAGAAATATTTATGGAACAAGTAAAATTTAATAAAAAATTTTGGTCTTGGTAAAAGGTATATTATTTTAAAAAGCCCTATAGGGCTACAAACATCGAACAGAACGTTTTCGCTCTAAAAAGAGCATCATCAGTGTTGCAAGAACATGGTGAGCCAACCAAAAAATACGAAGGTCAAAGCCTTTCAAAAATGGACTAAAAGTCACATCAAAATGCTAACATAGCAAATTCCAAAGGATGGATATAATCCCTAAGGATATGGCCCTAGGATAACATATGACTCCCACACGTTGTAAGTGGGTCAAAGGTAACAAATTAGGTCATTATGTTACAAGAGCTGACAGGCTCTTGTAACATAATGACCTAATTTGTTACCTTTGACCCACTTACAACGTGTGGGAGTCATATGTTATCCTAGGGCCATATCCTTAGGGATTATATCCATCCTTTGGAATTTGCTATGTTAGCATTTTGATGTGACTTTTAGTCCATTTTTGAAAGGCTTTGACCTTCGTATTTTTTGGTTGGCTCACCATGTTCTTGCAACACTGATGATGCTCTTTTTAGAGCGAAAACGTTCTGTTCGATGTTTGTAGCCCTATAGGGCTTTTTAAAATAATATACCTTTTACCAAGACCAAAATTTTTTATTAAATTTTACTTGTAATTAATGGTATACAGCCAGCTACAGGAAATTCTTCCTAGTGGATATTTATGGAACAATTTAATAGCAGTTACCATATCTAAAAATCCACGTGCGAATATAGAAAAAATTATGAGCTGAAACTGGATAGATAGGATTTAGAAACGAACTGTTGATAAAAGAATAATTATAGTTTTACAATAAAACAAAACGATACTTTTGTCTTTAGCTGTTTTGGACATAATAAAAGAATGACTTGACTGTTGGCAGTTGACGTTTGATGGATGTGCGTGTGACAATTTTGGCGCTTGATGGATTACGTTTTGACGAGACAAATGAAAAGAAGACAAATTGACAGATACCATCTCTCATACCTGCCCACCTATCTCACCTGCCCAACTGTCCGCCTGGAGGTACATCTAAAAATGCCATTTTTCCCACGGTTTTTTTTATTTTCCACTCTTAAGTGGCCCAAAGTATGTTGTTTATTATTTGCCTGAAATATATACATTAATAAAAAACAAATAAATATCTAAGCAAAGTAAGACAATTTGAAAAACTGTTACAAATGTCGTCGATAATCTCGTTAAAGTTCTATACAAAATATTTTGCAACAAAAATGTTTAAATACCAGAATAAAAAATACTGACATTTCAGTTACGTGTAAATACATATTAGTCCTTAAGATTATACATTTAATAAATATTCCCTGTTTGAGTAGCAAAGAAATCATTGCATTTCGCACACTTCACAGCTCTAAAAAGCATCTGCTCTGCTCACGTTAAATTTATTTAATCAACACACCATCATGTTATTTCGTTGTGAAGCGATATTGGCAACCCAAAATTTAGTTTGTGCAGAGATAATCAAATATGCACTCTCTAATGATAACCTAATAAGGTTTGAAACCGGTTAGGGTGCTCTTGATGCTCCCTGAACAAACTGAAATATAAGACGGCTCTTGCTTCGTTTTACAACGAAATGATTATTTATATATAAATATATTTTTACTTCAGCTGTAAAGAGAGAAATGTAATGTCTTCTCGAAAGTGAAACTAACATGCAATCTAAATACCAACAACTAAATCACAATTCTTCTTCTCATCTGCATTAGTAGTCTATATGCTAAGTGTGTGCTGGCGATGTGACTGTATCAAAACAAGGTTTACAAACAGGTACTGGCGTCTGCGACAAATGTCCGGGAAGAGCGACTTTTTTGGTTATGCAACGCTGGCAGAACACGTCTCCACATTTCCGACAGTGCATCTAAAACATCAAATACATCGATATTAGCTTAGGCGTTATTACTTCTACGAGGATATTAACAGATGGCGAAGTAATTTTCTATCAGGGTTCAAAAAACAAACAATCAAAACAATCAAGAGAAAAAATTTATAAGGTTTTTGAGTAGTGAAAAAACCCACAGTCTGTGATAAGTCAAATTATTTTTTAAATTCATTTAAACATGATATTAGAAGATTTCTGTTTTTAATAGGGAACTTGCATAAAATTTTAAATTCGAAAAAAATGTTATAAATCACAATAGAACGTAATTTAAAACATGTATCAAAGATCAAAAAGTTGTTTTTGTGTTCCATTTGGCCCCTAAAGACGATTCTAAATTCAAATTAAAGCAGCTATCCCAAAACGCGTTGTGACGTCATATGATTAATGTTTACATTCTGCACCAACAAAGTAAACAAAATTGTATAATATAATTTTAAATTAGACATTATAAACGTGAGTAGAAAATACAGTTATGTGACGGACGTCACAAGTGTTTTTGATCGTTTGAACTATTCATAGAAAACTTGTACTTTTACAAAATGGTTTTATTTTCCATAGTAAACCTTCTTTCCTTTCCTTCAAAATCTGTATCAAACTCCAATCTCAACAAACTGGTATATATTATTACAGTGACATACGATAAATGTCATTAGAATATAAATATTTTTCCATTATTCCCCGACGATGAGCTGGCCAAATACCCAATTACACAATTTATTCCAAATTACAGACATAACTTTGCTATTTTTTATTATCTTGTAAACGGTAGAGAATAAAAATTTGATATTTTGCAGTTATGTATAACTTTACACACCCTGTCAAAATAGCTATCAAAATGACAGTGTTGCCATTTAAGAAAATCAACGATGACGTCATATCTCTAAATTGGGACACCCTGTATATATTATTGTTGTATGTCAAAAAAGACAATTTGAAATACTAATCGAAGGGTCTGAGCATTTTTCAAAAAAACGATTAGTATTTGAGATATTGAATTTATTCCAAATTACAGACTCACTCTGTATATTAATCTATAGGCATAAGGTTTCGGCTCAAAACCTTCTAAATCCGATTTAAAATACCAGTGGAACGTTGAAGTGCTATGTCCATTTCTTTTATGAACAATAAAATACTTCTTTTTCTTTGTGTTTTCCTATCAAAATGGTTCAATACCCACTTTTAGTGCATTAATTTTATTGTTCCTAAAAGGAGTTGAATTAAATAGGACGAATTTGAACCATATTATGTGGGCTTAGAATCTGCTAAATCCAAACAAAAAGTACAAATTTTTTTGAAGATGTAAGGGGCATGCAGAAAAATGACTCTATACCAAATTAGTGATCCATTTTATGACATTTATTGATGCCCATTTGATTGAGAAATGCAGGATACTTTTTGGAAAATTTACATTTTTAATGGTTTTTTAGTCTCCTGAAAAATTTCAAAACATGGATCTGGCAGGTTGGTTTTGATTCTATAGACCTCAAATATGCTCATCAACACCGAGAAGATTAAGTGGCTAGTAATTTCCAAAGAACCTTCTTCTTCTTTAAGTACCGTGCCCAAATTTTTAGGCGTGGGTAGCTTCCATAACAATTTGCCGATATCGTTCTCGATCTTGTGCGGCATGTAACAATTGATCTGCTGATAAGCCAGTCCATTGACGAAGGTTTCGGAGCCATGAATATTTCTTCCGACCAATTCCTCTTTTTCTGTCGATCTTTCCATTGAGTATTAACTGCAGCATCCTGTATCTGCTACCTCTCATTATATGCCCCAGATATTCAAGTTTTCTCTTTTTTATCATTTTGGTTAAATCACCTTCGCCTTGACCTACTCTGTTTAAGACTTTTCTGTTTGAAATGCGCTAAACCCAAGATATTCTGAGCATTCTACGATACGACCACATCTCAAAGGCTTCTAATTTGTTCATCATGTTAACCTTTATGATCCAGGTTTCACATCCATATAGTAATGCAGGATACACATAACATTTTAGGAACTTGATTCTTAGTTGTAAGTTCAGCTGAGAGTTGCTCAGAATAGATCTAAGTTTCATAAATGCTCCTCTTGCAATTTCTATACGAGTTTTAATTTCTTCATCCGGATTTAGTGTCTCGTTTATCCAACATCCTAGGTATTTAAAATGGTTAACTTTTGTTATTGATTCATCATTGACAATTAGTTGCATAGGGCCGACGTCTTGTTTACTAACCACAAGTAACTTTGTCTTTGTTGCATTTATGTTAAGTCCGTTATTGGAGCATTCTCTAGTGACTCGATCTATAAGGAATTGAAGATCTTCGATATTTTCAGCCATGATCGCGGTGTCGTCTGCATATCTGATGTTGTTAATAGTTTCTCCCCCGATTCGAACTCCACATTGTCCTTCCAAGGCTTCATTAAAAATTATTTCTGAGTATACGTTAAACAAAGTTGGGGATAACACACAACCCTGTCTGACACCTCTTTGAATGCAAATTTTGTCTGTTTCTTTGCCGTCTACCAGAATAGAAGCTTCTTGATACCAATATAGATGTTGTAAAAGTCTCAGATCTTTATCGTCTATTCCAATCATTTCTAGATATTCAAACAACCTATTATCGTTGACTGATAAATTATACTGGAAGATACGAAACTAAATGAGCGTTTATGTACGACACCTGTGGTTTTAGAAATAGATGGCGTTAGCAGCTTTCTAGGTGCGAGATTGAATTTACCTGAGACAACGATGAGACGTATTCAGGTAGCTTTGGTTATCGGAATTTGGGGTCGGTCGGGTCGATCGGATTAAAACAAAAATTATTTAATTCTTTTGATGCGTTTAAATTTGAGTTCTCATTCAACGATAACAATGGCAATCTTTAAAATAATTATTGGAGTGTACCTATGTATTACTTTCTAAACTCGTTTTTAAATTAGCAAGAATAATTTTGTAGTTGTAATTTGTCTTCTAATTTGAATTCTTGAAACAAATCATTAAATATTCTAAAGTTTATTTAATAATTTTATATAATATATATAATAATATAATTTATTTAATAAAAAATTTATTTAACGAGAAAAATACTCACTCGGTGATTTTAGATATTGTACATTTCTTATTTGCCTCATAATCTCGATAAAAAAATAGGTAGTTATTTTCGTTAATTACAGTCTCTTCTGATAATTGTATATTTTGTTTGGAGATATTGCAAACGTATTTACTTAAATGAAATTGACTTAGTAACCCGCTCGGCCATTTTAAACTCTTCGAGAGAAAAATGGTAAGGACTCATGAATGGTTGCAATCGCGATTTCCAACAATTTCTTCCAAGTTTTTTCGTGCCGTTGATATTTTCCGAGTTAGGGGGAAAATAGTGACTAAGTATAATTATTGAATTATTTATTATTAACTTTACTTCTTAAAGGTGCAAGAAAAAAGAAAATCTAGCTAGAATACAAATTCAAAAGAACGAGACAAACATATGTGAAGAATATAAAAGAGTTTGAAATGAGTTAAACTCAATAGTAAGAAGGAAGAAAACAGAACATTGGTAAGCATTTTCAAAAGAGATGGAGCACGACTTATACGGGATGCAAAAGGAAATGTGGAAAATGATAAGAGGTCAAACAGCAGAGATGAAGGAATTGATAGTAGAAGTAAAACATATTGATACAAATACATGGACAACTTACCTAGAAAACCTGTATCAAACAGCTAATCATGAAGAACTGGAAAACCAGGATTAGAATCGGATGAGCAAACAGAAATTAAAGAAGAAGATAACGAACGCCTTAAAACAGATGAAAAATCGAAAAGCACCAGGGAAAGATGGAATAGCTAATGAACTTTTAAAATACGGAGGAGAGAGACTTCACAAAGAACTGAATATCCTGATAAGTAAAATAACAAATACAGGAATAATTCCAGAAGAATGGAGTACCACTCAGATGATAGCGTTATTTAAGAAAAGTGATAAGGCAGACCCCAGTAATTATAGAGGGATAAATTTACGGAGCACTATACTGAAACTCCCAACAAAAATACTGATGAAGAAAATAATGGCGTGCATAAATATATCGGTTGAACAACAAGGATTTAGAAGGGGAAGATCATAACGATGCAGTTTTTGTGATAAGACAAATAGCGGAGAAATCATTACAGTATAACAAGCGAGGGTTTTTCTATTTTATATACCTAGAGAAAGCGTTTGATAGAATACAATTAAAAGACGTGATACACCTACTATATAACAAAAATTTACCACTGGATATTATAAAACTGATAGAAAACCTTTATGTACGAAATAAAATAGAAATGAAGTCAATGGAATAATAACAGAACCCATATAGAAGCAAACACAGGAATCAAGCAAGGAGATTCACTAAGCCCTCTACTGTTTAACATAACGCTGTATGCAATGATAAAACAAGTGAAGAAAAAAGAGGGTAAAAAATGGGCGATAAAGAGATAAAAATACTCTGTTACGCTGATGACACCGTGTTAGTAGCAGAGTGCGAAGACGACCTACAAAGATTACTGCACGAATTCAACATTAACGCAAAAGAAATGAATATGAAAATATCAGCCCAAAAACAAAAAGCTTAGTAATATCCAAAGAACCAATAAGATGCCAATTGGACTTAGACAATAAAAGTAAATACCTGGGAATTAATCTATCAGCCGACAATAATATCGAAGAAGAGGTTAAAGACTAATAATTAAAGCCAGTAGAACGGCCGGATGCCTAAACGACACAATTTGGAAAAACAAATACCTTAGAGTGGAAACAAAGGACCGAATATATAAGTCATTTGACTGAAGTTATTAGACCAGTTATGACTTACACTGCCGAAACAAGACCAGATGCAAGCAAAATACAAAGATGTCTGGATACCAACAAAATGAAGATTTTAAGAAGGATTGCTGGAAAAGGACTACGGGACTGGGTAAGAAGTGAGGAAATCAGATGCATATGTGGGGTAGACAATATAAATACCTGGGTAAAGAATAGAAAAGAAGAGTGGAATCAACACGTAAGCAGGATGTCTGAATCAAGGATAATAAGAATAGCCAGGGACAAGTCACCGTTAGGCCGAAGAAGTATAGGATGTCCAAGGAAAAGATGGAATGACAATTTAGGGACAGAATGAAAGGCGCCGTTGAAGAAAAACAGGCAGTACTGCCTATATAAAAGAAAAAGTAGAAGAAGAAATTCTTTAGGTAGATTTTTGGTAGTATAATGTGCTTCTTTGGAGTTTTACTGAAGATTATTGTTTTCGTTTTAGTGGGAGAAAATTCTAGGCCAGTAGTGTTTGACCAATTCTCTAATTTCTAAATGACTAGTGGGTTAAGTGATTTAGCGATGTCATTGATTGCAATAAGGAAAAGTGCAACGAGTAGACCATTGAGGAATGTCGTTTAATTGGATTTTTGAGTCTAAAAGGACGTTATCTATTCGAATAAGTTTCGTCTATATAGGAAATTACTAATAAATTTTATGTTTCCTGGAATTGACCAACTTAATAGAATTCTTATATCTAATCCCCAAATGGCACGCGTTATACAATATAATAAAAGATAGCCATAAGCCAAACATACTTTATCACATCCAAATTACCCATGAATTACAGATTCAATATCCACTAGGTTGTCTAATGTAGATGTGGACTTTCTAAATCCACTTTGTATAAGGTTAGGTAGCTATAATATCAATAAGTCTAATACTATCTAGTATCTATCAAGTGGATAAACTGATTAATTGTAGCAAGTTTTATTCCATTGAGTTTTTTGACTAAGCTAATACTTTTCGAGTTATTTGAGAGTAAATATGTTCGTTTTTTAACAAAAAAATACACGTTTTTAGACGGTTTTACGCAAATAACACAATAAGTAAGTATTTTATCGAAAAAGGTATTCAATAAAAATATACTTTATAAAAAATTAAAAAAAAAATATCTGTATAAAATCTTTATACTCAGTAGAAGCAGAGTTGTAGCTAAAAAAGTAAGTTCTTATTCGTCAAATTCCAAATCGAATATTTCAACGTGAAATAACCAAAAAATAAAGCACATTTCTTTAAAAAAGCTTTGTTTTTGTTTTTAAAAAAGTTTCTAGCATTAAAGTAAGCACGTTACGCTGAAAATAAAGTTGGTCCTTTTTTGTAAAAGGTAGTTTTAAAAAAGCGTGAAAATCACCCTCTAAAAGGGAACTTGCATAACATTTTTATTTCGAAAGAGATGCTATATATTTGCTAACTCATCGCAACTTTTTTAAAGTGTTTAAAAAGCTTTGTTTTTGTTTTTAAAAATGTTTCTAGAATAAAGTAAGCACGTTACGCCGAAAATAAAGTTGGTCCTTTTTTTGTAAAAATAGTTTTAAAAAAGCGTGAAAATCACCCTCTAAAAGGGAACTTGCATAAAATTTTTATTTCGAAAGAGATGCTATAAATTTGCTATAAATCACAACAGAACACGATTTAAAAAGAAAAAAAGTAGTTTGTGTTTTTCGTTTGGCCCCTCAAGACGAATAAAATCAAATTATTGTTACCGCTTCACAAGTGACTTTACTTATGTATTGTTTATAATACACATGATCTGTAAGTTTCATCGTAAATTTAGTTTTACAGTATTTTTTTATTTTGAAAAAAATGCCTTTTTTTTAAATAACTTACTTACTTACTTACTTAGTCCTAAGCCTTTCTACCTTTAGGTGTAAGGCTGGTGGAGTTGAGTTTGGCATTGTAGTCTCCATGCTTTCCGATCTTGCGATAGGTTTCTTGCACTTTCCAATGTCAATCCCTTCTTCTCGACTTCTTTCCTGATTTCATCTACCCACATAACTCTTGGTCTCCCTCTTTTGTTTTTCCCCTGCACTCTCGTTTCGAACACTCGTTTTGTTAGCCTCTCGTTCGACATTCTACACACGTGCCCGAACCATCTAAGTTGTCCTTCTACTATTTTTTCATTGATTGGTTCTAGTTTTAGGTTTTGTCTAATTGTTTCGTTTCGTATTTTGTCTGTTCTCTTTCTGTTTGCTATTTTCCTCAGGAACCTCATTTCCATAGCATTGACTCTGGATTTTTGTCTCCCCGTCAATGTCCATGTCTCGCTGCTATACATGATTGTTGGTCTAACTACTGATTTAACGACTGCCGTTTTTACTTTTTCCGGTATCTCTTTTTTCCCAAAAAATGTTGTTTTCATAGTGTTAAATAAGCTTCCTGTTCGTCCCATTCTCTCGTTTATTTCCATGTCTTGTTTACCATTTGATTCGATTATTACTCCTAGGTATTTAAAATATTCCACTTGCTCTAGTTGTTTCCCGTCTAATTCTATTGCGTGTGTCTTCCTCGTATTTGAAATTATCATTGTTTTTGTTTTCTCTGTATTAATTTTCATATTTATGTTTGATAGTTCTTCTTCTAGGATTTCAAGATTGTTCTGTAAGTCTTCTCTGTTTTCTGCTATCAATACCATGTCGTCTGCAAATAGTAGCTCCGATAGTTGAGTCTGTTTCATTTGCCAGTATCCTAATGTTAGTTTTCTCATTCTTCTCTTGGCTTTCTTTATCGCTTCATCCAGTACCACTGAGAACAGCAGTGGACTCAGCACGCATCCCTGTTTGACGCCTTGACTTGTAGAAAATTCTCTGGATTCCTCGTTATTGGTTCTTACTGTATTTTTATTATTTTTGTACATATGCTTTATTACTTCTATTATGTGTCTGTCGACTCCCCTTTCTGTTAGTGTCTTCCAAACGTCCTTTCTTCGGATTCTGTCAAACGCCTTTTCCAGGTCAATGAAGCACATATGTATCTCTCTATTTTTCTTGATTACCTTCTCACTTACTTGTCTTAATGTGAATATTAGGTCTTGCGTGCTTCTGTCCTTCCTGAATCCACACTGTGTGTCTTCCATAGTTGTTTCTATTTGGGTTTTTATTCTTGTCTCTAGTATTCTTGCTAATACCTTCCCAGGGATACTTGATATGGTGATACCTCGGTAATTATTACAGTTTCTCTTGTCTCCCTTTTTGTGTATTGGTAATATAATGTCTTTCTTCCAGTCCTTTGGTAATTCTGCTCTATTTATGATATCATTCATTAGTTCTTTCATGCTATCCATTCCCTCTGTCCCCATGAATTTTATCATTTCCCGGGTTATATGATCCTTGCCTGGTGCTTTGCCCAGTTTTACTCTTTCTATTGCTTTCTCTAATTCCTCTCTTGTTATGGATTCCACTTGTTGTTCTTCATTCCTTTCTTGTATCTCCCCTATGTTGTCCTTGTCTACATGAGTTAGCTCTTTGAAATGTTCTCTCCATCTTTCCATTATTTGTTTTTCTTCTGTTAGTACGTTTCCATTCTTGTCTTTTATATTCGGCATAATGTGCTCTTTCTTTTGTCTGAGTTGTTTTAATGCACCGTAGAAGAGTTTTTGGTTTTCCCTATAATTTTTTGTCATTTTTTGTCCAAATCTCTCCCATGACCTTTCCTTTCCTGCTTTCGCCGCTATTTTAACCTTAAATAACTTGTGATACGAAATATCCCAAAGTTTAAAGGTTTTGGTTTTCTGAATATTTTGTTTTTCTGTAATACAAAAATTGGTTAAGATATGGCTGTTCCAAATTTGCATATAATCGTGATTAGTGACTCATTGAAGCCTTTTTAACTACAGCCTTTCAAAAATAAGCACTATGCACCGATGAAACTTACAGATCCTCTATAATAAGCATACATACGTAAAGTAACTTATGAAGCGCTACTGATTAATTTCATTTGAGATGCTAATTAGGAGGTGATTTTTAGATATTTTTTACAAAAAAAAAGGATCAACTTTATTTTGTCCGCAACTTGTTTACTTCTGATACTAGAAACTCAAAAAAATAAAGCTTATTTTAAACTTTTTAAAAAAGTTATGATGAGTTTTCCCCGAAAAGTTCTTAATTTTTTGGTTATTTCATGTAGAAATATTCAATTTTGAATTTGACAAATAATAAGAACCTACTTTTCATTAGCTACAACTCTGCTTTTACTGGGTCTACGACTTCATAATATGTCATATTAATATAAAATATTTTTTTCACTTTTTGATAAGCTGTATTTTTGCTATGAATGTTTTTTTGGTGAAATACTTCCTTTTTTAGTTATTTGCGAAAATCCGTCTAAAAACGTACTATTTTTTGAGAAATGAATATATTCACTCGCAAATATCTCGAAAAGTATTTACTTGTGAGGTCAAGAGTAGTGAAAAAAACTCTATAGTCAATTTATATTTTCAACATTTTTGCAGAAACAAAAACAAAAAAAAAATAATACAGATTAATATGATAGTGACTGCTGCGTTAAAATTTTGAATACGGGCCACGTGAAATAACCGCGTGTTCTTGGCTAGTTCCTTGAGTAGGGAGAATTTTACACTTCCCTCTAAGGCTAGTTCCAACAAATTTAAGCTAGGCGCGCCACTATACGGGCAGGTTTTAAAGACAACAAAATAATGCATAGGGTTTCGTATCTTTCCGTATTTATCAATCAACGCTATTATGTTGAACTCTATCAAACGCCTTCTCAAAATCTATAAAGCAGACGTAAATTGGTTTCTGTACTTCCCATGATCGTTGAAGTAATGTTAACATTGAGAACAAAGCTTCCCTTGTTCCCAATCCTTCTCTGAAACCGAATTGCTTGTTTCCCATTGTCTCTTCACATTTCTGCTTGATTCTATTAAGAATTATCTTAAGAAGTAGCTTGAGAGAGTGGCTCATAAACCAAAGAGAGTGGCTCCAAAGAATCGATAAGATGCAAATTGGAAATTGACTCCAATACTGTGGAACAGGTGAATCACTTCAAATATCTTGGAGCGGAAATAACAAGCTACGGAAGTCTCTCAAAAGAGGTCAGAGAACAAACAATGAAAGCAGCTAGAATCTCGGGATGCCTGAAAGAAATCATATGGAAGAACAAATATCGAAATACTGAAAGCAAAGTCAAAATATATAAAACAACAATAAGACCTATTATAACATATGCGGCAGAAACAAGAGCAGACACAAATAGAAAGTTACCAATGATGAGAACAGTTGAAATGAGAACACTAAGAATGCAAGGCAACAACAACAAGGCAAAACTCTAATAAGAAGTGAAGACATCAGACAAAACTGTGGAATAAAGCACATAGGAAGGTGGGTCAGAGAGACAAAGATATTGGAACAAACATATAAAGAGAATGGAGGACAACAGACTCATTAAAAGCGCAAAAACAAATAACCCAGTAGGTAAAAGACCGCGGTAGACCACCAAAACGATGGCGAGAATGCTGGGAAGACTTGATGGCAATGAACAGGCAGTAGCCTACTAGCGTTGACTGATAAATATACTGGAAGATACGAAACTGAACGAGCGTTTATGTACGACACCAGTGGTTTTAGAAATAGATGGCGTTAGCAGCTTTCTAGGTACGAGATTGAATTTACCTGAGACAACGATGAGACGTATTCAAGTAGCTTTGGTTATCGGAATTTGGGGTCGGTCGGGTCGACTGGATTATAATAAAAATTATTTATTTCTTTTGATGCATTTAAATTTGAGTTATCATTCAACGATAACAGTGGCAATCTTTAAAATAATTATTGGAGTGTACCTATGTATTACTTTCTAAACTCGTTTTTAAATTAGCAAGAATTGTAGTTGTAATTTGTCTTTTAATTTGAATTCTTGAAACAAATCAATGAATATTCTAAAATTTATTTAATAATTTTATATGTATATACTAATATAATTTATTTATTAAAAAAATTATTTTACGAGAAAAATACTCACTGGGTGATTTTAGATATTGTACATTTCTTATTTGCCTCATAATCTCGATAAAAAATTAGGTAGTTATTTTTGTTAATTACAGTCTCTTCTGATGATTGTATATTTTGTTTGGAGATATTGCAACCGTATTTACTTAAATTAAATTGACTAAGTAACCCGCTCGGCCACTTTAAACTCTTCGAGAGAAAAATGGTAAGGACTTAAATTGTTGCAATGGCGATTTCCTACAATTTCGTCCAAGTTTTTTCGTGCGGTCGATATTTTCCGAGTTATTGGTAAAATAGTGACTAAGTATAATTATTGAATTATTTATTATTAACTTTACTTCTTAAAGGTTCCGTGTATTTCTGCGTAGGCGTCCACCGTGCATTTTATTGTCAGGTGAGATATTAGATAGTCAGAATTACATTATTATATTAAGAGTAATTTCATTAATATCATTTGGCGAATATTACGCAGCCATGATATCTTTTCCTAGACCTCCCTTACCCTCTATGTTTCCTTCGAGTACCAGTTGCCGACAAGTATATCGTTCTCCTCGCAATATGTCCCTAAGTATGTCCATGATATTTTAAGCATTCGGCGCAGGCACCTCATTTCAAAGACTTCAAGTTTGTTAATGGAGCTGGCCTTTATTATCCATGCTTTCATTCCATACAAGAGAACAAGCCAAAAGTAACACTTTAGCGTATTGTATCTAAGGTTGAAACCCAACTTTCAGTGAACAGTCATAAGAGTTTGGAAGTCGACATCCCATTGTTTATGAGAGATATTTTTCATTAAGTTGAGGCCGTTTGAGCTGACAGTCGGAGTGAGTGTATATTGTCTTACCAAGATAGACGACTATCCAGTTTTATTCCCAAGAAGTTAATCAATTCTGAATAATTTATTGTAAATTCTTTAGGAACTACTTATTAACTTTTGCTCTCAGAACGAATTTCGAATAAACAATACGTTCTTCAGACACAAAGATCAACAAAAATATACATTCAAAAATACAGGAGGACACAGATCCAATATTGATTATATATTGACAAACAGAAACAACCACCATTCTCAAGTACTAGACATAATAAGATGTTTAAGTGCAGCTAATATCGGAAGTGATCACAACCTAGTACTTGCAAAAATCAGAATACATCTACAAAGAAATAGGAAAGAATACCCTATTGAATGTGAGAGAAGAATAAAAGTAGAACAGCTACGAGACTTGTCAACACGAGATCTATACCAGAGAAGACTGCAAAAAGTACTGAACGAAAACTACATAACACCAGATGAAGACATAGAAAAAAGTTGGAGGAAGATTAGCGATAATATCACAATGGCAGCAACGAACGCACTTGGAGAACGTAAGATAAGTAAACATATACGAAAGAAAAGGAGAACACCATGGATCTGTGAAGAAATAAAAATAAAATTCCAAGACAAAAAGAAAATCTAGCTAGAATACAAATACAAAAGAACGAGACAAACATATAAAGAATATAGAAGAGTTCGAAATGAGTTTAACTCGATAGTAAGAAGGAAGAAAACCGAACATTGGTAAGCATTGTCAAAAGAGACGGAGCACGACTTATACGGGATGCAAAAGGAAATGTGAAAAATGATAAGGGGTCAAACAGCAGAGATGAAGGAATTGATAGAAGTAAAACATATTGATACAAATACATGGACAACTTACCTAAAAAACCTGTAACAAACAGCTAATCGTGAAGAACTGGAAAACCAGGATTAGAATCGGATGAGCAAACAGAAATTAAAGAGGAAGATATAACGAACGTCTTAAAACAGATGAAAAATCGAAAAGCACCAGAGAAAGATGGAAGAGCTAATGAACTTTTAAAATACGGAGGAGAGAGACTTCACAAAGAACTGAATATCCTGATAAGTAAAATAATAAATACAGGAAGAATTCCAGAAGAATGGAGTACCACTCAGATGATAGCGTTATTTAAGAAAGGTGGTAGGGCAGACCCCAGTAATTATAGAGGGATAAATTTACGGAGCACTATACTGAAACTCACAACAAAAATACTTATGAAGAAAATAATGGCGTGCATAAATATATCGGTTGAACAACAAGGATTTAGCAGTGGAAGATCATAACGATGCAGTTTTTGTGATAAGACAAATAGCGGAGAAATCATTAGAATATAACAAGCGAGGGTTTTTCTGTTTTATATACCTAGAGAAAGAATTTGATAGAATACAATTAAAAGACGTGATATACCTACTATATGACAAAAATTTACCACTGGATATTATAAAACTGATAGAAAACATTTATGTACGAAATAAAATAGAAATGAAAGTCAATGGAATAATAACAGAACCCATAGAAGCAAACACAGGAATCAGGCAAGGAGATTCACCAAGCCCTCTACTGTTTAACATAACGCTGGATGCAATAATAAAACAAGTGAAGAAAAAAAGAGGGTACAAAATGGGCGATAAAGAGATAAAAATACTCTGTTACGCTGATGACACCGTGTTAGTAGCAGAGTGCGAAGACGACCTACAAAGATTACTGCACGAATTCAACATTAACGCAAAAGAAATGAATATGAAAATATCAGCCCAAAAAACAAAAAGCTTAGTAATATCCAAAGAACCAATAAGATGCAAATTGGACTTAGACAATAAAAGTAAATACCTGGGATTTAATCTATCAGCCGACAATAATATCGAAGAAGAGGTAAAAGACTAATAATTAAAGCCAGTAGAACGGCCGGATGCCTAAACGACACAATTTGGAAAAACAAACACCTAAGAGTGGAAAGAAACGACTGAAATATATAAGTCATTTTTGACTGAAGTTATTAGACCAGTTATGACTTATACTGCCGAAACAAGACCAGATACAAGCAAAATACAAAGACGTCTGGAGACCAACGTCATGAAGATCTTAAGAAGGATTGCTGGAAAAGGACTACGGCACAGGGTAAGAAGTGAGGAAATCAGATGCATATGTGGGGTAGACAATATAAATACCTGGGTAGAGAATAGAAAAGAAGAGTGGAATCAACACATAAGCAGGATGTCAGAATCAAGGATAGTAAGAATAGCCAGGGACAAGTCACCGTTAGGCAGAAGAAGTATAGGACGCCCAAGAAAAAGATGGAATGACAATTTAGGGACAGAATGAAAGGCATCGTTGAAGAAAAACAGGCAGTACTGCCTATATAAAAGAAAAAGTAGAAGAAAAAATTCTTTAGGTAGATTTTAGGTACTGTAATATATGCTTCTTTGGAGTATTACTGAAGATTATTGTTTTCGTTTTAGTGGGAGAAAATTCTAGGCCAGTAGTGTTCGACCAATTCTCTAATTTCTAAATGACTAGTGGGTTAAGTGATTTAGCGATGTCATTGATGGCAATAAGGAAAAGTGCAACGGGCAGACCATTGAGAAATGTCGTTTAATTTGATTTTTGAGTCTAAAAGAACGTTATCTATTCGAATAAGTTTCGTCTATATAGGAAATTACATTTTATATTTCCTCGAATTGACCAACTTAATAGAATTCTTATATCTAATCCCCAAATGGCAAGCGTTATATAATAAAAAAAGCCATAAGCCAAACATAATTGATCACATCCAAATGACCCATGAATTACAGATTCAATATCCACTAGCTAGGTTGTCTAATATAGATGTGGACTTTCTAAATCCACTTTGCATAAGACTAGGTAGCTATAATATCAATAAGTCTAATACTATCTAGTATCTATCAAGTGGGTAAACTGATTAATTCTGAGCAAGTTTTGTTCTATTGAGGTTTTTCATTAAGTTAATACTTTTCGAGTTATTTGCGAGTGAATATGTTCGTTTTTTAACAAAAAAAAACACGTTTTTAGACGGTTTTACGCAAATAGCACAGCAAAAAATTATTCAATAAAAATATAGTTTATTAAAAAATTAAAAAAAAAAATTTAACTGTCGGCACTCATGGGAGTGCCGACAGAAGTGAAAACTTTTCCCCGAAGTTTTCCCCGAAAAGTTCTTAATTTTTTGGTTAGTTCACGTAGAAATATTCAATTTTGAATTTGACAAATAATACGAACCTAATTTTCATTAGCTACAACTCTGTTTTTACTGGGTTTACAACTTCATATTATGTCATATTATATAAAACATTTTTTCACTTTTTGATAAGCTGTATTTTTGCTATGAATATTTTTTTGGTGAAATACTTCCTTTTTGAGTTATTTGCGAAAATCCGTCTAAAAACAGTAAAAACGTACTATTTTTTGAGAAATGAATATATTCACTCGCAAATAACTCGAAAAGTATTTACTTGTGAGGTCAAGACTAGTGAAAAAAACTCTATAGTCAATTTATATTTTCAACATTTTTGCAGAAACAAAAATAAAAAAAAAATAATACAGATTAATATGATACGGACTACTGCGTTAAAATTTTGAATACGGGCCACGTAAAATAACCGCGTGTTGTTGGCTAGTTCTTTGAGTAGGGAGAATTTTACACTTTCCTCCAAGGCTAGTTCCAACAAATTTAAGCTAGGCGCGCCACTACACGGGCGGGTTTTAAAGACAACAAAATAATGCATAGGCTTTCGCATCTTTCCGTATTTATCAATCAACGCTACTGGCATGACCGATCATACTAGAAAGAAGAAGACGTTTTTAATTTTTTACTTTCTCTTTCTGTTAATAGCGCAAATTTTGGTTGATGCATAACTTTTGAAACTACGTATATTTTAGAATACCAACAAACCTTTTTACTAATTTGATCTAGCGTCAGCGAACAGCTACACTCTGTGGCGTTTCTCAATGGTTTCCAATCAACCGCTACAGAGTCTACTTCTTTGGCTAGAAGATCCATATCCAAAAGTTCTTCTGTTACCTTATGTTGATTCTTTAGCGGATGATCTTGTTCGGCATTTTCCATTTCCCTGGAAGCTTTTTTTTCGTATTGAGTTTTGTTATCCAAGTAAACGTTATTGCAAAGTTGATCTCGTTTCGGTTTGTTCTTCTTCTTTTCGACGTTGCGAGTTATAAGGGATTTTACAGATGATAGTTTCTGTAAATAAGTGACAAAATATTAATAATGATTGATATTCTTCGCTCAACGTTAATTTTGTGTATTTTCCAATTAAAATAGGTATCTTTTTTACAGCCAATAGTATGTAATGACAAGGAATGTCAGTTTTGTTATTTTACAATTGTGTTTACAAGAGCTACATATCGATATCGAACTATTACAATATCTTAACTAAAACATAAACAGAAAAAATATCTTCTTCGCGTCTATCATTGAAAAGACGCAGAAACAAATCAGAGATCCGGTAGAAGAAGAATACCATTGGAAAAACTATCCTGCCCTATATAAAGGACACGACAGATAAAATCGGCAGAGTACCAAGGAAAAACAAAACAGAGATTATTTTTACCACCGACAGGAACATTTCAACCATATTACCATCCGCAAAAACAAAAATTGTACTGGAAAATCAATACAATATCCCTTATGAAGACTGCAACAAATCGTATATTATATCGGACAAAGAACTATTAACAACATAAGATATACAGATAGCACTATGATTATGGCAAGATCTGCTGAATCAAACTAATACTAAACAAGGCAAGCAGTTTCTGTAAAAAACAATGTGTGTGTACTTTGTACGTACGTAAGAAGTTATACTTCTATTATATAACTTCAACGAAATAAATATACTTAACAGTTACAATACAAAAAATTAACAATAATTACCAAAAATTAACCAAAACTTAACAATGCCAAAATAAAAAAAAAAAAAAGAATATGAATCGTCCGGGATTTGAACCCGTGATCTCGCGATCTCTCGATCTCTGGTCCAATGCCCTACCAACCAGGTTATCAAGGCGCCTGTTATTGACGTTTCGCATATACATAATTACACATCACGGTGACAAGTGAAATATAAAAATAGATATTTTAATATTTTACGCCCAAGGAAGACAAATCCAAAGACACAAAAATTATAATAAATAATACATTTACTAAAAAACACTAATATATTATTTTAATGGCTTATTTGCGCTGATACATAATTTGAAAAATTAGCAACGAACAACATACTATTGAACGTAAAGAAATAAATTATTAATCACCTAGGTAGATCTTGGCCATAGAAATAAGTTGCTTTAAACTGCAGTTAAATATATCGCAGTAAATACTTAAGGCATTATAATAGCTGCACATGACGAATAGAGGAGAATTCAACATAAGGTTAGTTCTAGCTTGTGTATTTTTGAATGTAATCGAATTTCTTACTGGATAAGAGGGATAAGATTATAATAAATATACAATAAAATGTTTTAATAATACTAATCTTACTCCTGAGGAAGACAAATCCAAAGACACAAAAATTATAATAAATATATTTACTAAAGACACTAATATATTCTTTTCACACCTTTTTTTGCACTGATATATTTATACATAACTAGAAAGATCTAGCAACTAAACGCCATACTGTATGTGTGCGCATGCGCGCAGTATTATGAAATTTTACTCTCAATCGCGCCTAAAGAAGTATAACTTCAAAAAATATTGACTAAAATGAATATAAAAAAGGCTAAATATATGATAATAACAAAGAGAACAAATATAGAAACATACATTTTGGAGATGTGCGGATAGAAACGGTTGATAAATACAAATACTTGGTAATCTGGATTTCAGAAAATAGTAATCAACAACAATAAGAACCAGGATAAAAATAGCAAGAAATGCGTTTGTAAAAATGAACACATTTATCTGAAGATTGTCTTAGATTAGAACTGAGAGTATCAGCTCTGAGATGTTAGGTGTTTTCGATACTACAATATTAATAAGAACTTGAAAGCTGGACACTGAAGCATGAACACATAAATAAGCTAACAGTCCTTTAATAGTCTAAGAGCTAGTGAACCCTCCAACTAACGGTCGTCCTGTAAGGCTAGAAATTTGTCTAGTGATAATTCATAGCACACCAAGGCTAAAAACCATGACCTGGCAGGCATGAGCCCTGCACGTGTATCTACCAGGTGAATCGAAAAGTGCATAGTTTAGGGGAAAAATAAACTTTCTCCTGTAAGGTTTAAATTTAAGTATGTATTTGAGTAAGTCATTTAGAAGAAATGTGCACAATGCCAGGCGATTCTGAACAGCATAAGACCTTGTCAGGCGAGGGGAAAGATTAGGGGTTTTTCCTAAAATTATTTTTTTGCATCGAACAAAGTTTTTTTAGGTTTTTTGAATCATTCCAAACAGAAAAGGTCTTTAGTGATTTTTCTCTTAGGTTAATAGTTTTGTTATATAAGCGATAAAAAATTTTGAAAATTGCGAAATCGCCTATTTTTAACCCTAAATCGGACATTTAACTAAAAATTTCAATGTTGCCAAGGTAAGTAGATATTCTTTAAACATTGATTGATGAAATCCCGAAGAGTTTTTTGCAATACAATATCGAAAACCCCTTTGTTTTTTAATTGCTAATCAAGCGGGCGCGACACTGTAGTATAAGTGAGGACGTTTGAGTTTGCATAATAACATTATCTCGAGAATGGCCAAATTTGAAGAGAAATCCTCAGACAGGTCGATTTTTATTCTTAAATTAGGACTTTTGGCATATATATAATCCTAGTGACGTCATCCATCTGGGCGTGATGACGTAATCGATGATTTTTTTAAAATGAGAGTAGGGGTTGTGTGATAGCTCATTTGAAAGGCTATTTAATTATCTATTCACTAATATAAACATGAACATAATTATTTATACAGGCTGTACAAAAAATTTTTTTCTTCTTTTTGTCTAAATTAATTTAATAAAAAAAATTTTTTGTACACCCTGTATAAATAATTTTATTAATGTTTATATTACTGAATAGAGAATTAAATAACTTTTCAAATGAGCTATCACACAACCCCTACTCTCATTTAAAAAAAATCATCGATTTCGTCATCACGCCCAGATGGATGACGTCACTAGTATTATGTATATGCCAAAAAGTCCTAATTTAAGAATAAAAATCGACCTGTCTGAGGACTTCTCTTCAAATTTGCCCATTCTCGAGATAATGAATTTATGCAACTCAAACATCCTCACTTATACTACATCAATCAATACTTATTTATATCAATCAATGTTTAAAGAATATCTAGATACCTTGGCAACATTGAAATTTTTAGTTAAATGTCCGATTTAGGGTTAAAAATGGGCGATTTCGCAATTTTCAAAATTTTTAATCGCTTATATAACAAAAACTATTAACCTAAGAGAAAAATCACTAAAGACCTTTTCTGTTTAGAATGATTCAATAAACCTAAAAAAACTTTGTTCGATGCAAAAAAAATAACTTTAGGAAAAACCCCTAATCTTTCCCCTCGCCTGGCAAGGTCTTATGCTGTTCAGCATCGCCTGTCATTGTACACATTTCTTCTAAATGACTTACTCAAACACATAAGTAAATTTAATCCTTACAGGAGAAAGTTTATTTTACTCCTAAACTATGCACTTTTCGATTCACCTGGTGGATACACGTGCAGGACTGATGCCTGCCAGGTCATGATTTTTAGCCTTGGTGTGCTATGGATTATCACTATACAAATTTCTAGCCTTACAGGAAGACCGTTAGTCGGAGGGTTCACTAGCTCTTAGACTATAAAATGTGGTTTTACTGAAGGATGCTTAAAATAGCACGGACACGGAAGTATTGAGAGAAATGGACAAATAATACGAAATAATAAGCACAACAAAAATAAGAAAATTACAATATCTGGAATATGTAATGAGAGATCAGAGATATGAAATGCTAAGATTGATAATACTGGGCCAGATAAGAGGAGGAATAAGTATGGAAAGAAGGATGTTTTTTTTAATGACATGGACTATATGTCAATCAGGCAGTCACAACATGACTAGTCAGTGTCGGCTCGTCACTACTGAAAGAGGCGGTGCACAAATAGAGAAATTTACCCTTAAAAAAGGTACATTTACCCTTAACACAACTTTATAGGTAAATTTACCAGGTACTGGATGAAAAAAGATTTTTTTTCGTTTTTTTTTGGCACAGTAAGTATCTTTAAAATTGAAATTTATGTATAATTAGATGATCGCTTGGATAAAGAATTATGAAAATAAGGCAAGGCATATATTTATTTTTTCGTAAATATGCACTAAATCTAATACCACGTATTGCCCATGTAGAATCGCTCCCAAACAAAACACACACGAAACAAAAAATGCATTTTTTTTATCACATCCACAAACCCGGCTAATGAGCGTGCTAATAACCGGCAAAATAGCGCAAAAGATGGAAAGATGGGAGATTTAGCGATATTAACATATAAATTCACATTATATTGATTGTTTCCCACCTTTACATGTACCAGAGGAGTATGTCAACTAAAGCTGTCACTGTGACAGTGGCAGTTAACATACTCCTCTAATATGTGTAAAGGTGGGAAACACTCAATATAATGTAAATTTTTTAGGTTATTATCGCTAAATTTCCCAGCTCAACTAGTTGCATTCCTTTTTATCTCACAACTCAATACGTTTTTCATCTTTTATGCTATTTTGCCGGTTACTAGCGCGCTCATCACTGTATATTTCTGTTAAACATCCTTACACGGCCCTTAAAATTTGAAGAGTGATGACTGAAATTTGATGACTAAAATTTCAAATCAACGTTAAAAAGTTATAGATAAGCGAAAACCATTATAATACACTAGCAAAGCCACATTCTAAAACACACTCGAGCCAAAGTTTGAATGGCTCGGATTCTCATAAACACCAGCGTCCGTTGTAAGCTGGCCTCGTCTACCTTTTCCTATACTTTTGAAGTCAAATCTAGAGCCATACGGAATGGTGCTCGGGTAGAGCAACTCACAGGAATTATTTGTATTTTCGTGTAGATTAAGTTACATAATGATAAATAAAGTATGTAGATAATGCATTGATATTAAAAAAAGCATAGTAAAAATAAAAGTATTTTTATCCATCAATATATTTTCCGATAAGTATATTTTTGAGAACCAGTGCCATGGCTCGGTGGTCCCTTAAGACTAGCCGCCACTGTGACTAGTATATTAAGAAGAATAAACATTTAAAGACCGTAAAGTCCATAAAATATCAAAAACGAAGAAAAGTTAGTTTAGTTGAGATGCGATTTAAGTACTGAAATTAAAAAGATGATACTAAGCTGAGGTAAGCTAATTATAGCTTCCTTTCAACATCATAGAAGGATAGTACTATGGTCGAAAAATTTAAGGGACTGATTTAACCTTTAACTACACGCGCTGACGTATTTTATACGCCAAATATAAGAATTCTACTGCCAATATATTTAAAAATTTAATTTTTGACCTTGTTTATCTCTCTAACCTATCACTGGAATGTGCTTTACAATTTGGTTTTAGTTTCGTTATAATCGGCGTTCTGGGAAGATCGTAATTTACAGTTTATTATTTGTTGTTTCCGGTGGTGGACAATATACGCCACGAATATATTAAGGTACTAGTACACTTTAGAAGACCAAAAATAATCATTTTTTTCAAGAATTTTTTTCTCAGAACCTTTATTAAAAATGAACATAAAACTTTTTACGTATTAATATCTAACTCTTACAGAGTACAAAAAATATATCTTTTTTCATTTATGCACGTACACTAATATTGTAGAGGATGCAAAAGTCGAGGCCTCGAAATATTATGGCTGACAGTTAATCTTAGGATTGGGATATCTGAAACAAAAAAATCGTACTGCATTTAAAAAAGGAATGTTTCTTACGTGACAATTTAGCACAATTTGACCAAAAAATAAAAAAATAAATATTGTTTAACCATGAAAAATTAAAAAAAAAACGGGTGATTTTTTCACAAAATTTTTTTCAAATTTCCGTAAAATATTTTTTTTTGCGGAATTTTTCCCTAACGGTGGTAAATTGTCACGTAAGGAACCTTCCTTTTTCAAATGCCGTACCATATTTTTGTTTCGGAGATCCCAATCCTGAGATTAACTGTCCGCCATCGGAACTACTTTTTTTCGAGACCTCGACTTTGGCGCCCTCTACAATATTAGTGTACGTGCATAAATGAAAAAAGATATATTTTTTGTATTCTCTAAGAGTTAGATATTAATATGTAAAAAGATTTATGTTCATTTTTAATAAAGGTTCTGAGAAAAAAAACTTGAAAAAATCCTTATTTTTGGTCTTCTAAAGTGTACTAGTACCTTAATATAAGTAGCAATATAAGTACATATTTCAATTGTTTTTTAGTCATTATGGCACAAATTATATTTTTCTTTATAAACAATACTTTTTCCCATGTAAAATATCACATTTAAAAAAAATTTTATTAGTAATTTTATTTATCGTGGAATCAGATTCCAGTTATAAATCCCAATTGGCTTACTGAGAAGGAACTCCAAGTATTCACTGATGCCGAAAAAGGTTCATAACAAACAACTAAGTGCATTTTTTCAAAAAAAAACCGGTGTTTTTAAGTGTATTTTCTTGTGGCGTATAAAGTACGCCACGCGTGTAGTTACGTTATAACTTGATGCGCGGGTAGTTAAAGGTTAAATGTAGTTTGTTTTCTTCAGAGCAGCGGTAGATAGACTAAAGATAGTGATGATGATATCCAACTTCCGATTGGGAGCTTAAAGAAGCCATTTTTGTTTTCATTGAGATGTGTTATTGTAAAGATGTATTGTACATAAGAGATTAGAATTGCTCGTTCGTTCGTTCTAATATTTGTTCAAACAAACAAAGAACAAATGTTAAAACCATGGAAAAGGAAATGTGAAGGGATGGGAATACCAATCCAGAACAACTTCCTGTACACATTAAGTTTTGCAGATGACCAAGTAGTAACGGCTCAAGATGAAGAAGACCCGTCCTGTATGCTCCGAAAATTAGAAGAGGAATACACAAAAAATGGACTGGAAATAAACCTAGAAAAGACCGAATACTTAACAACACAACAAGAACCAGTGATGTTAAACCATTCATGTTAAAAACCATGGAAAAAATCTTGAATGAACACATCCAGAAAAACAATTTAAATGAAAATCCACTGCACCAACGGCAATGGGCATATCAGGCAGGGAAATCAGGTGAAACCGCCCTGCACAATCTAGTGTCGAAACTCGAAAGGAGTCTGCATCAGAAAGAAGTCGCCCTTGGTGCATTTTTAGATATAGAAGGTGCATTTGATAATACCTCAATCGAGTCTATACAAATCGCACTGGTGAGGAAGAAAATCAACAACACAACATGCAAGTGGATTATTCAGATGCTTCAGAGCAGAATAATATCCACAGATACGCATGAAGATACCATAAATCTGAGGGCAACTAAGGGATGCCCTCAAGGCGGTGTATTGTCACCGTCATTATGGAACATAGTTGTCGATGATCTGATTCATGGGCTAAGCGCCCAAGGAATCTGGGCCCAGGGTTTCGCAGATGATATCGTAATAGTAACTAGGGGAAAATTTCCCAGCATTGTTGCGTATCAGATGCGATATGCCCTTCACTACATAGAGAACTGGTGTCTGAAAGAGAACCTCCCCGTGAACCCTTCTAAAACTAAACTGGTAGCCTTTACAAATAAGAGGAAGCTTACTGGACTGAGTGAGCTGAAATTATTTGGAGAGGTACTGGAAAGAACCAATGAGGTTAAGTATCTAGGAGTAACCCTGTATTCGAAACTCAATTGGAATACTCATATTACCAATATAACCAATAGGGCTAAGCGACTCTTCTGGAACTGCAGACGAGTTGTAGGTAAAACCTGGGGATTGAAACCAAAGGTGATATGTTGGTTGTACACATCAGTGATACGACCGACAGTCACTTATGAATCAGTACTCTGGTGGAGAAAGACGGCTTTGCAATCTTGTGTGACCACTCTCACCACCCTACAAAGACAAGCGCTTCTAAATATAACAGGAGCCTTGAATAGTACAGGAACGGCTTCATTAGAGGCTATCACAGGTCTCCCTCCGCTGGAATTATATATATTTCGGCGGTAGCCTTTATGACCATCCTGAGACTCAAAGCAAACAATACTTGGATGCCAAATTATGTGTTGAATAGCCACACAAACATTACTGGGACTATACTTGAGGAATCCATCTTTATGATAAACTCAGATATGATGACACCAGAACTAATCTTCACTGAGAAGATTAACACAATTATACCATCTAGAGAACAAAAAGTCCCAAATATTAATGGGGACTTAATATCGTTCACTGATGGATCTAAAACTGGCCATGGTACTGGATCAGGAGTCTTTGGGCAAACATGAAACTATAATAAATCTTACAGCCTAGGTCAACATACAACGGTGTTCCAGGCTGAAGTTTTTGCTTTGGTGGCCTGCATTGATGAAATCGTTGATGAAGACCCTAAAGCTAAGAGAATCAAAATTTACACAGATAGCCAATCGGCTATTCTGGCTGTAAAGAACCCTCTCACCAAATCAAAACTGGTGAGAAACTGCAAAGATCTCCTCAATAACCTGGCAAAAGACAATCAAGTGTCTTTAATATAGGTGCCGGGTCATTAAGGGGTGCATGGGAACGAACGAGCAGATATGTTAGCGAAACAAGACTCGAGAGAAACTTTTGAAGGCCCAGAACCTTTCTGTGGCATCACTAAAGATGCTATGAAAAGCGAGGTTCAGAAATGGCTGATAAAGAATCATCAAAATAAATGGAGAACCACTCAAGGGCAAATCCAGACTAAAAAAATAATCAAGAATATTGATAAAAAACTCTCACAACAGTTTAATGAACCTCAATAAACGAGAGATCAAAACGGTCACTGAAATGGTGACTGGACATTGCCGTTTAAGAAAACACCTATACAAACTAGGTAAGGTGAATGAACCATGGTGCAGAAAGTGTGAAATGGAAGAAGAAACTGCCATACACATACTATGCCATTGCAGTGTGCTAGGTGATGTAAGGCAGGACTTCACTGGTCAAATGAGGTTTGAACCAGAAGAGATCCTAAAACTACCAATAAGAAAACTGTTGGCCTTCGTTGAGGCCACAGGATTTATTAAAGTTTAAGGAGAAGAACAGGGTTTGGTACAAAGGTCTTATGACCATGTGCCAGAGACTAACGAGTCTCGCCTGAGTTAAGAAGAAGAAGAAGAAGAAGAACCAGTGAGAAACTTGGAAATGGACGATGATAGGGAAATTAACGGCACTGAAAAATTCAAATACTTAGGATTCATACTCTCACAGAATAGAACCACGGAGCAAGAGATGATAACCAGCAGATTAGTACAGGCAAGAACATGTATTAAACAAATGCCATATATTACAAGAACAAGAATTACAAGAACATGTATTAAACAAATATTATACAGAGGAAATATTGGATTGAATGGATGAAAGAAGAAAACGCAAACAGCAAAAAACAATGTACAAAGCAATAAATAGAACCATTAAACAAAAAATAAAAATTGCAAAAGAAAAATGGATAACAGAACAATGTGAAGAGATCGAAAACTTATATAAAAAAATGATGACTTCCATCTTCATAAGAAACTCAAGGAATTTACAGGCACGACATACTCACAAGGACCAAATAATCTAATCAACGCAGAAGGCACACTGATTTCAAGCCCTGAAGAACAAATAAACATGTGGGAAGACTATATAAAGGAACTCTTCTATGACATCAGAGAACCTCCTACATTAAATAAAGAAAACGACGAAGGTCCTCCAATACTAAAGTCCGAATTGGAATATGCTCTGCGTCAACTAAAAAACAACAAATCTGTAGGAAAAGATGAAATACCAGCTGAGCTATTGAAGTTAATCAACGAGGAAAACTTAGACCTTCTTGGACTATTTAATAATGTTTACAATACAGGGGCGATCCCTAAAACATGGATTGAATCCGTCTTCATACCACTGCCTAAAAAGAAGAACGCCAAATTATGCCAGGACTTCCGCCTTATAAGTCTATTAAATAACATTCTGAAGCTTTTCTTGCGTATCATACAGAACAGAATATATTATAAAAAATGTGATGAGGTCACCGGTCAAGAACAATTTGGCTTCAGGAAACGTATGGGGACATGAGAAGCAATATTCTGCCTTCAAACTCTGGTACAAAGATGCAAAGATCAGCAAGCAGACATTTTTGTCTGTTTTATAGATTTTGAGAAAGCGTTCGATAGGGTGAAGCACAAGACCTTAATAGAAAGATTGAACGACATCGGAGTCGATAAAAGAGATTCTAAAATTATAGAGGCTATTTATTGGAATCAGACAGCAATCATAAAGATCAATGGTAACACTTCGAGGCCAATTGAAATACAACGAGGTGTTAGACAGGGTTGTGTGTTATCACCCATACTCTTTAACGTCTACTCTGAGGTAATATTTGCGAACGCTTTATCGCACTCTTTAGAAGGAATCAGGATAAACGGCCAAAGAGTAAATAACATCCGCTATGCAGATGACACGGTATTAATGACTGATTCGGACCATAGTGTGCAGACACTGTTGGATAGGGTTACTGAGAGTTGTGAAAAAATGGGGTTGAAAACCCATACTGCGAAAACCAAAGTTATGAAAATATCAAGGAACAAAAATTTACCACTTCCAATATATGTGAAACACCAACAGCTTGAATACGTAAGCCAATAAAAATATCTTGGTTGCTGGTTCAATAATCAACTTGATTTATAAACAAGAAGTAAGGGCGAGAATAGAGATAGGCCGACAGGGGTTTATCAAAATGAAAAGCTTATTTTGTAACAGTAGCATTAGTATCAGCCTCAGATGTCGTTTTCTGCATTGCTATGTGTGGTCAATACTTTTGTATAGAACGGAAGCCTGGACACTCAACACAACACTGATGAACAAGTTAGAAGCCTTTGAACTCTGGCTTTATAGAAGAATCTTGAAAATACCTTGGACAACCCACACCACCAACGAATATGTTCTGAGGAGAATAGGTACAGATAGGGAACTGCTGAAAATCATTAAAGTCAGAAAAGTTAGCTACCTGGGACACATAATGAGAAACGAAAAGTACCGCCTCGCGCAACTGATCATCCAGGGTAAGATTGAAGGAAAACGGGGTCCCGGTAGGCGCCACATTTCATGGCTTAGAAATATCAGAGACTGGACCGGCCTTGATTCAACATCTTTGTTTAGAGCCGCATTGGACATAGACAGATTTGCCAGTGTAGTCGCTAACCTTCACTAAAGGAGAAAGCACCACAAGAAGAAGAAGTATTAAACAAATCCTGTCATGCTTCTTATGGCAGTCAACGTGTTAAAGCTGTAAGCTTGGGCATATCTTGCTACTTATTATATGTCTCTGCTTAATAATACAGCAATATAATTTAACTGAATTTCTGTCAGTCATGCTCAGTTGTTTTTTTAAAACACTTTTATTAATATCAAAAAAATAACGTTAATCATAAAATTAAAATTACCTTAGTTAAAAATTTAACATGCTCATCTAGGGAAAATACATAATCGGATGTAACTAACAGCAAATCTGCTTGAGGTTCTCTAGGATGTACACCGCTTTCAAATCTACAGTACATACTTCTCCAAAATCTAAAAAATAAAAATCATTAATATTTCAAGAGTCTCGTAAAACATCAGAGTAATCATTTTTTTCTACGACCGTTTAATTGCTCATTATTCACTAATTTTGAATAGATAATAACGACACCCCCATCGAACAAGGTTGTAATTCATTTTTAGCGATTTTACAGGAGAGGCAAAAAACGAAAACATTAATTTTTAAAAAATTGTAGCGAAATTATTAGACTATTTTACACTAATGTGATATGATATTTATAACATAATAAAGAATTACTGTGAGATGTCTGCATTGTAATTTTATTAGCTATTGAAAATCTTGAGTTTGATTGAGATACAACCTTGAGATTAAACATAAATATTAGTAGAAAAAGGTTGTAACTCGCCTAACAACCATTTTACACTCTCCGTGTTAATTATTTTTCCCGTTTAACTATTAAAAGGTTGTATGTTTTGAGTTATTTGCAATATAGCTAGGAGAAAATTAGTTTTTATGGTATATTTAAACAAAATATTAACTCACAGTTTACACAATTTTAATTGGAAATTATAAATTTTACAATAACAATAATATTCTGTCACTATAAAAAAAACATGATATAACATATCTCAAATTTTTCGCATTTTTATTGCGTATCTGTAAATATTTAATTTTAAACCATTTTACTTAATTACTTTTCCACCACAACTATCAAAAAGGAAAAAAAGTCTGTAAATCCTTTTTTACTTTTATTCGATAAATTGACTTATGAGATGCACCATACAGGGTGGGGCATTAGTGTGACAAGGTACAATTACTCGTTTGTCGTAAGAGATACGAAAAAAAGTTATTTAGGTAAAAGTTGGGGCACACCTAGTACCGTAATTTAAAAATATTTTCAAATATACAGGGGCGTGCGTATTGACAGGGTGACACAAACTTATGTTTTTTTTTAAATGGAACACCCTGTATATTTTTACATTTTTGGATTTTCCTCGATGTTTCCTTTCTTAAAATATATAGTTTTGTAATATTATACGAGGTAGTTTAAAAGTTAATTACGTTTTTTTGTTAATTTCGTAGCAACATCTACACCCTGTAGAATTGTAGTGATTTGACATCAAATTTTCTATTTATATTCAAACGATTTTTAATATAGTCTACTACTGTTAATCGTTAACAGTATAGCGAAATATTTAATTTTAGTATACAGGGTGGGTCGAAATTCGGAATGAGTATTTTCTGAGTTTTCTTAAATGGAACACCGTATATTTTAATACTGTAATGAAATGATATTTTATGGTACTTTTTTATTTCTTAAGCATTCCATATACCTAAGTGCTTTAATTTGTAAGTTATTCGTGATTCTTTAAGCCAAACATTAATTGCAATAAAAATTACATGAAATTTTATTAGGTGGCCGTGAAAATATCCAATCAAAAATAATTTTTCGAAAAAAAATACATAATAATCTAGCCTGATCCTTAATTTATTAATATTGGATGAGATATCCAAATGCATTCGTAGTTAAGTTTGTTGGTGCTTAAAATATTAATCAAACATACAAAATTCTCCCTAGTTGGCTATGACACAACATTTGCTTAAACATTTGACATTATACTATTTATATAGTTCCAGTTGATTTGTTACCATTAATAATATTAATTTTTCTAATGAGGAACTGATTAAAATGGCTTTGTGCTAGGAGAGTATAACAAAAATGCGCTACTTGCAATAAAAATTTATCATCAGCAATTTACTGATAAACGACAACCAAAAAGAGAAACTTTTGAAAGTATACTAAAACGGTTTCAACAGAATAGATACTTAGATTGTAAGAACGGTTCTACTAATATGCAGATCCTCAGTGACACTAAAGATTACATTTATTTCCTGTTTGCTTCACTTACAATAGTTTTTGTTCGATCAGATTTATCATAATCTAAGTGTCTAGTCCGTTGAAACCGTTCTAGTATATTTTTAAACGTTTTTCTTCTTAGTTGTCGTCTATCAGGGAATTTCTGATGAAAAATTTTTATTGCTAATAGCACATTTTTGTTATACTCCATTAGCACAAAAATCTTATCAGTTCCTCATTAGAAAGATTCATATTAGTATTGGTAACAAAGCAGCTGGAACTATAAAAATAGTATAATGTCAAATGTTTAAGGAAATTTAGTGTCATAGCCGACTAGGTAGAATATTGTATGTTTTTATTAATATTTTGCGCACCAACAACCTTAACTACGAATTTATTTGGATATCTCATCCAATATTAATAAATTAAGGATCGGGCTAGATTATGATGTATTTTTTTCGAAAAATTACTTTTTATTGAATATTTTCACGGCCACCTAATAAAATTTCACGTAATTTTTCTTGCAATTAATGTTTGGCTTAAAGAATCACGAATAACTTACAAATTAAAGCACTTAGGGATAGGGAATTCTTAAGAAATAAAAAAGTACCATAAAATATCATTTCATTACAATACTAAAGAAAAACCATTCCATTTAAGAAAACTAAGAAAATACTCATTCCGAGTTTCGACCAACCCTGTATACTAAAATTTAACATTTCGCTATACTGTTAATGTTTAACAATAGTACACTATATTAAAAATAGTTTGAACATAAAATAAAAATTTGATGTCAAATCACTACAATTCTACAGGGTGTAAATGTTGCTACGAAATTAACAAAAAACGTAATTATCTTTTAAACTACCTCGTATAATATTACAAAACTATATATTTTAAGAATGGAAACATTGAGGAGAATCCAAATGCAAAAATATACAGGGTGTTCCATTTAAAAAAACATAAGTTTGTGTCACCCTGTCAATACGCACGCCCCTGTATATTTGAAAATATTTTTAAACTACGGTACTAGGTGTGCCCCAACTATTACCTAAATAACTTTTTTTCGTATCTCTTACGACAAAGGAGTAATTGGACTTTGTCATATTAATGCCGCACCCTGTATGTTTGAATACTTTATAAATTAAATATACGTGCAAAAAGTTGTAACTCATTTAAAAACCTTGTTAATCGTGAAGTATAAAGAAAGGAAATATTTAACATAGGTAGTATCCAGTGTTACTGCCTTTTTCACACTAAAATGGTACACGTAAGTTAAAATACAACTTTTTCAATGTAGTATCAGCCAAACTATTGAGAATTAAACTATATCGTTTATATTGATGTTTGTGCAATTTTTTGCTGCATTCGCCTGTGTTGATATTTGAAAAAAGATGTAACTTTACTTACAACCTTGTTCGATGGGGGTGTCGATAACATCCATTACTTTACCCGTAAGTAATACTTCACGTTTCTCAGTTAGTTACTCACAGGTCATTACTCACGGGTTTAATTAATCAAGTGATTCATGTCTAGTGACATAAATATGTGACAGATATTAAGGTCGAAACAGACTGTCATTGCGTTACATGAGCTTGCTTGTTATTACGTTGCAATCTTTAAATTTGATTCTCTAACAGAAATTTAACAAAATAGTATTTATCTTCATACTAATAATGTTGACGGTCGAGACATTTACACTTCGTATTATTGTAACAATATTATACGGTTCCTAATAGTAGGCAACCAATTATTCAGTCGCATACTATTGGTGAACATTTATTTTGTAAATTTTGATGTTAATCGAGAGTAGTTAATAATTATATTTTTCTACTAATAAAAATAGAAGGTCGCAGAAAAATTATTTTATTCTACTCGCATCTAATAGCTATTACACGCTCATTTAATAGTATACTATTAATAATAAAAGAAGGACTTACTTGATATTTTGAGGTATTAAATTTGGCAAAAGTATTTCCGGACTTTCTTCGGTACTGTATAAAGGATTTATGTATTCGTTCAGATGATTGGCCATATATCCCCAAAGTGAAAACGTTCTCTCAGACAACCTAACAAAAGAAATTTAATAGACATATAAATATTGTTCTGTATTGAAATACAAAATATGAATAAATTAAGCACATTTTGTTTATGTTGCTTAGTAAAAAAAATTCTAATAAGTTAATTCCGAAACGTAATACGTAAAACGTCAAACGTAATATGCAATACGTAAAACGTCATTATATTTAATTTTTAACTTAAATTGTGGCTTGTTTCCCAATAAAATAGTAAGTTTGATAAATATAAATATAGGCAACAGCAACACAGTCTATTAAACAATAATATAGATTCTGCATTTTTATATACAGGGTGGTCCTTAGGTAATTGTACAAAAAGAAACAGTAGATTCTACACTCTAAAATATTACGATTTAACCCAACTTACTTTAATAAAATTTAATAAAATATTAAGAAAGATACAGGGTGGTAAAGTTGAAATTTAAAATTTAATTTTTCGCCATAACTTTCATGCTTATGGAGATTTATTTACAAAAATTTATAAGTAGAGGTTTTGAGTAAGAGGAATTATAATTTAATGCATAATTTTGATGTATCTCATAGAGGACGCCACATATGCCACATATTTGACATAAATTTGCGCTTAACCTCTTCGAGTTAACACTATTTTTCTGATAAAATATTAAAGATACGATATTTCAACAAAAAAAGGTATACTTGTTAATAGCTTCAAAACTGAACAGTTTTCGACATAATCGCATTTTACAAATCAGCTGCATAATTCTGTTTAACGCAATTATTCCAGGCAACGAATGAAAAAATAGAAAAAAACATCAATACTTATAAATTTTGGTATGGAATACCTTCAACTAAAGTTAATAGTTTCCAAAACATTAAAGAAAAAATAGTATACGCTATTATTTTTTTACATACATCATTATGATAATTAATAATCTGTTATTGGATTTGACATCAGACATTTTACATATCATATTAAATTAAAGTCATAATAATATCATATTTTATTTTCAATTGAAATTAAGAAATAGTTTAACTGAATAACATAACACTTTTTATCAAAGTAAGTGTTCGATATGTTCACCATTTTCTTCAATGCATTTATCAATGCGTTCCATAAAAGATCGTCTCATATTAAATAGCATCATTGGTTGAAAAGAAACAGCTGCAGCATTCATTTCTTCCCAAAGTTGGTTGCGAGTGTTTATGACATTCTTGTAGACATGTTGTTTCATTGCTCCCCATACACCCAAATCGAGCGGATTAAATTCTGGGCTACGTAGTGGCCAAGGAAAATGACAACCACGACCAATCCAGCGTTCAGGAAAGTTGTTATCTAGGTATGTTCTCACTGCTCTCGTATAATGTGGTGGTGCACCATCTTGCATGAACCACATATTTTGCCTTAAGTTTAATGGCAATTCTTCCAGCAAATCAATAAAATCATTTTGTAAAAAATGTAAATAGTTATCACCATTCAAATTACGAGGTAACTCGCATGGCCCTAAAAAATGATTTCCAATGATTCCACACCATACGTTTATTTTGAATTCATGTTGAAAATGCCTTTCTCTTTTAACATGAGGATTTTCAATATCCCAGGAATGATTGTTCCTTAAATTAAAACCCCACGGCGTGTGAATGTAGCTTCGTCCGTAAATAATATTCTATCGACGAAGGAGTGGTCAAGATTTTGCCTGTTTCGGATATCATTTGCAAATCTGCATCTTAAAGGTAAATCTGTTGGTAATAGATTTTGTACAGGTGTAAAGTGGTAAAGGTGAAATTGCTCGCGGTGTAGGATTTTTAAAATTGAAGTTTTGCTGATTCCTAACGCTGAAGATAAACGTCGTGTACTTGAGAATCATCGTCAACGCGAACCATTATTTCATCTTCTTGATTAGGCGTAATCATTTTCGGTCGGCCTAAATTGTCACGTTTAGGACGAAATGAACCACTTTCGCCTAAATTCCGAAATATATGTTGAAATATTTGGTGATTAAGTTGCAGCCTGTCTGGGTATCGTCTTAAATATTCCCTTTTCGCTGCACGCCCGTTAAAATATTGCTGACAATAAATAGCAATCATATCTCTCATATCGATATTTGAAAAATTATTATGCCTCGGCATTTTCTGCTTTTGTTTAATAAACCAAAATAAACTAAATATTACAAAAGTCACTCATTTATTGACACAATACTTATTTGAAGTTGTCAACATCGTTAGTGACGTCAGCCTACTATGTTAATGAAACAATACTTATTTTAAGTCAAAATCATTCGTGATATCAGCCTACTATGTTAAAATTTGCCGTAATGAATTAATAAGAATGGGGTTGTCTAATGATGACATCCAAACTGGCTCTAAATGAAGCATTTATCAGGTATTCAGTGCTTTAACGCACAAATATCACAACTAAGAATTATTATGTAGCTGATTCCAATAACAGATTATTAATATTATCTTAATGATGCATGTAAAAAAATAATAGCGTATACTATTTTTTCTTTAATGTTTTGGAAACTACGTTGAATGTATTCCATACCAAAATTTATAAGTATTGATGATTTTTTCTATTTTTCCTTCGTTGCCTGGAATAATTGCGGTAAACAGAGTTATGCAGCTGATTTGTAAAATGCGATTATCTCGAAATCTGTTCAGTTTTGAAGCTATTAACAAGTATACCTTTTTTTTTGTTGAAATATCGTATCATAATATTTTGTGAAACAACGCAAGCTCAAAAAATTCTCAGAGGTGTAAGACAGGGATGCATTCTCTCCCCACTACTGTTCAATCTATATTCAGAAAGTATCTTCCAGGAAGCTCTTGAGGAATGCGAAAGCGGCATCAAAGTGAATGGTACCTGGGTCAATAATATACGATATGCGGATGATTCGGTCTTAATAGCAGACAATATAGAAGACCTCCAAAACCTTCTTAATAAAATTGGAGAGCATAGCGAGAACATGGGACTTAGCATCAACATAAAAAAGACAAAGTTCCTTATAATCAGCCGTCAATTATGTCAACATCAAAATGCAAGACTAGCATATAACAACCAAGATGTAGAGCGCGTAAGAAAGTTTAAGTACCTGGGAACCTGGCTATGTGAAGACTGGATGTCGGATATGGAAATTAAATGTCGGATAGAAAGAGCCAGAAGTGCATTCATGAAATTCAGAAACGTCTTTACGAACTCTGACTTTGACCTAAACCTAAGATTAAGATTCACAAAATGCTATATATGGTCGGTGCTCCTATATGGCATGGAAGGATGGACTTTAAAAATAAACACAATGAATAAGCTAGAGGCATTTGAGATGTGGATCTATCGACGAATCCTTAAAGTTCCCTGGACCGCAAGAATAACAAATGAAGAAATCCTGAGAAGAATTGGTACAGAACGACAACTGATGTGCACAATTAAACAGAGAAAAACGGCATACCTGGGACACATAATTAGAAATGAAAGATATCAGTTTCTGCAAACCTTAATTGAAGGAAAGATCGAAGGAAGAAGGGGAGTGGGCAGGAAGAAAATGTCATGGCTCCGTAATGTCAAACAATGGACAGGACTAAAAAACATAGGAGACCTAATACATACTGCAAGGGATAGAGAAAAATGGTCAAACGTGATCGCGAACATCCATTAGTGGATTGCATAAGAAGAAGAATATTTTATCAGAAAAATAGTGTTAACTCAAAGAGCAAAAAAGTTAAGCGCAAATTTATGTCAAATATGTGGCATATGTGGCGTCCTCTATGAGATACATCAATTTTTTTTCCCTACTTATAAAATTTTGTAAATAAATCTCCATAAACATGAAAGTTTTGGCGAAAAATTAAATTTTAAATTTCAACTTTACCACCCTGTATCTTTCTTAATATCAACATTTTATTAAAGTAAGTTAATATTTTAATATTAACTTAATAATATTTTAAATCGTAATATTTTAGAGTGTAGAATCTACTGTTTCTTTTTGTACAATTACACCCAAAGTCCAAAAATTGAATTTTTTAAGTTTTTTGGGTTACGATTGAAAATTATTCTCTGAAATCTTCTCTTTCCAACGGTATATAACACATTATAGTATAAAATTTCCATGGTTACAAAACTATTTGTTTTCTGAACGTCTGCACTCAACTTACCGTGTACCGGTAGCTTTATAGCCTATTAGAGTGTTTTACGTCTTTGCGATTTCCCGAATACTAGGTTTTTAACTTTTGATGTCAGATATCTCTGGTTCCTTACATGATCGAAGGTCCAAATTTTTACAGTAGTTGTAGATAGATAATATCTAGTCCCGCGTAAAGTTTTATTGAAAAAATTACAAAAACAAGTAAAATAAAAAATAAAATCTTAACTTTTTTGGGTTTTTTTTGTAAGAGTATTTTAAAAATTTTTAAAATAAATGTTTCTTTCACTCTAACTTTACAAAAATCTACGCGGGACTAAAGAATACATGTAGTTTCAAAATAAAACAAAAATTAGGTCACTAAGTGCTTTGGTTACAGAGCTATGTGACATAATGTTAACATTGTCGTTAAATGGAACTTTGGGTGCCCTTAAGGACCACCCTGCATACATTAGTACTTCAGGCCTAGTTGGTCCATGGCTTGTTCACTCTTTCCTAGTTCTTCCTCTATTTTGCCAGCTTCTGATTTTGAGATATTGTATGTTTTTCAATTTCCTTTTAGCATCGGACTTTAAGTACTCCTTTGTTCGTCAGATATCCCCAGTTAGAGTATTATTTTACGTCTTGCCTCCATCACTCTTTGTATATACCCCAAGTAATCCACCTTTGTACTTTTATGAATAATAAAATATTCGTTTCTCCATATTCCTTATCCACTCTGTATTTGTTCTTTTTACTCATACTCCATTTTACAGTTTTCCTCCAAATATGTTTTAAGGATCTTCCTTTCTGAGACTCGTTCAGATTTGCTAATTGTCCATGCTTCAGTACCATAGAAAATATATTCCTTACCACTGTCTTGTATGATTTCACTCTAGCCTTCCTCGATACACTTTTACTGAAAAGAATACAAAAATGACGATGATTTGCATGGGTAAACTGTTTATGCATTGGTGGAATAAAGATATTTTTTATTTAAGAGATGTCGCTGATTAGGAGGCTAACGGGGAATGGCGCAGAAGAACAAACCAGGAGCTAATGGAGATGTATAAGAAACCTAAAATAACTCAGAAAATCAAGGTACATAGAGTTAGATGGTTGGGTCATGTTTTACGAATGCCATAAGAAAGAAACGTCCTAAGAGTTTTATCAGCAGGAGAACAAGGGAAGAAAAGAAGAGGGATACCACGAAGGAAGTGGTTTGATGCCGTCCGGACTGACCTAGAAGAAATGGGTACAAGAGACTGGAGAGGACAAGTACAGGACCGCAAAAAGTGGAAGAAATTAGTCAAGACTATCGAAGCCAAGGGCCTCTAAGGCCTGTAGTGCTGTTAAGAAGATGTCGCTGATTGCGTCCCAAAGTGGATTTTAAACGATCTTTGAAATTCCACATAAATAGACGGTTTGGCTTGGTTTTGCTTCAGAGGTGTGCACGCTAGCTCTAGTGAGGAAGTCTGTAAGACAAAAATAGCTGTCTAGGGATTTTGCATCCCTCTGAATCGAAAGAAAGCATAGACTGTCTTTTTTTTTTTCTTTTCTTAAGATATTTTTATTCGTCCGTTAGCTTTTAATAAGCTTGGATTTACAGGTTAAAATCAGAATACAGAGGATTTAGATTATAAAATATATAAAAAAACACATATGACGGATCTTAAACAAGGCTTTTTGATTATATCAGTTTTTACATTTCTATTCGTACAACTTCCACTTACCTCCATTCCAGTCTATCTTTTTGACAATTTCCAACGAAAGTTCCAAATTGGCAAGAGTGCACGTGATCGTGCAACGTAAACAGAAATGTCTCGTTAAATTGAAAAGACATGGGAAACTGTTGCATCAACTGCCACGTGGCGTCCAAGAGTTGCGTAAAAATCGGTGATATCTCTTTGTTTTCCGTCTGAATGTGACCACACCTCTCGGAAAACTTGTGACCAAAAGCTAACCAGTCTTTTTCGATCAAAGTCTGCAAAATAAAACAGAATGGGTTGTTAAGTCATACATCATACTCAAATTTTACAAGATACTACTCTCGGAATATACACTACGCGTCAGAGAAAAAGCGCCACCCACAAACTTGAAACAATTTTGTGTTTTCTCATATATTTCTCCATTTTCTTTTAATTTGTTTTTGGTAATTAAATTAAAGGATTTATCACGTATATTGAGGAACTAGACTGAGCTTGTAAAGAGAATAAACAAATTCAGAACTCGTTATTTACGAATCAATGAAGATTTGCGGGATTGATGGTTTTGAGAACTGTATATATGGGCCTGGATCCCGCGTACCAAAAAAAGTTGATTAATAGCAAGCTGAAAATTTGTTAATAGCTTAACGCTGTCTAGTCGGACAAACTTTGATGTATGGAAACACTGGAACAGGGGAAGTTTTAATAGGGAACTTGCATAAAATTTTAAATTCGAAAAAAATGGTATAAATCACAACAGAACATAATTTAGAACCTGAATCAAAGATAAAAAAGTTTTGTTTGTCTTTCGTTTGGCCCCTAAAGACGACTAAAAATTCAACTTATACCAGCCACCCCAAAACGCGTCGTGACGTCACGGGGTCGTATGTTTACATTCTACACCAATTGTATATATAATTTTAAATTAGACATTATAAACGTCAGTAAAAAATACAGTTATGTGACGTTAAAAGTGTTTTTGATCGTTTGAACTATTCATAGAAAATTTGTACTTTTACAAAATGGTTTTATTTTCAATAGTAAACCTTCTTTCCTTTCCTTCAAAAACTGTATCAAACTCCAATCTCAACAAACTGGTATATATTATTACAACGACATACGATAAATGTCATTAGAATATAAACATTTTTCCTTTATTCCCCGACGACGAGCTGGGCAAATACCCAAGTAGGTGGAGGCCAATAAACTAAAGAAGAAGAAGAAGAATATACGTAAATATAACCATAAACGGAACCACATAGTTAAACTCTGTGACGTCACGGGTCGTTTGAACTATTTTAAAATAAAGAGCACTTTAAATTTGTACTTCTAAGTTATTATGAGTTTTTGAAGCGAGAATTTTGGAAATATCATTTTTATACAAAACTGAACATTATTATGTAATAAAAAAAATGCGCAAGTTCCCTATTGTGGAACAGGTTAAAAATTTGGAACGTCAGACTACGAAAACGTCCCATGTATTTTGTCGGACAGAACTTCCAATTGATTTGTTACCGTTTCATTAAACTCTCATGGAAAAATCAGACTGCCACCTATCACCTGTCATAATTCCTGTCATTTGACATGTTCTACGAATCTGACTTATGGGACGTTTTCGTACTCTGACGTTCCAAATTTTTAACCTGTTCCACAATTAAAACTTCCCATTCATCAAAGTTTCTCCGACTAGACACCGTTAAGCTATTAACAAATTTTCAGCTTGCTATTAATCAACTTTTTTTGGCACGCGGGATCCAGGCCCATATATACAGTTCTCAAAACCATCAATCCGCAAAGCTTCATTGATTCGTAAATAATGAGTTCTGAATTTGTTTATTCTCTTTACAGGCTCAGTCTAGTTTCTCAATATACGTGATAATTCCTTTAATTTAATTACCAAAAAACAAATTAAAAGAAAATGGAGAAATACTAATATCTAAATAGAGATTCGGTCAGTGTCATTCACCTTGACAAGTACCTAATCAGCAGTTTCCAGCAGGGTAGCCATGTTGCTTTCAAATACTACTTTAATAATCTATTACCATCGACATTGTCTCGTACTACAATAGTACAATTTAAGCAATAACTATGTAATTTTGAAGACCATGTATCAACTAGTGTGCTAGTTTCAATTACTATTCAGAATGTCACTGAAGATGGTCTTACTAGATCGAAAACGTTCTGATGTTTTAATCCATTTGGATGACTTTTTTAAAGTTTTTTAATAAAAATTATAGAACAAACATTATACAAACCGAAGTTTTTTACTTCTATGTAAGTTACTTATTATTTTCTCAAATTTTTCCTTGTTTCCCATTTGTTACTTATGATAATGTCTGGTTACGTACTACAGTCGAACCCGCTTATTTGAGTACCGGTTATTATAGGAATATCCCGGTTTATGGAATATAAATTCGAGGTCCAGAAACGTTTGAGGAACACTATTGCAGTGTTCCTCAGCATTCATACTCTACGTAATGACGTAAACTAACTAATGCCAAATCACACATTTTGTTAATTTAACGTTTGTATTAAACGTAATATGTTTTATTGTTTAAGCGACTGTAAAATTAAATAAATAAATAAAATGCAGTATATATTCTGTACATAGAATGTACAAAATATTCCGACCACCTCATAATTTCCAAAACACAATTTTTATAAAATAAATTCATCTAGTACTTCGTTTGCAGTTTTTATTTAATTAAAAATTGTTATCTGTTAGTGTAAAATAAATTGTAGTGTCCTATAAATTAAATTAAAAACGAAATGAGAAATTTTCAGATAGATTACTAATTTTTAAAACGCTGTGTGATTATCGGGGGGCCAGATTGTTTATGAAAAAAAAGTAAAAACAAATCGGTAGTTAGCATCAAATTTTAACGAATGCATACAGATGAAACATAATTTTGAGTCGTCTTTAACTTATAAGATGTCTTAGTGGCAAAACTTAGTGGTTACTTTGGCAAAACACTCGTGTAAATGATTTTTATTTAACGTTTTAGAACTATGGAATCAAATGACAAAATGAATTGTTTTCTTCGAGTTATCGTCCATCTTTGAAATTTTGAGCGCCCTCTGTCGGAATTTAATTTTGCGAATTGCATACATTTCATATTAATTAATGTATGCGTCCACATAATATAATGTAGTTTGGTTTTTTACTAAATACGTTACGCTATTGTATTATTGACATAAACAGACCTAAAACCATATACATAATATACATACAGTCCGTCTAATTTACTTACCGTTGCACGTCATTATTTACGTTAGAGATCTAAGTTGACATTGTTGCCCAATTACAAAAAATTCTTGAATTCATTTTAAATCAAATACATCAGATACTTTTTGCGGAAGTGGATTATACAGCAAAACAAATTAATATTCAATGTAAATAAATAAAGACTTTAGAAATAGAAAACAAGAATTAAGTTATATTCTTAAGTTAAATTACACAATAAAAACATTAAATATAATGAAAAAAATACTTATAGTAAAGAATAAAAACAAATATGAAGAGTCATCACCGCAACTGTCAAATAAATGTTACCAATTTATGCCAAAATATCACCTTCGTTCGATTACAGTTACGGTGTGTTCCGAAAAAATGTGCTTCATAAAAACGCTTTATAATCCATTTATACAAATTAAATGAAAAATATG
The DNA here is from genome assembly GCF_917563875.1 of Diabrotica virgifera virgifera. NCBI lineage: Eukaryota > Metazoa > Arthropoda > Insecta > Coleoptera > Chrysomelidae > Diabrotica > Diabrotica virgifera. The sequence goes on along the minus strand of NC_065445.1, from coordinate 53,290,551 downwards.
ATTATGCATTTCTTTAAGTTAACATTAATAGAAATCTTTAAATATTATTTCTACGCGTACATAATAAAATATGTCTAGTGGCTGTAATGCCAGTGTACTCGGCAAAATGATTCTAAAAAAGAACACACCTACCGCCTAAATATCTCGTGTTGGTATCATGTGGCGTCACGGGCTATGACGCGGATGACGTGCAACGGTAAGTAAATTAGGAGGAGTGTATTAACATAGTATGTACTATTATTACGTATATTCAGTACACTTATTACGGCTAGCTACCAATGATCGGTTATTAGAATTAGAATATCCCGGTTATAAGAATATTTTTGTTTGGCACGAAGGCTATTCCAATAAGCGGGTTCGACTGTACTACTAAGAAAAAATTAACAGATAAAAAATTTCTTAAATTGATCCGTTTTCTCTGACGCGGAGTGTATTATTGATAGATGCAACTTTATGTACAGGACAAGAAGTAAGTTTGACATAAGAGTATGAATGGTAACTCTTTTCCTAATATATTGTTTACTAACCTGATAACCAGAAATTGTTCTATAAAATGGATCCAGTAAAACTGTGGCAAGCGAACACACTTGAGCCGTCCTATCCCATCCATCTGAGCAATGTACTAAAACGCTTATACCTTCCAGAAGAGCCTCAGCTATAAACAAGGATGTATCCAATATGGATTTAATATGTCTTAGCCAGCCACTGGATTCGAGACCGCTAAGGAAGCTCGCCATTGTGGGATTTCTTTGTTCGCAAGCTTAAAATTAAAAATATTTCTTAACAAACGATTTAGTTATTATATTTCTAAGAAAATGAGAACCTTACCTCAATCTGGTAAAGCGCTAAACGTGCAGATACTGTTGCACTGAAAAATCGAAAGTTACATATTTTACTTACTTTCAACAACCTTAGAGAGACTGTTCCTCATAACATGTATATTCTCAATTCCCAAAAAGTGAAATTTTATATTTTCATAAAAGGCTTCGTTTTCATAGCCTTTACCTGCAGCTCTATTCGCCATGGCATTAATCTGCAAAGAAAATCAAAACATTAAGATATAAGCAATTATATGTTATGCTTATATGGGATTAATAGACCGGGAGATATTAAATAGAAGTTCAGCCACGATTTTCTGAGTCCTGCCCTTTGCAATACTGGAAGGTTAGAGTAGGTACTTACAATTTGTGGAATAATCCACGGGTTTCCTGTGAAAATTAGATTTTCCATGAAAAAAAATGGGGTGTAATGAATTTCTGAGTCATGCCATAGCCATAGAATGACAGGATACTATCGATACTACCAAGGACGGAGTCAAAGTGAATGGCGTAAACATCAATAGCATCAGAAACGCCGATGACACGGTGTTGATTGCGGATTCCTACTTCGGTCTACAACGACTCATCGACAGGACCAACCCAAGATGATGTCAATCCGGAAAAACCAGGATGTACCTCAACCTTGCACTATAAACGGGCACATTTTAGAAGAGGTCAATAAATTTAAGTACTTGTGGTGTTGGATCAATAGCAACCTAAATCTTAATCCTCCAAAAAAATATCGAGAATAGAACAGGCCAGAAAATATTTTTGTTATGTAATTATGTTTATTTACAATTTACATCATTAAAAGAGTATTAAGTAAATTTGTTCCATGTTTTTGGGCATGAAGAAGAGACTTCCAATGATGTCGCATCTTATTATATTTATGTTTAAGTTTTAAAATAGGTCCTGAGGCCAGGTTTTATCTAGTCTCCTTGTGGCAGGGCCATTATGGAATAATTCCCTTACTAACTCATTTTCATGGTGAATGGTACGCTCATTTTGTGACTCCGTGGCTCGATGGATTTCTTCTCTGATGAAAGGTATATTTAAGTCTTCGTGAAGTGTTTGATTACTTACGTACCATGGTGCACTCACTATTGATCTTAGAACTTTAGACTGAAATCTTTGGATGATATTCAGTGATGTTGACTTTGCACAGCCCCAGAGGTGTAGTCCGTAGTACCAAATAGGTTTGAGTATTGCTTTGTACAGAAGAATTTTGTTTTGGATGTTGGGTTTTGATCTGCGCCCAAGGAACCAATACATTTGCCGGAATTTCAAGTCTAGCTGTCTTCTTTTGGTCTGGATATGTTTCTTCCAAGTAAGACGTTGGTCAAGATGGAGGCCAAGGTATTTAGCGTCTGTTACTGTTGGTATTCGTACATTTTCCATTCTTACAGGTGGGCATGTGTTGTGGCGGTTGGTAAACGTTGGCGTTGTTTACTTTTGTTCGCCATTTTGTGTACCATTCACTGAGTGTGTCCAGATGGTGTTGCAGGTCTTGTGAGGCTTGTATGGGTCTCACGATCTCTGGGTAAACGATCGTAGTATTATGAGACTCTGGTATATCGGCTGTGTAGAGTGAGAAAAGCAGCGGCCCGAGTACACTACCTTGCGGAACTCCGGAGTTAATAGGACAGAGACTGGATTGTTGGTCTTTGAATTTTACAGAGAAATATCTATTTGATAAGTAGGATTTGATTATTAGGAAATAGTTACTAGATAGTGCTAATTTTACTTTGTAAAGCAGACCTCTGTGCCAAACTTTGTCAAACGCTTGTGAGATATCTAGGAATACAGCGTTGCAGTATTTCCTTTCTTCGAGAGTTTTTGATATTTCATTTACTATTCTATAGTTATAGAAAATCTTTCGAAAAAATCAAAAGACTACTAAGTGATTCTCGAATAAAACCCGAAATTCGACTACGTTTTTCAAAATGCTACGTCAGGTCGACTCTTCTCTATGCAGTTGAAACGTGGACCTTTAAAACAGATACCGTAACTAAATTGGAGGCATTTGAAATGTGGATCTACCGGAGAATCCTTAAAATTTCATGGACATCGCATACCTCAAACGAAGAAGTGCTCCATAGAATAGGCAAGGAATGAAAACTATTCAACACAGTGAAAGTTAGAAAAACATTATACCTAGGCCACATACTAATAAAAAGAGGGAAAGAGAAGACTAGGAAGGAAAAGACTATAGTAGCTAAGAAACATCCGACAACGGACAGGGCTAATTTTTGAACAGCTGCAGACAGACAAGAATTTGCAATTGTAGTAGCCAACCTCCATTGAGAATAGATCACTTTAAGAAGAAGAACAGTGAGTTACTCATTACTCATTACATAAGCTACTCATAATTTGTAACTTATTACTTTAATTTAAGAGGGAAGAATATTATTTTAAAGATCATCAAACTCAAATTATTAAAACAAATAAAGATTCTAGATTGCAATTTTTGAGATATTGTTATTAGTTCCAAATTTCCAAAATGTAACTTATTTTAAATAGATTATTTTAATAAAGCAACTGTTCAATATTACCTTTGGTCTTGTATCCACAACATACATGTAGGTAGCATTAGGATTCGTCTTCAGAATGTGATTCATCATCTTTTCATCCTCCAAACATCTTGCGCTGAATCCCGATAACGGCTGACTACACCTACTGATACTTGCTTTGTTCTTATACAAAAACGAAAGAACCGGCAACCTTCCTTTTGAGCGAAACCTTGAGCTACCCGTCAGTATGTTACTGGTTGCTTTGCTCGGTACGTATAAAAGTTGAGGGTAAGTATCACATAACTGAAAAACAAAGAAATATTAATCAAATATATCAATTATATATACATCTGTAACACTATGGAAGACATCTCTAAACTATTGGGACCGTGCAAGTTCGGAAAAGCGACACCTGGTTTCATAATTCGGCAACATTTTTCGCACTTTTAATTATATTGGCCAATCATATTGGTCCTGTTTACTGGACAATTGTCATAGCCCAAAAAAAATTATAAGAAGAAAAAGTAATATTAAGGTTATGTTATTAAAAGGTAAACAATTGTATGTAGTAAATAAAATTAATTATTAAAATGCACTACTACAAGCAAAATACAATTAATTAAATTTACTTTTATATAATAATAGGGAACTTGCATAAAATTTTAAATTCGAAAAAAATGTTATAAATCACAACAGAACATAATTTAAAACATGTATCAAAGATAAAAAAGTTTTGTTTGTCTTTCGTTTGGCCCCTAAAGACGATTAAAAATTCAAATTGTACCAGCCAGCCCAAAACGCGTCGTGACGTCATCCGGTTATATGTTTACATTCTGAACCAACAAAGTAAACAAAATTGTATATAATTGTAAATTAGGCATTATAAACTTCAGTAGAAAATACAGTTATGTGACGTTACAAGTGTTTTTATCGTTTGAACTATTCATAGAAAATTTGTACTTTTAAAAAATGGTTTTATTTTCCATAGTAAACCTTCTTTCCTTTCCTTCAAAAACTGTATCAAACTCCAATCTCAACAAACTGGTATATATTATTACAATGACATACGATAAATGTCATTAGAATATAAATATTTTTCCCTTATTCCGCGACGATGACTTGGCCAAATACCCAAGTAGGTGGAGGCCAATAAACTAAAGAAGGAGAAGAAGAATATACCTAAATATAACCATAATCATAACTACATAATAAAACTATGTGACGTCACGGGTCGTTTTAACTATTTTATACCGCAGAAGACTTTCAATTTGTATTTCTAAGTTATTACGAGTTTTTGAAGCGTAAAATTTTGGAAATACAGTGGAACCCCGATAAGTCGGCCCCCGATAACCCGGAAGTCCGGCTAACCCGGACCGATTTTCATCAGATAAACATTTTGATTTTCAATATTTTGTATTTTTCAATTTAATTGTGGCTTATTTCCAATCAAGATAGTTAATTATCAGACAAACCTTTCAACAATAAAAATGTATGTAATACAATATTTGAGAGATAATGTGTACCTATGTGTGTAATTTGAACTACAATATGTATACGATATTAAAAATGACTCATAGCACACGCCGCAGAAACAACAGCCACCTGTCTGTAGTATCTATTCCTTTTTATTTCAAACTGTCAGCATTGTTTAGGAAAGACTATTTAAAAAATTATTTTATAAACAATGGTCTTTAGTATTGTGTGTCTTGTATTGTTCGCTTCCATTTGCTTACGTTTGGGTTTGGTGTTTTTTTAGTAATTTTAATGAGTAGGTACTGTGCATATTTATAAATATATTTCATGATATTTCAATTCCAACGGAGTTTATCTGTAAGTATACCGTATTTTATTAATTTTTACCATATTCTCCGGCTATCTCGGATTTTCGATAACCCGGATCGGTCGCGGTCCCGATTAATCCGAGTTATCGAGGTTCCACTGTATCATTTTTAAACAAAACTGAACATTATTATTCGTGAGAACACGACGAGGAGCATGCTGTGGATCAGACCATCTTTTAGTACAAACCAAATTTAGATGCAGAGTTAACAGGAAAAGAAACGAAAGACAACAAAGAACAAACAAACTGGACCTGGAAAAACTGAAGATTCAGGAATGTAAAGAGAAGTTCTAACAAGAAGTCGCAAATGAGTTAAGGACGCTAGAACTGCACTCCATAGAAGGCAAATGGACTAATATCAAAACAGCAGTACTGACAGCAGCAGCGTCCACCCTGGGAAACAAGAAAAGGGAGAGAAGAGCAGCATGGTTTGATGACGAGTGTAGACAAGCAATAGAGGAAAGAAATGAAGCACACAAAATGTACATAACAAGAAGAACACGGGAAAGACGAACATTATTTGAAGTCGCAAGACGGAAAGCGGACAAGACATGTAGAAATAAAAAGAGAGCCTATGAAAATGGACAAATAGAAAAAATGGAAGAAAATTTCAAAAACAACGAAATTAGAGGGGCTTACGAATACCTAAAAAAGATAAAAAGTGGGTATAAACCTCAAACAAGTCTATGTAAAGATGAAAGTGGGCAAATAATCAGTGACCAACAGAAAGTCACAGAAACCTGGAAGCATTATTTTCAGACACTACTTGGAACTCAAGTAGACATGGAAGATGAAATGGGTATGATCTACGTAGAAGAGAATGGAGTAGAAGCTCCAACCATAGAGGAAGTTTTCGAAGCCATTAAGGCCCAGAAAAACAATAAAGCTCCGGGAGTTGATGAAATACCAGCAGAACTATATAAGGTAGGTGGTGACCACCTAGCAAGTCACATCCACGCGCTCATCAAAGACGTATGGCAAGAAGAGAAAATACCCGACGACTGGAAGAAAAGTATAGTATGCCCGATCTATAAAAAAGGAGACAAACTCCAGTGCACAAACTACCGTGGAATCTCTCTACTATGTACAGCATATAAAGTCCTCACGTATATTATAAACCAGCGGCTCCAACCACTAGCAGAAAATATTATTGGAGAGTATCAGACGGGCTTCCGACGGGGAAGATCGACACTGGATCAAATATTCACAGTGAAACAGATCTTGAGCAAAGTATGGGAACACGATGTTGATGTTCACAACGTGTTTGTAGACTTCAAACAGGCATACGACTCAGTCAAAAGGAACAAACTATACTATATATTGGCTGAATTGGCAATACCACACAAGTTAACAAGACTCATTAAAGCCACAATGGATGAAACTCAGGCATGTGTACGAATAAAAAACCACCGGACAGACTTTTTTAACATTTCGCAGGGACTAAAACAGGGAGATGGGCTGGCCCCAACATTGTTTAACCTGGCACTGGAGTATGCGGTTAGGCAAATGCAAACTGGACGAGGAAATCTACTGACCAACCGAACGGTTCAACTGGCCGCTTATGCTGATGATATTAATATTATGAGTAGAACATCAACAGGAGCACAGGAAACATATGCAGAGTTAAAAACACAAACAAAAATACTAGGTCTGGAAATTAACACAGAAAAAACAAAAATAATGACTCAGACGAGAAGAAATATAGTCCCAGAAAACATTATACATGAAGATGACATTGAAACGGTTGAAAAGTTTACATACCTGGGAGTAGAAATATATGCCGACGGATCAGAAGATGGAGAAATACGGAAGAGAATAACGCAGGCAAACAGAGCTTATTTTGCCCTCTCCCATATATTTCGGTCTAAAAGTGTCCACCGAAATACAAAGATGAGAATCTATAAAACCTTAATTCGACCAATAACATGCTATGGCAGTGAAGCCTGGGTGCTGAAAGAAACATCCAAAAACAAACTCGACACATTCGAAAGGAAAGTACTTAGGAGAATACTAGGACCTGTGAGGGAAAACGGAATCTTCAGAAGTCGATCTTTATCAACTTTATTAGGCAACGCCCCTGTCAAACTTCATTAGATTACAAAGATTGCAATGGGCCGGACATGTGATAAGAATGGGAGAGGATAGGCTACCAAAACGAGCACTGAATGCTAGAATGCAAGGAAAGAGACCGGTTGGGAAGCCACGAAAGCGCTGGGAAGACACAGTAAACAGCGACGCACAAGCCCTTTTAGGAGTCCGTGTATGGAGAAGAGCAGCCACAGACAGGCAAGGGTGGAGGCAAAAAATAAAGGAGGCCAAGGCTCAATTTGGGCTGTAGCGCCGTAGAAGAAGAAGAAGAACATTATTATGTAATAAAAAAAAATGTGCAAGTTCCCTATTAACAATTTGACTAAAATGGCAAATTGTTAACAGTCAAAAAGTGTCTGGTTTGTTGTAAAAATTAGTATTATTACTATTTAAGTCCGTAATTATTTTTGTTGTTTGGTGGAAATGGAACGCGCTACAAGGAATTTGAGTGTGTTCAAGCAGTGACCTTACATAGCTACCATGCTATCGGCTCCTTATATTGGTAACAATTTTTTGCTAATGCACGATACCTCACGTTACACGAACTGTAATCGAAAATTTACAACAGGTAAATCTTCGGACTTTTGAATTGGCCACTGCATAGTACAGATCTTAACCCATCGAAAATTTGTGAGACATAATTGGCAGAAGACTAAGACAGTGTTTGCCACCTTCTAGAAATTTACAAGAGGTAGAACAGTAGCTCTCGAGATTTGGAATGATATTGTTCAAGACCAAATAGCAAACCTCATCGATATAACCCATAGTATTCCCTTGTTATACATAATTTTTAGGGATTCCGAGTGAAACTTATCTGCCCCTATTGCTTTTACGTTTTTACTGCTTTTTACTGCTAGTTTGTGCTTCCCTGTAATTTTGAGTTTCACAATATTGATAATTCGCTAACATATTCTTTTCGTATTTTAAAGTTTTACGTCTCCACCGATTAATTAAACACTAAATTATACGTAATAGATATTTACAACATCTTGAATCAATAAAATCATTCATAAAATATAAATACAGATGTATCAGATTCAATTTAAAACAAGAGTTTTTTCTTAAAAAGTTAAATAAAAGAATAAAGTAGTAAATTAGGATCAATCGTTGACCCTCAACTTCAGTGCAACTGTTAAATAATAGTCCTGGATCCCGCGTACCAAATAAAATATTAATAATAGCAAGCTGAAAACTTGTTCTTAACTTAACGGTGTCGAGTCGGACAAACTTTGATATATGGGAACACTCGAACAGGGGAAGCCCTAATTGTGGAACGTGATAAACGTGTTATCCTGACAAGTTTATGATTGTGAAAACTAGCAGGCTGTTTTTAAGTTTATTCAATAGCCAACAATATTATAGGTTTGTTCCAACTCGATACAAAACCTTTCTTGAACGGTTAAAAGTGTGTTACTGCGCATAATTATTCGTTATTGCGCATGCGCGTAACGATTCAAAAACGGTTTTGTATCGAGTGCATCAATAGGAGGTCGAAATGCACCCATCTGCTTGCCGGATAAACCAATTTTTTTTTATTAAATTTCATACATAGACAAACACGACCTAGTCCAGGAGGCCACTGCGCATCTGCTAGGAAAAATATTCCGATTCGGATTTTTTGCACAATCTTACTCAAAACGGACCCTTTCTAACAAATTTGCATGTTGCCAGGTCCAAAACTGGGTCAAACATTTTTTAAACGTTTTTTTTTGTTTTTTTCCTAAAATTATATTTTTTGAATGGAACAAAGTTTTTTTAGGTTTTTTGGATCATTACAAACAGAAAAGATCTTTAGTGACTTTTCTCTAAAGTTGATAGTTTTTGACATATAAGCGATTAAAAATTGAAAAATTGCGAAATCAGCCATTTTTAACCCTCAAAAACTATATGAAAAACTGAAAATTTGAATGTTGCCAAGGTAGGTAGATATTCTTTAAACATCGATTGATGAAATCCCGAAGTTTTTTGCAATACAATATTCAAAACTCCTTTGTTTTTTAATTGCTTATCAAGCGTGCGCGACACTATTTTCCACCGTTGCATGTGTATACAGTATGGTGCAAATGAAATGAATAAATTCGTTATTTCGTAAACCGGCAACTTTAAGGAAAAATCCCGAAACAGGTCGATTTTTATTTTTAAGTTATGATATTGTGGCATATATGGTATACTAGTGACGTAATCCATCTGGGCGTGATGACGTAATCGATGATTTTTTTTTAATGAGAATAGGGTCGTGTGCTAGCTCATTTGAAAGGTTATTTAATTCTCTATTCAGTAATATAAAACATTTACATAATTATTTATACAGGGTGTCCAAAAATTTTTAATAAATTAAATTATTTATGTAATTTATTTAATTCAAAATACATTTTACTGCTTTCACAAATAAACATTGCTTTTCGCTTAAATTAATTGTTCAAACTTCCAAAAGGCAGGTGGGTGGCGGGAGCTGGCTTGAACATTGAATTTAATCGAAAAGCAATGTTTATTTGTGAAATAAACATTTTTTAGTTTTCGGGTAACAGTAAAATGTATTTTGAATTAAATAAATTACACACATTCTTCTTTTTTTTAATAATTTAATTAAAAACTTGTTTTGGGCCCTGTATAAATAATTATGTAAATGTTTATATTACTGAATAGAGAATTGAAGAACCTTTCAAATGAGCTAGCGCACAACCCCTATTCTCGTTTAAAAAAATCATCGATTACGTCATCACGCTTAGATGGATGACGTCACTAGTATACCATATATGCCACAATATCATAACTTAAAAATAAAAATCGACCTGTTTCGGGATTTTTCCTTAAAGTCACCGGTTTACTAAATAACGAATTTATTCCTTTCATTTGCACCATACGGTCGGTGGAAAATAGTGTCGCGCACGCTTGATTAGCAATTAAAAAATAAAGGAGTTTTGAATATTGTATTGCAAAAAACTCTTCGGGATTTCATCAATCGATGTTTAAAGAATATCTACCTACCTTGGCAACATTCAAATTTTCAGTTTTTCACATAGTTTTTGAGGGTTAAAAATGGCCGATTTCGCAATTTTTAATCGCTTATATATCAAAAACTACCAACTTCGAGAAAAGTCACTAAAGATCTTTTGTGTTTGGAATGATCCAAAAAATCTAAAAAAAAACTTTGTTCCATGCAAAAAAAAATAATTTTAGGAAAAAAAACAAAAAAAAAAGTTTAAAAAATGTTTGACCCACTTTTGATCCTGTCAACATGCAAATTTGTTAAAAGGGGTCCTTTTCGAGTAAAATTTAGCAAAAAATCCGAATCGGAATATTTTTTCTAGCGAATGCGCAGTGGCTTTCTGGACTAACCAGCATGAGTTGCCTATCAAAATCGTGTCATAGCTATCCTTAAGGGGGGCCGTAGGGGTTGAAATCAACATCTTAAGCATATTTTTGTGATTTTTTTTTGAAAGTATGAGAAAATAATTTTATTTTTAAATCAAATAAGCATATTAAAGTATATTTCAAAGAATATTCAAAAAAAAATCAAAAAAAATATTGAAAAATAAGCCAACGGTGGCAAATTTTTAAAGACACCTAAAGAAACAATGAATTTTGCGGTGGACATCAAAATTTATCATTGGATCATGGTAGACAAAAAATTCAAAAAGATTTTATTAACTTACGAGTTTCTCGAGGTAACGCTGTCAAGTTTCTTTTAGTTTTAATGATCTTTGACATTTTAGTATCACTCAGAAGTCAAAACAACGATTTTTTTTACAGAAAAAAGGGTGAAAATTAACATATTTATTATTGTTAAACAAAATATATAACTATAAAACAAAAAATATCTCGACAATGTTACCTCAAGGAATGTCTAAAGAAAATATGTACAAAATTCCAGGTGAGTTGGTCAAGTAGTTTTTGAGTTACAATGTCTACAGTCTTTGAAAAAACCAGTTTTGAGAAAAACGCTTTTAAAGTTTGTCAACTTTTATTTTCAATTTTTTTGTCTGTCAAATCGTAAAGTGATGCACACCGGAATATGTTATTGAATCGAGGGGTAATTTACAAAAGAAAATGACAACAGCTGTTGACCGTTTCTCACTACGCTCAGGCTCGCTGGCGCGAAGATGCTGCAAATCGAGTCGAAGGTAGGGAGATAGTATTGTATATCCCTATCTTCGACTCGCTTTGCAGCAAGCCCGCATCGGCACGCTTGAACGTAATGAACAACGGTCAACAGTTGTTCTCATTTTCTTTTGTAAATTACTCCGCGATTCAAAAAGATATTCCGGTGTGCATCATTTTACGATTTGACAGACAAAAAAGAAATTGAAAATAAAAGTTGACAATATTCAAAGGCTTGTTCCCCAAAACTGCTTTTTTTAAAGGCTGTAGACATTGTAACTCAAAAACTACTTGACCGACACACCTGGACTTTTGTACATATTTTCTTTAGACATTCCTTGAGGTAACGCTGTCGATATATTTTTTGTTTTATGCTTATTTTATGTTTAACAATAATAAAATATGTTGATTTTCGCACTTTTTGTGCAAAAAATTTCGTTGTTTTGATTTCTGAGTGATACCAAAAAGTCAAAAATCGTTATAATTAAAAAAACTCGACAGAATTATCTCGATAAACATATAAGCTAATAAAATCTTTTTGATTTTTTGTTTACCATGATCCAATAATAAGTTCGGATGTTCACCGCAAAATCCATTTTTTTTCGAGGTGTCTTTAAAAATTTGCCACCATTGACCTATTTTTCAATATTTTTCCTTGATTTTTTTTTTGAGTATTCATTGAATATATACTGAGTACGCTTATTTAATTTAAAAATAAAATAATTTTATCATACTTTCAAAAAAATTCACAAAAATGTGCTTGAAATGTTGATTTCAACCCCTACGGCCCCCCTTAAGGATAGCTATGACACGATTTTGATAGGCAACCCATGCTGGTCGTGTTTGTCTTTGTATAAAATTTAATAAAAATAAAAAAAAATTGAAAAAATCTAACACATTCGTCAAAGAAAAGCGTGACGCGTCTTCATCGAATAAACGCTTTTCGCCCCACGCTTTTCTTTAACGAATGTGTTAGATTTTTTCAATCTTTTTTATTTTTTGCTTTTTACTTGATTTTTTTATACTTTTTTCATTTAAGTCACTCGTAACTAACGAAAAGCGTTTCTTAATTTTTTTTTCATTTTTTTTTTATTTTTTACTTTTTAGTCCTACACTTTTCAAACATTAAAATATATCGTCATGTTTCTTAAAATATGTATAAAACATATGATGTACTCACATAAAAAGTAGTCGGAATCGGCAAAAAATTTGAAACTTTATTGTTTATTTATGAAGCATAACGTAAACAATTAACGTAAAAAGTGAAATTATGTATAGTTCATATCATTAGCTACAACACGTAAAAGTTTCAAGTTTTTTACATTGTAAAAAACAAGAGAATTTAAGCATTTTTCATTAAAATCGTTTTTTTATTTAAACAATTAATAAACATAAAAAAAATTATTGATTATTCGTGTATTGTTTCCGCGAATGCATATGCATATGTCTGCAAATTTTCATTCATTTGCATTGGAGAAAAGGCACTCAAATTAACGTCTAAAGATTTGACGCAAACTATTGAACTAAATAAAAGCGTTTAAAAAAATGTTTCATCCGGCAAGCAGATGGGTACATTTCGACCTCCTATTCGGATCTTAGACTATATTTATCACCTGTCATAATTCCTGTCATTTGACATGTTCTACGTGTCGGATCCAACATTTTTGTCGTTCAAACATTTTTTCCTATATTATTATAACGTTGGATATTGAATAAAATTAAAAACAACCTGCTAGTTTTCACAATCATAAACTTGTTAGGATGACACTGTTACTGTTCCAGTGTTCCCATACATCAAAGTTTGTCCAACTCGGCACCGTTAAGCTGTGAACAAATTTTCAGCGTGCTATTAATAATCTTTTACTTGGTACGCGGGATCCAGGGCTAAGAGCCATTAAAAAATGCATTTAATTAATATAAATTAAACTAAAGTTATTGCGACTAAAATACTCCGATAAGGCCGCTTAGGAAAACAATGGCGATAACAGAAACATTCGTAGAATGTCCATAGACTAACTATTTACATTTGAAAAAAAAAATTAAAATAAATAATACAGATAACTTAAACGGAACTATGTACAAAATGCATTAGTTAAATCAACAAAAGGTTAAATTATATTGTCATTTTAACGTGAACCAATTAATAAATATCTGAGACTTTAAAAATGTTTAATGAGTCCATTTTTATGTAAATATTATATCTATACTAAATTTACAATCCAGATGCAGTAGAAGTAAACAAACCAAGACACGTTAAATGCTACTAGGAGCACTCCCAAATGATAATTTACAATGTATGAACTATGGACATCATGATTTGGGATTTACAATGTATATACATTGTAAATTATGACTCGGGAGTGCTCCTAGTAGCATTTAACGTGTCTTCGTTTGTTTATTTCTACTGCATCTTGATTGTAAATTTAGTATAGTAAATGCATTCTGGTAAATTATTAGACAAAGGAACCAATATCAAAATGACTATCTACAGAGCATTGATTAGACCGATCAGATGTAATTTTTGTAGATCTGTCCTGCGGTTCCCATTATTAGTTCCTGAAGTCACATCTCTAGCATAAATTTCAGCATGGAATATAGTAGAGTGATTAGCTAGGATTTCACTAAGACTTAGCCTTGGTTTCCTTACTTATACCCCAGATCCACCAAGCTGCTAAACACCAGCATTGATCTGCCATTATGAAATCGTTTTATTCTCATTTTCCCATCTCACATAAGTGCTATTGTTTCAATTTTAATAATATACAAATACGCCAGTCAATGGAAGCAAGAATAGGATATTACCTCCGAATTCTATACTACTGCATGGATTTTAATGAAATTTTGGGCCTTGCCTCTACTTATCTCCTAATTCAAAGTCTACACTATGCCGATGTGTGCTTTTATCTTGGGGGTGGTTCCCACCCCTTCTTAGGGGTGGAAAATTTTGTGGTTAAAATTACCACGGAATTCGCTAGAGAACCTAATTCTAAGCAAAAACTGTTCTATAATTTTTTTTTGAAAACTCAACACTTTTTGAGATATTCGTGGTTGAAAATTGGCCATTTTCATTGAAACATTTTCGAAGGGTTTTTTGCGAATACCTTAAAAACTATGCATCTAACAAAAAAAAACTATATTAAACATTTTTGTAGGTTATAAAAAAACAAAGAGACAATTGCCTTCATAAATTTTCTAGTTATAATACAAAAAGAGATATGGTAGGTGAAAATAGTTTGTTTTTTGGTACATTCTCAAATTGGGGTATTCAACTTGAAATAACAGAAACGGTCGATTTGAGGTGTATAATGCTACTAATACCTTTTATAGTGCTTGAAAAGATCTTTAAAATGAGCTATATTAAAGGTCCATTACATTAAAACTTAGCGAGATATGCTGCAAACAAAATTGATAACTAATGTATTTTAAGAAAAAATGAGAAGTAATTTTAACCCCCATCCACCAAAATGTAAATTCACGTTTTTCTTCCACAATACCATTTATTATAGTGTTATTTCTATGTTCAAAAAGTTGGACGGGTTTAAAATGAATGGTTTTTGAAAAAAAAAAGATCAAATTATAGAGAGCATTTTTAAATTTTCTTAAAACTCTTCCTTTTTCTCCATGTAACTTGAAAATGATAAGAGATACAGTAATGAAAAATGAAAAGGAAATTTTTATCTTAAAAAGCCCTACATTTTTGTGTGGCATCTTTTTTTCGTATCTCTTATCTTTTTCGAATTACATGGAGGAAAAGGCAGATTTTTAAGAAAATATAAAAATGCGCTCTATAATTTAATCTTATTTTTTTCAAAAACCATTCATTTTAATCTAGTCCAACTTTTTGAACATAGAAATAACACTAAAATAAAAAGTATTGTACAGGGTGATTGATTAGTGGGGTAAAGCCAATAGGTCCGCTATACTAATAGATAGCAATAAAAGTTAATAACAAAAATTGTAGCCAACTTTAAGCTTCACATTACAAAATTAGTAAGAATGTTACAGGTTGTTCGATAACACAGTGGCAGACCAAACTTATGTTTTTTTAAATGGAACACCCTATATTTTATTTTATATTCGAACGCCTGTTAACTTCTCCACCAGAAAAATATAATGGTTTGTTATGTTATACAGGGTATTTACAAAGTTATAACCAATTTTGTATAAAAATCGTAACAAGTTCAACTCCCTGTATAAATAAAAATAAGCACAACAGCAGTGGTTTATTAATGCAATTTTTTTTTTATTTATTGTCAAAATTTTCAAAAATTATTGACATTGCTAATTTTCTTTATATCAAATACAGGGTGAGTCAAAGCGAAAGTACATTATTTTCTCAGTAATGTTAAATGGAACACCCTATATTTTATACCATTATTGAAAAGTAACATTACCGTACTTTAATTTTTATATACATTCTCTATGTCCAAATTTATTAGTTTTTGAGATATTTTTATTTTTCAGAGCAAATTATTTTAGGTGTCTAAATTTATCTAAATTCTAAGTAAGCAATGACTAAATTGACAATTGACGATTACTGATTATCAAACCGGTAATCAATGTAAAAATGTAGCGAATAAAGAAAAATAATAATTTATTAGTAATACATTTTACAAAAAAAAAACCACAACCACAACATGCAACATTTTTGAAACAATTAAAAACTACTTTTTTATGTAAATGTAACAAATAAAGAAAGAAAATTAGTAATAAATTTTACAAAAAAACACACAAACACAAAATACAATATTTTGTGAAGACAATTAAACACCACTTTTGCATGTAAATGAAAAAATGTAGCAAATAAGAACGAAAAATAATTTATCAGTAATACATTTTGCAAAAAAACATGTTTGAAAAAATTAGAAACTACTTTTAATAAAATATTTTTAGTATTTAATTACATAAGGTGTTCAAAATTACTTCCTAACACATTTATGCACGCCTAAAAACGATCATTGAATGAGCTACTTTCCCTACGAAGCACTTGTAAATTAACACATCGTAATACACTTTGTATTCTATTTTTTATCTCATCCCTTGTTGTTGGAGGTATTTTATAAACTTCATTATTAACGTAACCCAAAAAAAATCAGTCCAGTTTATTAAATTCTGATGATTTGTGTGGCCACGCTACTGGTCCATTGAAAAATGAAAATATCTCGAAAACTAATAAATTTAGATATAGGGAATGTTATCTAAAAATTAAAGTACGGTAATAGTACTTTTCAATAGTAAAAAATACAGGGTGCCCCATTTAAAATTACTGAGAAAATAATGTACTTGCGTTTTGACTCACCCTGTATTTGATATAAAGAAAATTAGCAATATCAATCATTATTGAAATTTTTGATAATACGTAAAAAAAATGGCATTAATAAATCATTGCTGTTCTGCTTATTTTTTATTTATACAAGGAGTTGAACTTGTTAGGATTTTCGTATAAAATTGATTATAACTTTGTAAATACAAAAATATAGGGTGTTCCATTTAAAAAAACATAAGTTTGGTCTGCCACTGTGTTATCGAACACCCTGTAACATTCTAACTAATTTTGTAATGTGAAGCTCAATGGTGGCTAAAATTTTAGTTGTTAACTTTTATTGCTATCTATTACCATAGGGGATCTATTGAGCCACTATTACTCCACTAATTACCCCACTAATCAATCACCCTGTAGAAGGAAAACGATGTATTTAAATTCTGATGGATGAGGGGTTAAATTATACTTCTCATTTTTTGAGAAGTATACTTCTCATTTAGTCATCAACTTTTTTGCAGAATATCTCGCTTAGTTTGAACGTAATCGACATTTAGTATTACTCATTTTAAAGGTATGTTCAAGCACTACAAAAGTTATTAGTATTATTTTACACCTAAAATCGAGAGTTTCTCTGTTATTTCAAGTAGAATACACCTATTTGAGCATGCAGCAAAAAACAAACTCTTCTTACCTACCATATCCCTCTTTGTATTTTAACTAGAAGATTTATGAACGGACGAATCTCTTTGTTTTTTTATAAACTACAGAAATACTTTTTATAGTTTTTTGGTTAGATGCATAGTTTTTAAGGTATTCGCAAAAATCCGTCCGAAAAGGTGTCATTCTTCAATGAAAATGGCCAATTTTCAACCACGAATAACTCAAAAAGTATCGAGTTTTCGAAAAATAATTATAGAACAGTTTTTGCTTAAAATTAGGTTATCTAACCTCTTCCGTGGCTATTTTAACCAAAACATTTTTCACCCCCGACCAGGGGTGGGAACCACCCCCAAGATAAAAGCGCCACAGTATATAGGGTAGACTTTGTTTCTTGAGCTATTCCCTACGTACTGTGAAAATATCAAATAAATCGATGTAGTAGGATGGAATTCGGAGCTAAATGCCCTCATTGACTGCCCTAAAAGTAAATTTGACACTTTAACATTATATATTTTTAATGGAGAAAAATCATTTTGAAACAGTTAGATAGACTCAAAAAATGTAGCGCAGCTAATAAAAAACTAACACTTTCAACTAAAAAACTATACTTACTTCATAACCTTTGTTCAAATTTGTCAAACACCATTGCTCATTTGGCACTCCCATTCTTTGGTATTCAGATTGCAGATCATGAAAACTCCACCCCACGGGTCTCTGGATTTCTTCTATAGGAGGTGTATATGAAAAACAATACAACTGATCGACTTTCGCCGGTTGTGACAGTTGTTGTAGGGTGACGTAAACGCTGTGACAATCTCTTTCCTTGGGTATCACAAAGGTCACAGACAAGAAGGTTTTTGTTCGTATTAGAAGAGGAGAACCAGTTGTGGAAAGTGGGAGTTTTTCTAGACTTGCAATATGCATATGATGAATCTGAAAAAAATATAGGTACTCAGTTTTATCAGAAAATTAAAATTTCTTTTAGTCCATTAAAATGTTACATTTTTTAGGCAGTACCTTGCATTTGTTAGAGGAGTCAATTTTATTTCTTTAATGTGTAGGGGGGATCAGTAGAAGCTTAAGTTCAAGTTTTTGGGGTCGCCATCCTTGTCCCCCGGTCGCCATCTTGGGAATGGGGTGCAAAGGGGTTTCGCGCTATATCTCGTAAACTACCAACCCTACGGAAAATCTAATTAAACATAAAATGTAGCAAATTAAATTTTCTACAATTTTGTTTCTATTACTTTTTATCGTCAAGTGACCAACAAAAAATATATAACCAAAAATATGTAAATTATTTATAACAAGTTTCATTTTGGATGTTATAACTTTTTTTCAGTTCATTTTAAAATAAAATAACATTATAGCAATTTTGTAGAGGGTTTTTCAGCGAACAATTTCCACTATAAAGTTGTTTAATTCTGTTTATTTATATAGGTTTTACAGCGCTCCAAACTTGACCAGATTCTCGAATGCTCATAGGGATACAATAAAAACAAAAGTTAGGCTTACTTTTATATCTATATATATTTTTTATTCATACAATTTATTATGATTTTAACATTCCTATGCTATTATTATTCTGTTTTTGACCTTTCTTCCCACTATAAAACTTATAACTCTAAGCATATATAGAAAAGGCCCAAGAAGTTGTTTGAGGACAAATTCGCCGCTTCAGAAGAAGAATGACGCAACCGCAAAATGCAAAATTCTTAAGCAGAGCAAAAAAATAATTTTTTATATCAAAATCATAAAGTATGATAAAAATTAGCCATTCACCACACCGTGGTCAGGATCTCGAGATATAAGCGTTTTTTGGGGTGTGCCGCTTGTATATGAAGTAACATAGCTTTTTTTCTATTATATATTTTGACTTAAATTTTCCAGAAAACTTCTTCATAAACTATATTTTATTGTTGTGTTGGTTAAAATTATAAACTAAAAAGTTTGTCAATCAACTTTTTTAAGTAAACATGAAACTAACGAAATATGATGACAAAATGTTAATAAATTAACAACTCCTTTTTTAATGTGTTTAAACATTTTGGACAAATTTCATTGTTATCTACATACTTCAAAGGTGGCACAGTAAAATTTTTAAAAGGAAATATTTACAGCGACCAAAGATACAGCGAGGTAAATTTGAAAAATCATCAAAATTGATTTTTGGCATTTTTGTATAAAATTTATTTTTTTAACATGTTCCACCAACTCTAGATAAAAATAAACTTCATATTCGGATTCAGCGACCTCGAAAACATAAAAATAGACCAAAATTGATCATTCACCTTAAATTTGATTTTCGTGGTTGGCATAACGGTTAATGCCGCTCGTCTAATATATAGATAGAAAAGCATTATTTTTCTACGAGAATTCGAGAATCTGGTCAAGTTTGGAGCGCTGTAAAACCTAGATAATAAATAAAATTAAACAACTTTATAGTGAAAATTGTTTATTGAAAAATCCTCTACAAAATCGCTATGATGTTATTTTATTGTGAAATGAACGTAAAAAAGTTATAACCTCCAAAAGGAAATTTCTTACAAAATTTTCTCTTATTTTTGTTTATAACTTTTTTGTTGGTCACTTTACGATAAAAAGTAATAGATATAGAATTGTAGAAAATTTAATTTGCTTCATTTTGTGTGAAATTTAATTTTCTGTAAGGTAGCTAGTTTACGAGATACAGCGCGAAAGCCCTTTGCACCTCTTTTTCCAAGATGGCGGCCGGGGGACAAGGGCCTCAACCCCAAAAACTTGAACTTAAGCTTCTACTGAATCCCCCTACACATTAAAAAAATAAAATTGACTCCTCTAAGAAATGCACACTAATTGTAACATTTCAATGGACTATTTAGACTTATTAGTATCTATGGTCTTTTTTAAACCAATAGGAGCAATTCAAATTTACCGCGCCGTAATGCTTGTTTGTAATTGGTCCAACCTCAGGCAAGTTTACTCCACTGTTATGACATTTTGACACTAATGACATTTATGAAATTTTGACACTACTGGCATTTCATAGGTTAATTAAGTTATATCGGCGATTTTTTGTGTTTTCTGCTTTATTCCTTTAATTTTTAGATTTTTAGTCTACTTTTATATAAAAAAGTTGTTTTTAGAACTCTTTAGCGACGTATTAGTATAATATATAATATGTATGGATTACAACATGATTTTTGTCAGTTTCTTCTAAAAGTGGATCTGGTCTAGCATCGTAAATGAATATCTGTTTTTCGTTTATAACCAAATTTAAATGAATAGCAACAACTTCTGAATTTTATCCTGTGATAATATATTTCATTTGCTTGTACGTGTGAGGCTATGTAAAGACCAGTTTCTGAAGAGGCGGAAGATGGAGATCCATTTAAAATTCGGGAGGCAATTGGCATAAGTGGCTGCGATGTACACAAACATTGCCACCATATAACGGGATGAGTATTATTCGCACTATCCCATAAAGAATTTAGACCAAAAGAATCCAGTTTTTGTTCTAAATTGGGCCAGATTTGCCACCACCTTCGCTACATCTAGATTTAGTGAATGAGCCATTTCAGAAATGTAAGTCTATAGTTTCCATTAGTTGGTCTTCATTCAATTGTTCTCCTTTAAAGCGAGCACCAAGAAAATTGGCTGCAAAGTGAATCTACTTAGAACAAAATTCGTAGCGTTCTTCAACATATTTTAGCAAGCTTTCGATACGAGAACTAGTCTGGTCAACTTGTTGGAGAATATTTAATATTGTGTCTTTTATAATTAAAGACAAAAGGCACTTCTGACAATATAGATTTATCCAATTCTACAAATTTATCGATTTTAATACGGAATGCAGAATTTGTTTAGTATATTGTAACAAATTTCAATTTTTGCGTATTTTTCCTTTTTTCCTGTTTTTTTTCCGGAAAAAAACAGGTTTTTTTCCTGTACCCAATTTTTCAGGAAATTTTAAATCACTAGGAGAGACGTATGTCCAAAAATGGACCACAGAAGGCTAAGAAGATATAGGATATAACATAAGGATGATGTAAACTCAGTAGGTGTTTCGATTTAAATGCAACCTATATAGCATAAATAAATTAAATGTAAATAAAAGTTCATTTAAATGAACAACCCGTTTCCTATTACCTTAAAAATTAATATGTATTATACTATCTTAGCTGTGGCTTTATATCAAAAACCAAAACCACAAATGTAATCTTAAACGTTACTAAATATAGTATTGTTGAAGATACCATTAACTTGGGAAAGATATAATACCACAAACATTTAACACTTTTTGCACTTTTAAACGCTTTAAATATTTACTTTATTGCATACATTTATTTACATAAACTAATACTTAGTTACTCTTAACACCTGACCATTAATATTTTAGTAACGTAAATACAGTGGCTATCTTCATACTGTTGTAAAAAAATTCTAATTCGAAGTAGGTGATTACATTAAAATTAAGAGCTATAAAATTATGGTATCACATGATCAGGAGATCTATCATGAATTAGTTAATATCTTAAAAAAATCTATCTTGTGGTTATTCTTCTTCAAAACCTGTTAAATATTTTGTCCAAAAATCAAGAAAAAAAATTGGTTGTCATTATATTATCTAACATACAAAAAAAAAGAAACACACGTTAAAGAAAAAATTACATTTGTTTACAGCAAAATAGAACAGTTGAAATGAGAGAAATGTACAACGTTAGTCAGTAATAATTTTAGAAACTCACAAAAATTGCCAAAAATATTAATTAATCTTGAAAACATATTAAAAACATAAATGAATTATGTATTAAAGTGAAGCAAATGTTGCTTCTAGTTGCACTAGTTAAAAGTTAATTACAGACATATAATTATTTTCAGAAGTCATTAAAGAATAAGTAACTATAAACATAAAGTAAATCTCATTCATTCATTTCTACGCCAGTCAATGGGAGCAAGAATAGGATATTACCTCCGAATTCTATCCTACTGCATGGATTTTAATGAAAATTTGGGCCTTGCCTCTACTTATCTCCTAATTCAAAGTCTACCCTATGCCGATGTGCGCTTTTATCTTGGGGGTGGTTCGCACCCCTTCTCGGGGGTGGAAAATTTTCGGTTAAAATAACCACGGAAGTGGCTATGGACTCTAATTCTATGCAAAAACTGTTGTATATTTTTTTTTGAAAACTCAATACTTTTTGAGTTATTCGTGGTTGAAAATTGGCCATTTTCAGTAAAAAATGACACCTTTTCGGACGGTTTCTTCCGGCGAATATGTATCTTAAAAACTGCGCATCTCACTAAAAAAAACTATATAAAACATTTTTGTAGCTTATAAGAAAACAAAGAGATTCATTGCTTCATAGATCTTCTAGTTATAATACAAAAAGAGATATCGTAGGTGAGAAGAGTTTGTTTTTTTGGTGCATGCTCAAATCGGTGTACCTATTCAACTTGAAATAACAGAAACGGTCGATTTTAGGTGTATAATGCTATTAATACCTTTTGTAGTGCTTGAAAAGACCTTTAAAATGAACAATATTAAATGTCGATTATATTCAAACTAAGCGAGATACGCTTCAAAAAAATTGATGACTAATATATTTTAAGAAAAAATGAGAAGTAAATTTAACCCCTCATCCACCAGAATTTAAATGCATCGTTTTCCTTCTACAATACCTTTTATTATAGTGTTGTTTCTATGTTAAAAAAGTTAGACGGGTTTAAAATGAATGGTTTTTGAAAAAAAATAAGATCAAATTATAGAGCGCATTTTTAAATTTTCTTAAAAATCTTCCTTTTTCTCCCTGTAACTTGAAAAAAAAATAAGAGATACAGTAATGAAAAACAAAAACAAAATTTTTTTTTTTAAAAAACCCTACATTTTTGTTGGGTATCTTTTTTTCGTATCTCTCATCATTTTCGAGTTACATAGAGAAAAAGAGATTTTCAAAAAAATTTAAAAATGCGCTCTATAATTTGATCTTATTTTTTTCAAAAACCATTCATTTTAAACTCGTCTAACTTTTTGAACAAAGAAACACTATAATAAAAAGTATTTAAATTCTGATGGATGAGGAGTTAAAAATATACTTTCCATTTTTTTTAAATACATTAGTCATCAATATTTTGCAGCATATCTCGCTTAGGTTGAATGTAATCGACATTTAATATTGCTCATTTTAAAGGTCTTTTCAAGCACTATAAAAGGTATTGGTAGCATTATACACCTAAAATCGACCGTTTCTATGTTATTTCAAGTTGAATGCACCGATTTGAACATGCACAAAAAAAAACAAACTCTTCTCACCTACCAATATCTCTTTTTGTATTATAAATAGATTTATGAAGGAACGAGTCTCTTTGTTTTTTTTATAAAGCTACAAAAATATTTTATATAGTTTTTTTTGTTAGATGATAGTTTTTAAGGTAGGTATTCGCAAAAAACCCTAAGGTAGGTGTCATTTTTCAATGAAAATTGCCAATTTTCAACCACGAATAACTCAAAAATTATTGAGTTTTCAAAAAAAATTATAGAACAGTTTTTGCTTAGAATTCGGTTCTCTAACCACTTCCGTGGTTATTTTAACCAAAAAATTTTCCACCCTCGAGAAGGGGTGGGAACCACCCCCAAGATAAAAGCACACATCGGCATAGGGTAGACTTTGTTTCTTGAGCTATTGCCTACTTACTCTGAAAATATCAAGTAAATAGATGTAGTAGGATGGAATTCGGAGCCAAATATCCTCATTGACTGCCCTATTCATAAATAAGAACCTTATTAGACACCTAAAAATACCAAGTTTGTTTCGACTACTTTGCAGAGAAATGGGGATATTACGTATTTTCCCTTTGATCTACAGTAAATGTAAAATCTGGACAATCAATTGAAAGTGCTTGATTGGCATGGAACTTCACCAGACTGGTGGAATATTGTAAATAAATAATGCCTTTAATTCATACCTTACCTACACCTAATTTCAGGAAATATAGAAATAACCATCAATAAGAAATAAACTTACGTGCATAGAAATCGGCCCGCTTAAAAATTTGGTCATTTTTGATGTCTCATATTTTCTAAACCTGTTGGCCGATTTAAGTGATTTTTTTAACATGTTATAGCCTAATTCTTTAACAATACCATTGTAATAATATTGTTGCTAAACAGGTAAATTTTCATTATATACTGGGTGTACCAATCAAACTGTGTTTTTTTCTTAAAGTTCGCATCACCTTGTGGAATATTCTAGAATATATAAAATACTGAAATTAAAACCCAACTATAGCCTCAGGTTTTTTAACATTCTGTTTCTTGATTCATTCGTTTATGTTGGATAATGAAAAAGTTAGGTAGTTTAATAACTAGAATGTTCTTCATCAATACACGGTGTTTCTAAATAAGTGCGATAAATTTTAAGGGGTAATTCTGCATGAAAAAATAATGACAGTTGGCATAATAAACGTATGTCCGCAAATGTTTCGTTTCCGAGATACGGGATGTTGGATGTTTTCTTACAAACTGACGATTTATTTATTGCTTTAAAACCAGTTGAGATATGCAAATGAAATTTGGTAGGTTTTAAGAGATAGTTATTGGGGATTTTTTGACATAAAATTAAGAATGGAATATTCACCATTGGCGTACATACGGGTTATATGATCGGTCATATTACCCGTATGCACGCCAATGGTGAATATTAAATTCTTAATTTTATGTCAAAAAATTCGTAATAACTATCTCTTAAAACCTACCAAATTTCATTTGCATATCTCAACTGGTTTTAAAGCAATAAATAAATCGTTAGTTTGTAAGAAAAAATTTAACATCCCGTATCTCGCAAACAAAGCATTTGCGGAAAACGTTTATCAAGCCAACTGTCGTTTATTTTTTCATGCAGAATTACCCCTTAAAATTTGTCGCACTTATTTAGAAACACCGCGTATTGATGAAGAACATGTCTAGTTGTTAAAGTACCTAACTTTTTTATTATCTAACATAAACGAATGAATCAAGAAACAAAATGTTAAGAAAACCTGAGGCTATAGTGGGGTTTTAATTTCAGTATTTTATACATGCTACAATATTCCACAGGGTGATGCGAACTTTGAGAAAACACAGTTTGATTGGTACACCCGGTATACAGTGGCGGCTCGTCAGAAGAGGCAAGGGAGGCTCAGCCTCCCCATAAATATTTTACACACTCTACACTGTTTTGTTTATTATGAATCGCGAAAACAATAAGCACTCTCACTATTATACAACGTGTAAATTCCATATTATCACTAATTATCCATACGTACGGAGCATTAGCATTAGAACGCATGATCGCGTCTCAGTTTTATTAAATATTATTGTAGCCAGGACCCTGGGTTATCCCGAGATGCATGGACGGAGCCGAGAAGCCCAGCAGTCTCCGTTGCTAATGCTCCGTGCAGCGCAGCGGACGTTTAAGGAGACCCGGTCTCCTAACAGTGGCATCTACGGCGCCATCACATGCTGCCCGGAGATATACCAAGGGAGGCAGAGTAGCTTCTCGGCTCCGTTGCGTGGTTGCGTGCGTCTCGGGACAACGAATTTTAGGGCCCTGACTAAAAATAATGAAAAATCTAAAAGTGCGAATTTTGTTATGCAATTTGGTATGTGGGGTTATAATAATATTTGGAACAACTTGCTCAAATAACTTTTTCCGATATCTCTAACTCAAAGCAAAATATCGGTAATTTATCGTGTTTTTGAATTCGCAGTAGGCCGCGTTTAGAATTAAAAAAATTCAGTTGAGTATCTTAAAAAATTTGAAGCTTCATTATGTATGGACTGCAAAACTTCAAATCTGTATTTATTTTGATATGTATAGGTATCTATTTACAAATAGATGGAATTGTTAACAAATAAACGACACAAACTTTGGTATTAAACTTTTACAATTAGACTAACTATTTTTAAAACGATATGATATCATGAAATTATGAATTATGATGATATTATGAAATGTAAATAAAAAATGGTCAAAAAATGGAGCCTTAAATTACGTTTTTGATATTTTAGATTTTAGATATTTTACAGTTAGGTATAGCCTCCCCTATTGTAAAAATCACGAGCCGCCACTGCCGGTATACAATGAAAATTTACCTGTTTAGCAACAACATTATTACGGTAGTATTGTTAAAGAATCAGGCTATAACATGTTCAAGAAATCACTTAAATCGGTCAACAGGTTTAGGAAATACGAGTCATCAAAAATGACCAAATTTTTAAGTGGGCCGATTTCTATGCACGTAAGTTTATACTTATACATCATAAACATAATATAATATTCCTATAAAACAATAATTAATATTCCTATAAAATATTCATAATTATAACTGTATGGTTATGGCATAGTCATGGTTAAAGAACCTGAGGAAATGGTTTTCCACAACAACAACTAATCTATTTAAAGCATCAGTTAATAAAATAATTATAGCCAGAATGATCGCCAATATTCGAAACGAATAGGCACTAAAAGAAGAAGAAGAATATCTGTATATTTGGCAGAACCTTTAACAAATGTATAGCAGAACACAAAAGGGCTTTCAATAATAGAAGAGCAGATTTTATGTACGTACTTCACCTTCTTCTTCCGGTAGCACTACAACCCGGAGTAGGTATTGGCTGACTGCACAACTCGCTTCCATCTCGAACAGTCGTCCATGATAGTTAGTCCATGATGATTAGTCCAGGTAGTAGAATTGTAAATATTTTATCTTAATTTTTAAGATTCCTGTATATATTTTTTCTTTAATTATTATTACACACACGAAGCGAGCGTCCGTCGACGCCCACAGTGACAGATGTGTGGACAGATGGGTGGAACCAATCAACGGGTGGCGGTTAGAAGATTGTGTTTATTTTCAATCATCCTTAAGACATAAAAATAACAAGTAGAGCCCTTTGAACAAATTTTAATAGGTTAGTTCTCACGAAAGCCAATTAAACCATCAGAAGAGGGAGATTAGCAGTAAGAAAATTTTATTTAGCGTGGGGATTCGATAGGCAGTCGATTTTAACATCAGAACCACGACAGACGTGTTATTTGGGATAATCGAAAAAGACGCTTTAAGACGGGTATTGGTATTATGACAAGCCGGTTATAATATTGATTAGACGCAATTATCTCCAAATACATTTCTTTTTGTAAGAACAAAAACACGTAAATCGCAATTACACAAACACTTTTACATTTCGTCAATTTAATAGTATCTATAATTTTAGTTGCCTATTTTAATAATTAAAACTTTTAAATCACACACACAAAAATCACCACAAAATCACACGGACTTTTATTACGATTGCCTTTAACGAATCCTACACATATATTGTCCTAAGTGCCTTCTCCCTGTGGGGGCTTCCTCCCAGATCAACTTGGCAAGGTAGTTATTAGGGAGTCTATGGACGTGGCCAGCCATCTTAGATGCTGAGATTTAAATTCTTCGACTAATTTGCTCGCCCTATACATCTGCTTGACCTCTGCATTTCTTCTCATTCAGTATTGGTTGATATTAGGGTCATGATAAGGTCCAAATATTCTTTTTTTTTTTTTTTTTTTATTATTATAACGCATCGACCACGCAGGGTCATTAGCGCATTTAGGTTAATGTAACTATAATTTATATAAACAATGTGTATACATAAGTTAATAAAGATATGTGTGTTACAATATGGTTTTTAAATCTTTTGAAGTAATTGACAGTCTTTAAGGTACGAACATATTTTTTTTGTATGTGTATTTTCTTCTAGGGCATCTTTTAGGGAGTCGGGTATGTTATACTTCCGTCGTTCACTGTTATATTTGGGACACTGTATTAAAAAATGTTTTACCGTTAGTTCACTGTTGCACACTTCACACACTGGTTTATTTTTGTGTTGTAGTAAATAGTCATGAGTAAGTCTTGTATGGTCGATTCGGAGACGGGTAAGTATCACTTGTTCTCTTCTGTCTTTTATTTTTGGTTTCCAAAGATGTGGGTGTTTGTTGACTTCGTATAACCTTGATGGGGTGTTGTTCCAAGTTTGTTGCCAATTTTGAATTATTTTTTGTTTTAAGAGTGGTTTTAAATCGTTTTGTACCAATTTGTTACTTTCTTCGGACACAGGGTTAGTTGAGGCACTTTTAGCTAATTTATCTACTACTTCATTACCTTCAATTCCGACATGAGAAGGCACCCATAAAAAGTGAACTTGGATGTTCTTATTTGAAATGTTTTTAAGCTCTTTTTTAATCAGAAGTAGTAGGGGATTGTCACAATATAATTGAGTTAGTGAGGATAATGAACTTAGAGAATCTGTGATTATTATGCACTTTTCTCTGTTTTTGTTTTGTATTAACGATAGTGCTTTTAGGATTGCGAATAATTCAGCCGAAAAAATGGTGGTAGTTGACGGCAACTTGAAACTTACTGCGAAGTCTTCGGTATAAATTGCCGCTCCAACTCTGTCTTCATTTTTTGACGCATCGGTGTACACGTTGTAGGTATTGCTATATCTATTTAATAGTGTATGAAATTTTTGTTTTATGACGATTGATGATATCTCTGATTTTCTTAGGTTTGTTAGACTGATATCGATAGTAGGAAGAGGTATTGTCCATGGTGCAGGAATCTGGATTGAAGAGGTATCGTAAGTTTTTGGAAATTGGAAGTTTAATTTGGATAAGTATAATTGTATACGGAAGTAAAAAGGATGATCAATTTGATGTGATTGTTGAAATTTATTTGTAAATCGATCAGCGAAAACGTTATGTAGTACTGGATTATTACGGTTTGATGACACTGCAGCTGCGTAAGATAGGCTCAGATATTGTCTTCTAAAACGAAGAGGAAATTCTCCAGTTTCCCAATAGAGGCTTTGAATAGGACTTGTATAGTGAGCGCCTAAAGAAATACGTAGACAAGTATTTTGGATAGTATCTAGTGATTTTAAATGGGTTTTTTTGGAAGAATTATAGACAATGGATCCATAATCAAGTTTTGATCTAATTATGGATTTGTAAATAAGTATTAAACTTGAATAATCAGCACCCCAGTTTCTGTAGGTAAGTGATCGTAGTAAATTTATACCTGGTAGACATGATTTTTTTAGCTGTTGGATGTGTGTCTTCCAAGTTAACTTTTTATCAAAAGTCATACCCAAAAATCTGATTTCTTCTACATATTTCTTCTACAAAAATCTGATTACCAAATATTCTTCTGGGGATTTTCCTCTCAAAACATCTAAGTTTTCTTTCAAGTACCTACTTCACCTTCTAGATCAGGGGTTCCCAACCGGTGGTACGGGGGAAGATTTCAGGTGGTACGCGTCGCGTGGGGGCGTGTGTGAAACAAGCGATTGCGCTGGGCCCGGGCCTCCGTCTGCGTTTCTTAAATACCGGGAATAATTTCTTCATGTTTTCAAATACAGGGGAAGAATGTCTGTATTTCCTACGGTGGCATCATTTTTTGAAGAAAACGAAATACATATATCCAATATCAGATGTGGTTGCTGATATAGGTAATTTTTCACTTGGAATCTCTTCAAGAAAGTTTTATTAAATATTTCTCTGAAGATTATTCCAAATTTAACTGGATCAGAAATCCTTTTGCAGGATTTCACCAAATGACTTGGAATTGCAGGAAACATTTACCGATATAACAGAAGATAGTTAGTTCTGTGAAAGGCAGTTTTAAAGAGAAATCTTTAATTGACTTCTGGATCGGGTGTAAACTGGAGTATCTAATGCTCTTCCGGCAAGTTATGTATGCTGTTTTTGATGCCACTTGTCTCTAGTTACTTGTGTGAGACTGGTTTTTCTGAACTATTGTATACAAAAATAAATATACAAATTGAGAGAAACAGACTAAGAAGTGTTCAAGAGGAATAAAATTAAGTACAATTACTCATGCAATTGACACTTTAATCACAGGCAAACTGCAACAAGCTTCGCATTCTCGATATACAATAACTAATGCTGACTTTTATTGATTTGTATTTTTTTTGGCTGATAGTTTGTACGAATTGGATAATATTGCACTATTATATTTTTGGTAGGGGAGCAAACTATGCTCAATGTGCAGTCACTCGAGCGTTATGGAGACCTATTGGGTTGTGAAGAGTAGGTCCTAAAACCAAAAAAAAAGTTAAGTAAAGTTTTCCATTTTAGTGGGGACTTTCCATTTTTAATTTAATTCTCCATTTCCAGCAAACGTTTTTTTTTTTAGATTATAGCGCCATCTATCCATAATTCCAAAAAATGTATCGAATAAAAGTTACTTATTTTTACATAAGGGATTCAAATCTGCAATAAAAAATGGGGCTCCCATTTAAGATTTTAAAGTAACCCCCACCCCACCTCCGTGAGGGGTCGTGTTTGGTGCCATTCGATAGCTTTTTTAAAAATATTTAATAAGTGTATTTTTCAGTTTTTCAATCTGATGTTCATTTCGCGAAATATCGCGGGATTCGTATTTAAAATATTAAATTTACCCACCACCCCTCTCCGTGGGAAGTTGTGTTTGGTATCATTCGATAAATTTTTGAAAAATATTGAGTACGTATTTTTTAGTTTTTCGATATGTCATTTATTTCACGAAATCTTCGCTTTTTTCTTGTGAAACTTTGGATTCACCCATTTCCTTATGCCCCGCTCAAATCGTCAGATTTTTGAAATATACACTCTTTTGCATGTACTTAACTTACCTTATCTTAATCTGACGATTTCGAGTTTTTTTAAGGATATATTTTTTTTCGGCCCCCCCTTAACGAACTCCCCTGCATTAAGAGCCAATATATGGTAGAGGTACATTTTCAGGGAACAAGGTTTCTCCCCATGTAATAATCTGACGCGCTCGAGTAACTGCAAAAATCCCCGCTTGGGCTCCCCTACCATTTTGTGTATCTAGCTATGATTAATAAACAGTAATGTGCATAATTGTTATATTTTTCCTTTACTGTCAAAATTTTATTAATAAACGTATATCTGTATATTTTTAAATAAAAAATAAAAAAACATTTGACAAATAATTATATTTATTGTTGTCTTGATAAAGGCTTGGAAAAGTGAATGAATAATTAAATATAAAGTTATATTAGTTATTTAATTAAAATAAGACAAACTAATGTACATATTTTTGATAGAAAAAAAAAGGAATGGGGGGGGGGGGTTTCTTCCATTCCATGCCTCCCCCCATCGGTGTTTGGTGGTACGCCAAAATCTTCAAAATATTTTAGGTGGTACGCAGTTGCTAAAATGTTGAGAACCCCTGTTCTAGATCATAATCATTCTTTTAATGAACAATTTCAAATTCTTCATATTCAAAATAAAATACTTAAGCTATCTTTATTAGATTCTATGGAAATTAATAAATTAAAAAATACAGATATAATAATTCTGAATGACCAACTTGAGACAAACAGCTCCCCACTGCTCAACCTATTCAGCTAGACAGTGTTTCCCAACCTTTTTTGTGTCATGCCCCACCTTAGTCATTCTAAAATCTTATTGCCTCCTATGTAACATACATATTTTTTAATATTAAAAAATTGAATATGTTAGGTTTTATCAAGAAATCACTACGAAATTTGTAAAGAAAGAGAGTAAGTCAATTTTTTAAAACATATACCTAATGAGAAATTCGAATTCAAATTGCAGTATTAATTTTCCAGATTTCTCTAATTAATTTATTTTAATTTAGTTGAGATTTGCTGCCCAGATATTTTATATTAGGTTCCAATTCCCTTAACTTCAGTCTCAAGTCTCCACGTTGTGTTATATCGAGCAGATTTCTTTTCTTTACCAGTAAATCATTTACTGCACTAAATCTACATTTAGCTAAATATGAAGATGGAAACGGTAGCAATAGCTTTCTTGCACATTTGGTTGAATTTGGGTATTTGACTCCTATTTCCTCAGAAAGCCATGCCATCGCTCCTTTTATTTTAAAAAAAATTTGTCACTGACTCATTATTTCGAAATTCTCTGACTTCTTCTTGATACTGCATATCGATGGTGAAAGTTCCCAACCTCCTATGTCAATTTTTGGATAATTTGTTTTGTTACCCTAAAATTAAAGAGAAATATGTATTTTTACTGTTTACAAGCTCATATGTTGTTGTTTCATATATGGCCATCTATAAGCTAATTAATGAAATTAATTATTTATATGGGAAATAAGCCACAATTAAAATGAAAAAAATAATTTTATTAACGTTTCGACGCCCAAATCGGGTACCGTTGTCAAAATACAAAATATTACTAAAATAAACAAAAGTGTTGTTGCTAAGCAAAAAAATTCTTCTAATAATTTATTTAATCTCACTCATTTATATTGGCAATTCAGACATATATTATACATTTTAAAGTAGAAGACTTTAAAATGATATTGCCAATATTTATGAGTTGCGTTCCTGGGACGACTTACTGAAAGATAGTTCATTCGATTACATGAAATCAACCCCAACTCAAGAATATCCGTCATAAAAAATTATAGCATGTGATATATCTTTAAAAAGACAACCAAATGCAACGACAGTAAAATTCTCGCGTTAGAGACTTCATAGTAAATCACAAGGGAAAACCAGGAAAAACCCTGTGATACTATCCCGACATCGTAAGTATTTGGTCTTACATTAATTTACTCTCAAAAAATAATACCAAATTCTGACTTGTAACATGTTTAAATTATAAATAATATTAATAATACTAGATATATAAGTAATACTAAAATATAAAATATGTACTAGCTCGATATAATTGACTTACTAATCTTGGTACAGGGTGCGCCAAACCTCTGGTCTTCTTTGATTACGGCTAAACTATGAGATATACAAAAAAATGTTTATAACAAAACTAATGTGTATCAAAGAGGTCTATAATTTAAAATTATTTTCAATTACACAGGGTGAGTTAGAATGACGGTATGAACCAAAGTTGTATTTTTTTAAATGGAACACCCTGTATATTAAATCATTTTTGAATATAATATTTAAAAATATGAAAAATTTGTATAAGGTCTTATAGGCCTAAAGTTAATAATTTTCGAAATATTTACATTTTTATTGAGAAAAATGGTAATATTTATAGGGTTGTGGATTATGTTTCCAAGGAAATAAAAATTTAGGTGATAGGTCAAAGTTTTTAAAATATAGTGTTATTTTTAAATAATTTAATATTTTTTAGTTTTAGCCATAAAATATACAGTGTGATCACTATTTGCAAATGCAAAATTTTCTCATTTTTTTTAAATGGGACACCCTGTATATTAGTTTTGCGTTTGGTAGTAAATATTACAACCTTTCTTTTGGTATAAGGT
Organism: Diabrotica virgifera virgifera; assembly: GCF_917563875.1. Classification (NCBI taxonomy): domain Eukaryota; kingdom Metazoa; phylum Arthropoda; class Insecta; order Coleoptera; family Chrysomelidae; genus Diabrotica; species Diabrotica virgifera. The sequence continues at coordinate 53,256,969 of NC_065445.1, read as the reverse complement.
TGTATGTACCTAGCATGTTTCGTTTTGTAGATATTTTAAAAAAACTATAGATTTTACGTTTTTGCGGATTTTTTATTTAAAAATTTTTTTGCAAAAAAAATAATTATGATCTGGTTTTAGAAACATACACTAAAATATAAAATATGAAAATAAAAACGTAATTAAAGATTAAAATAAATCGTATGCTAGTACAAATCAATTGAATTTAATAACTTTAAATTATTTTACAAAAAATATTTTACCATATTAATGAATACATAAATTAGTTACTAAATTAAATAAAAAACCAAATTTTAAATCAATCGTAGTAATTCTTCTACCGCAGCAACTTTCCTATACCAAATTAATTGTTAGTTATATTGTATTTACGAGTAAGATCAGTTAATAACTTTTTAATTTACCTACATCTTGAGAACGTATAAAGTATGCTTTGAAACAAATGAACGTTATGGAAGTATATTAAGAAGTAAATAGTATCTATGTACCTACTCGTGTCACAAAATCTGGTAATAATTTCTAATGGTTTCGCCCAAAACAAATGTCATATCCAAAAATGTTTCGGTTAAAAAATTAAAATTTAAAATATAAAAAATTGTTAGAAAAATTTCAACTACAAAATTATTACCAGTTTTTGTGACACCAGTAAATACTATTTATATTAATAAATAATTTGGATGATACATTTAACATTCATTTGTTTCAAAGCATACTTTATAATAATTTTTATATTCTCAAGATGTATGTAAGTAAATTTAAAAGGTAAATTAAAAGTTTAACTAAATACAATTTAACTAACCATTAATTTGGTACAGGAAAGTTGCTGTAGTAGAAAAATTACTACGGTTGATTTAAAATTTGGTTGTTTATTTAATTTAGTTACTAATTTATGCATTCATTAATATGGTAAAATATTTTTTGTAAAATAATTTAAAGTTATTAAATTCAATTGAATTGTACTAGCATACGATTTATTTTAATCTTTAATTACGTTTTTATCTTCATATTTTATATTTTAGTGTATGTTTCTAAAACCAGATTATAATTATTTTTTTTGCAAAAAAATTTTTAAATAAAAAATCCGCAAACACGTAAAATCTATAGTTTTTTTTAAATATCTACAAAACGAAACATGCTAGGTACATACAACCTTATACCAAAAGAAAGGTTGTAATATTTACTACCAAACGCAAAACTAATATACAGGGTGTCCCATTTAAAAAAAATGAGAAAATTTTGTATTTGCAAATAGTGATCACACTGTATATTTTATGGCTAAAAGTAAAAAATATTAAATTATTTTAAAATAACACTATATTTTAAAAACTTTGACCTATCACCTAAATTTTTATTTCCTTGGAAACATAATCCACAACCCTATAAATATTACCATTTTTCTCAATAAAAATGTAAATATTTCGAAAATTATTAACTTTAGGCCTATAAGACCTTATACAAATTTTTCATATTTTTAAATAATATATTCAAAAATGATTTAATATACAGGGTGTTCCATTTAAAAAAATACAACTTTGGTTCATACCGTCGTTCTGACTCACCCTGTATAATTGAAAATAATTTTAAATTATAGACCTCTTTGATACACATTAGTTTTGTTATAAACATTTTTTTGTATATCTCATAGTTTAGCCGTAATCAAAGAAGACCAGAGGTTTGGCGCACCCTGTATTTTCTTTCTATTGACTTCCTCTTTCAGTATGGGTAACCATATCCTACTGCATTCTACCGAGGAATTTGCGACACAATTGGTTTCATTTAGCATAATTAGAGCCGCTTCTTTGATTTTTCCCTTTTTACTATCTGATTCTTTCAGGACTATACTTGAATCTCTCCACTGAACTCTATGTTCATTATCCCATGCGTGTTGACATATTTGAGATCTCTCAAATTCTCTATTTTTAATATAAGATTGATGTTCACTTATTCTAACGTCTGGTCTTGATGTCTCACCTAAATAAAATTGTTCGCATTCACAAGGTATTTTATAAATGCAATTCTTTGTTCTTTCTTGATCATTGTTAGGTTTAGTTTTAGATAGAATAGATCTCAATATGTTTGTTGTTTTGAATGTTGTTGAAATGTTGAATTTATTTCCTATTGTTTTAAGTTTCTCGGATAGTCAAAACAACAAACACATTGAGATCTATTCTATCTAAAACTAAACCTAACAATGATCAAGAAAGAACAAAGAATTGCATTTATAAAATACCTTGTGAATGCGAACAATTTTATTTAGGTGAGACATCAAGACCATTAGACGTTAGAATAAGTGAACATCAATCTTATATTAAAAATAGAGAATTTGAGAGATCTCAAATATGTCAACACGCATGGGATAATGAACATAGAGTTCAGTGGAAAGATTCAAGTATAGTCCTGAAAGAATCAGATAGTAAAAAGAGAAGAATCAAAGAAGCGGCTCTAATTATGCTAAATGAAACCAATTGTGTCGCAAATTCCTCGGTAGAATGCAGTAGGATATGGTTACCCATACTGAAAGAGGAAGTCAATAGAAAGAAAATACCAAGATTAGTAAGTCAATAATATCGAGCTAGTACATATTTTATATTTTAGTATTACTTATATATCTAGTATTATTAATATTATTTATAATTTAAACATGTTACAAGTCAGAATTTGGTATTATTTTTTGAGAGTAAATTAATGTAAGACCAAATACTTACGATGTCGGGATAGTATCACAGGGTTTTTCCTGGTTTTCCCTTGTGATTTACTATGAAGTCTCTAACGCGAGAATTTTACTGTCGTTGCATTTGGTTGTCTTTTTAAAGACAGATCACATGCTATAATTTTTTATGACGGATATTCTTGAGTTGGGGTTGATTTCATGTAATCGAATGAACTTTCTTTCAGTAAGTCGTCCCAGGAACGCAACTCATAAATATTGGCAATATCATTTTAAAGTCTTCTACCTTAAAATGTATAATATATGTCTGAATTGCCAATATAAATGAGTGAGATTAAATAAATTATTAGAAGAATTTTTTTGCTTAGCACCAACACTTTTGTTTATTTTAGTAATATTTTGTATTTTGACAACGGCACCCGATTTGGGCGTCGAAACGTTAATAAAATAATTTTTTTCATTTTAATTGTGGCTTATTTCCCATATAAATAATTAATCATAAAAATGCCACAAGGAAATAGCTTCAGAACAAAATTAATGAAATAATGACATAGAAGCTTGTAAACAGTAAAAATACATATTTTATTTAATTTAGGATAACAAAACAAAATAGCCACAAATTGACATAGGAGGTTGGGAACTTTCACCATTGATATTTGATATATACCCTATTCCACGAATATACGCCTGTGTTGGATTATTTCAACAACGAATATTTTATTGTGCAAAATAAGAAGAACGAAAATAAATTGCAAATTACATTGCTGTTTAATGGAATAATTATTAGAGCCATTTACTTTCATACTTCTTATGTTGCACACTGAAATATTCGTTGTCGCGATAATCCAAAATAGGCGTATCTTGGTGGAATGAACCATATCAGACAAATCCACTAACATTGGCTGCATCATCTATGTTGTAAAGTCAATTGTTTTAAATCAGAAAATCTTTCTTAATTCAGCAGATAGAATATTCAGATCATTGACAATAACAAGTAAAGCAGTATCAGTTACTTCACATTTTTGGAGCAGATGAAACTGTTAGAAGTTTTTATTGTTAATAGGTTTTTGACATAACTCAATATGGGTAATGAAACCAAATATCTTCGTTTTGCATCGACAATAGTTTTTTTTGTTATTTGAAGTCGCTTACTTAATATATTTAGTTTTTCAAAGATTTGGGCTAAATAACTCACAAATGCTCTACCAGCGATTGTAGGTAGATGATAGCATGATGATGTACTCAGCAGATACTTCATTTAAGGTTTCTTTCTTAAAAAATCACTGACAGTATCACACATTTCCATAAGTCTTTTCAAGCAGTTATAGTCAGATAGCCATTTTAGTTCAGTATGAGGTAAAAGTTTCACCTGGTCTTCATTTTGTTTTTCACAAAATAGTTTGAATAGACGCTCACAATTGAGATTTAATAGCATAAACATACTTTATTACGGAATGTAGTGCGTCACCTAGAACAGGCAAGATATTTTTATCTACTAAGTTTTTCTATGAATAACACAATGCACAAGAATCATTTCTGGATTCGTATCTTTCATCAACTTTAACAGGAATTTTTCTTGCGCATCATAATATTAGGGGCACCATCAGCAGCATAAGATATAAGTTATCAATACTGCCTCTCAAAGTTAATTCACCCATTTGCACTGAGAAATTTCTTGTTTTCAGCTTTTCAACAAGTTGTTTTTCAATATCTTTATCCATTCCATCTATTATTCTTGTAACAGAATTGTTACTGAGCGGCATAGCTTTTACATCTTTGTCATCTTTTTCAGGAACCGTTGTAAGAAATGCTGATATTGGCAGTTTTATTAAATTATCTCCTATAGTTTGATTTTTTCCTGTTTTAGCGATGAATGAAGAAATTTGATAACTAGCCTTAAGCACACGATTATTATATTAGTTGAAGTATGAGCAGTAAATAGAGACTCTAATGTTCTTCACGGAAATCTAACATTGTATTTAAATGGCCCGAGCAAAAGGGTTAAACTCGCATCGAGTCCATATTCGAATTGCCTCCTGTGGGGTGTAGGCCCCACGTTGGGAAACACTGCTAGAGACTTTAAAGTGCGGACACATAACACATAGCCAAATTCATCACTTGAAAAAGGTAGTCTGCCGAAGTATCAGCTGTAGTTATATTAACTTAATAAATTTTGTAGAAGCATTGAAAACAAAAGTTTTCAGTGTTTTATTGTTAGATCAGATGAATTTCCCTCAAGTAACAGTCTAGTCCATCAAATGTTTACTTAATTATTTGCCAAAAGTAATGTTTGTGTCAATAACCTATACTGATAACATTCATTGTATCAGCTTAATCTAAATATTAGACAAACGACCAAGTCTTCGAATAAAATTATAAACTATTGTTTATTTGATTCTACTAATCTTCTGCTAAGACCAAAGTGCAATTATCAGTCTTAGCAGTAAAATAAAGAGGTCAACACTGTGGAACTTTCCACATTAAAGCCTCTTAAACCAGATTATTGTAAGTAGTAATTTTTTACGGATAACATACATACAAATATTTATAATACAGTGTTGATACAATAATTCAAAGTTTGATATTGGAGATAAATAATTAAATGTTTACAATATAAAATTATAGTATTAGTTTAGTGTAAATAATAGTATGTTTCTTTTACAACTAACTACTGATAATATCAAATTATATATTCCAAACTGTGGTTGTTTAAGTAATTATATCTTTAACCACAATAAATTTACTGTCACTTTTTCATAACAAGAACCTCAAGTAGAAAATAAAATCAATGTTATTGATATCCAAAGAATTCTATATAAAAATGATCATAAAAGTAAAACAGTATTAACAGAGGTTCTCAGGTTTTACTAATTTTTAAATATGTCAACAAAACTGGACAAAACTCACCCAGGTCTCTTTCTTTGCATCTGGGTCCACGAAAATTAAATGAGTGGCGGTAACATATAAAGTCCCATGAGAGGGTGTTTTGGAGTATCTGTCTAGCATACGAACATTTTCAATCTACAAAAATAATTATAAAAGAAATGTAATTAGGACCTGCCGAAATTTCTGAACATAAAATTATCATTACAAGCATATTACCTTCGGAGTTTTAATGTGGTCCATCACTTGTAAATATACTTCTATAACTGTTTATTAATAGTTATCAAAATTGTTTTTTAAGATAAGAAAACTAAAAATATTTATATTGAAGAGGACCCTGATAAGGATATGGATCCACTAAGAAATGACAGTGACAGTGACAAATGGGTCAGGTTGTTTTTTACTGTCTAAGTTTTTTACCACTGTTTTTTGAGCCACTGAACACTAGCGTCTAGAAATTATAAAATTTTTGGCTCCATGGCTTCCACAAGGTCAAAGTTCTGACAGTTCTCTTCGAATGTAAATTAAAATGCCGCGAAATTCAAATATGATTAATATTGCTTTCAGAGTAATCTATATATTTTGAGGTTATGATTATTGTTTATTGTTATTTATCTACATAAATATTATTTTAAAACTATTTCCGCTAAAATAGGAATAAATTATTGTATTATTTTTTGTAATGTTAGATAGATTCGACATAACTGCACCCAACAAAACGTTCAAGTGTATGGCACTATGTAATAAATGTTCCAAAAGGTTCTCTAAATATTTAAATTTAAAAAGGCATACCACTAAGTTTCATACAGGTAAGGACAAAACTAAAGCAAAACTATTTAGTGCTTTTTGGCTATTATTCAGAATCAATAGGGGACATTATTTTATTTTGTTTCAGAAAACATAAAGTTGCTGACTAACTAAAATTTGCCCATATCAATGCAGTGCATGAATGCCAGAAAAATTGTTCACACTTACAAACTATTAGAAAACATCAAAAAATTCATACAAAAGACATTGATATTGGAAAAAAAACAAGGAAACTTCAGGTGCATATTGTGTAACTACGAAAATTCTGTAAAATCCAATTTAATTCTTCATTTTGAAGAATATCATGCTAATAAAATATAACAAGATCTTCACTTTTCTAGTGAACTAGAATTTCAAAAATCGAAAATTGACTTTAAAAAAAATAAGAATTGTCTTTATATGTCACGTACAGTCATCCATACATGGCTGCAGAGAGCAAACAGAGTTATATTTGTAATCGTTCAGGCTTTTATGTGAAAAATAAGGATATGCAGTATGTATGTAAAACCTCAAGGAAGCAAAAAAAAATAATGGAAAATGCCATTCTTGATTGAAAGTTAGTATTTTACCAGAAAACGGCACTGTTAACATAAATTTTATACAAACTTACGTTGGTCATGACAATGACATGGGTCATTTAAATATTACTAAAAATGAAATAGCTTCTAAAGAGATTCTGTATCGAATCTGGAATCTGTAATCTTCTGTACAGAATCTCTAATATCACCTAATACGGAAACCAGAGGAATTTTAGAAGCAGTTTTGCTAGCTATTTCTATTTTTTATTTTTAGTAATATTTAAAAATGACCCAAGTCATTGTCATGACCAACGTAAGTCTGTTAAAATTTATTTTAACAGTGCCGTTTTCTGGTAAAATACTAACTTTCAATCAAGAATGGCATTTTCCATTAATTTTTTTTGCTTGATTGAGGTTTTAAATACATACTGAATATCCTTACATTTTTTCACATAAAAGCCTGAACGATTACAAATATCACTCTGTTTGTTAATGCCCTCTGCAGCCATGTATGGATGACAGTACGTGACATATATAAAGACAATTCTTATTTGTTTTAAAGTCAGTTTTCCATTTTTGAAATTCTAGTTCACTAGAAAAGTGAAGATCTCGTTGTTCTATTTTATTAGCATGATATTCTTCAAAATGAAGAATTAAATTGGATTTTACAGAACTTTCGTTACAAAAACTGTACTTACAGTTTCCATTCCTTTTTCCAATGTCAATGTCTTTTGTATGGATTTTTTTATGTTTACTAAGATTTTGTAAATGTGAAAACTTTTTGAACCAAAATAATATCCCCTATCTTTCTGTATACAATAATAGCCAAGAAGCACTAAATAGAAGTTTTTTCCTTACCTGGATGAAACTTAGTGACATGCTTTTTAAATTCTAATATTTAGAGAACCTTTTTAGTTTTGAGACATCTGTTACAAAATGCAATACACTTGAATGTTTTGTTGTGTGCAATTACATATTTGTCGAGTTGATCTAAAATTACAAGAAATAATACAATATAATGACAATATGTATAACAAAGAGAAATCTTTAATATATTCCATTATATATTCCTATTTTAGCAAAACTGGTTTAAAATAATAGTAGGTAATAGTTATTTAGTAAATAATAATCTTAACCTCAAAATATTGTAGGCCTTTTTATCTATATACTAGAACTAGATTATTCTGAAAGCAATTTATGATATTATGCCTGTCTTGTGTTAAAAATGAATAACCATTTTCAATTTTTTTTAATCAAATAAACAAATAAACATTTTTTTAATCTTATTAGTGTTTGAATCATGTTTGAATTTCGCGGCATTTTATTTTACATTGGAATAGAACTGTCACAACTTTGACCTTGTGGAAGCCAAGGAGCCAAAAATTTTATAATTTCTAGACGCGAGTCCACTGAACGTGCACTGAACAAATACTAATGACGTTGACAAATACGTTGCATGGTTTAAATAGCTACAGAACTACATAATGCGAAATAATCCTGTTTCTAAAGAAAATGTGTTATTAATGAACTGAATGACGCACTTTAATTTAAGATAAATTGATGATTTTTAATAATTTTACATTACTTCTTCACAGAACAATAAATTAGTGATTGAAAAAAGTTAGGCAATTTTTGGTTTTTAACGAATTACAACAGGTTTGTTCCAACATGAACTTTTGGACGGTCCCAGAAACCGTCACGAAACTACTTGTACCGTTTGTTGTGCGCATGTTCGTAATTGTATCGCCCAGTTATGGTCCCATGACGGTAATTTGGAAACCGTTGTTGGAACGGTTATCTGACTGATAACTGATTTATCTATCATTATCATATATTTGTCATTTTTGTTGGTGACAGCTTGTGTGCTTTTAGTCGATCAAAGGCTCAAAAAATTTAAATTCTAGTGCTCAAGTCAGTCCAACCAGCACATTATGCATTTGCCCGATTTGAAATGATCATCACGAAACCGTCACCGAAAGATCAAAATTCTTGTTGGAACAGTGGGAAGGACGATGGCTCGAGAATACTTAGAACTCTCGGTGTTGGTCACTTGGAGTATGGACCCAAGTAGCAATTTTTCGACGCATTGGTTGTCAGTACAAACAAATGCACTGTATACAACGTTGTCCGAGAGCATTTTCAGTTGTTTCGGCCAACGTCCCCTACCCCGACTGACATTACGATGTTACAACCTTTAGTTATACGGGCAACTAATTTATTACCATTGTGACAACTACACATCACAGTTCAGTTTTTTCAACAATCGCAACGACTTAAAAATGTTATAATGCTAAACTAATTTACGCCCTGGCCGACTCTCTAGTTGTCTGTCACGTCACGACCCTGTGTTGTTCTAGAGGTGTGACACGTTTGCGGCAACTTCCAGAGGAGAAAAAGAATTTACTTGATAACCTTATTTTTTTCTTATTATTATATATTTTATTTTGATGGAAATTTTCGATTTATGTAACAACCTGTTTATTTGTTTTTTTAATAGCTGGTTTCCATTCCATTGTTTTATCAGTAGATTTGAGATTTGATCTTTGTATCAACTTTGGCAGACAGGGTTGCCAGGTCAGTTTTTACTCTTTCAGTAGTTTTGTTTTCACAAAATCAGTAGATTCTTTTTAGGCCATGTAAATACAGTGATATGCACATCCGTCCTAAATGTCCCAAGAGGAATTCCACAAAATTGGAAACCTAATTATTCCAAACCACCAGCTGGTTATTATCTACCATTTTTTAGCTAAAATCTACTAAATTAAAAACTAAAATATACTTAAGGATTTTTGGGATATATTTGGAATTTTTTATAATAAAAACAACAGCTAACTTAAGGGGGTAGGCGCAAAATGTCGTCTGTTAAAATGTTCAATGTATTTTAAATGTTTTCATTTTTTGCGAATCCTTAGAAAACTAATAAGTATTTTTGAAAAATTTAAACGCACAAAGAAAGATTACGTTATTACCGAGGACCGAAAGTCCCTGAAAACTTCTATAATGTTTATTTTAATAAGTTACAGGGGTGAAAAAAAGAAAAAATTTAGTGTGACTTTTAATTCCAAATATCTCGTTCAAAAGAAACGTTTTGGTTTTTCTAAATAATGCAGTCTTTCATTCTGCGTTTAAATTTTTCAAAAATACTTATTATAGTTTCCTCATGATTCGAAAAAAATGGATCAAATTCTGTTGAAATATACGAAAAATCTAGTAAAAAATATTGCTTACTAGAATTTTTTTTAAAATATCAAAAATCTACCAAAAAAGTAGAAATCTACTAAATGTGGCAACGCTGTTAATGAGAATGATACACTTTTGACACTGGTCACATGACCTCTGTCACCCAATAAGAGGGTGCGTTCTAAAATGGTTTTGATAGTCGGTTCGACCGCGTTTGGTTGGCGATTGGACTTCTAAGTTGTCTTACCCGTCTAATGTTGGTTATACGGTATTTTTTAGTAATATTGGTAGTATTGTTTAATGCGCCATTTTGGTTTTACTTGAGATTTTTATGATGTAAAGAAAATGAAAACACAGAATATAAAAAATGCAGGCATTTTCTGATACCTTTAAAAGCACCATCAACACATTAAATTTATACAGAACATCTTTAACATAAATTTTGACTTTTATATTAAAATTAGATTTTTTAAATTTGCATATTTTTTGTCAAAAATGTCATAAAAAAAGGAGCGCGTGTGTTTTTTAAAGGTGAAATATCCATATTTGACGGTAATCTGAGATGCGTTTATAAATTTCACATCAGGTAATAAGTCATTTATGTATTTATAAATTTAAATACCCAATACGATGTCAAAACAGTTTACTTTTTGGTTTTCGCATTCACACAGGTGTTAAAAATACAGGTAAAAAAACATAACTAGTCTGACTCCTTGAGCAACCATTGCATGCGCAGGTGCTTTTTATAGTCGCTTTAGTTGTCTTATGCAACGTTTACGAAACGATGTTGCTTAAACAGGAGGTTGCCTAGGCAACGTCAAGACAACTCAAAAATCGTCCACCAAATCAGTGCAGAATAGGGTCGTCTTTTAGGCAATAACAACGTTGTAAGAAAACGTTGCCACGCGGTAGACAACGTTGTCGCGTCGACAAATTGCTGCTTGGGGAGCAGCATGCCTACGTTCTCTCCGATGAGACTCCAACAAGAGTCGAAAATCGTCGATTCAGAGTGCTGGATTGCGCTCCGTATTCGTATTCTAAGTGAAAAATGAGATTGTTTTGCCTTCGCATTTCAACTGAATAAAAATGGAATTTTTATTTTATATATTGGTCGTTATTACTTCTTTGAGTAACTAGGTCAATTTTCTGTTGGAATTTACCAGCTGAACAGACGGGGTCGTGAATTATAAGTTTTTTGAATTCCCTCTTGTCTTCTTCGCTTCAGCATCCATCTGGCTTGCAAATTTTAGAAGCCTTGGAGGTGTTACCAAGAAAATGGACCAATAAGTTTTCAATTTAAAAATCTTTTAGTAATATTTTAATATTATTAATATTGCTATTAGGATTGAAAACTACTTCATCTTTCAATTGCCCGATGACGCTAGTCACCTAGTCCATTCAGGTCAGTTGCGGTGTGGGGGATAAACTCTCGGTGTTGGTCACTTAAGCCTGGGTTTCCTCGAAAGCGGCACCGACAAACAGCGACCGTAGCACTGCGATGAATTACGTCAGATTACGGTGAAAATTTCAAGGTTCTTCACTGGGGCAATGGAATGTGCAAGCTCAGCAAGCGGTGGCTTCCAACGCATCCTTGGAAAGCAACGCTATTATTTTGCATGGTACAGTTTTTTATGATGTCATTCATCTCAGTGTTACGATCGCAGGTTGTCGGCACCGCTTTCGAGGAAACCAGCGCTTTAGAGTATGGAGCAGCAGACCTACGTTCTCTCCGATGAGACTCCAACAAGAGTCGAAAATCGTCGATTCAGAGTGCTGGATTGCGCTCCGTATTCTAAGTGAAAAATAAGCATGTTTTGCCTTCGCATTGCAACTGAATAAAAATGGAATTTTATTTTTAAATTAAATTACTTTACGTTATTTTGGATCAGTTTGATTCGACAGTTCCCACCTTTAACTTTCAAAATTCCAGTTTCTGTTATGAGAGACTGATTTTTCACGTGTTGCTCTGACCACACTAGAGATGGCAATGTATTAATAAATATTAACGTGGGACGTGACAAATGTATTAATAAATATTAACTTTCACCTCGGACATCAATTTCTAATCGCGTAGTTGAAACATCAGAAATAATTTCTGAATACCTTTGCGGTTAGAAAATATAATAGTACATAATTTAAAAAAATAAAGCTATATAGTTATCTTTAAGCAATGGAAGGAGAGAGGGGCTTAAAAATTTCGTTTTTGTATCTCATCATCCATTTCCTACGTATTTTTTCAATCCACAGTCACAATTTATTTAATCATTTTGTTCGTCTTTCCCGTCATTCTTATATTACCTGCGCCCCCGATTCATCAAACATTTTTTATCTTCTTTTGCGAGCTAAACTATTATTCTTACCTAGAATTCCTAGCATTATATTAATTATCTTATTTTTCCTTTTACTTTATCCTATTTGCTTTTGATCGTTTCGAATCACCATCTTCAGTGCATTCGCAATTCGTGTGTACGAGTTTTGCATGCACTATGCAGATGATTCGATTTTTGCTTTTGATCTTTTCGGATCATCATCTTCATAGTGGTGCTACAAGTATTAGAGGACCTCAAAATTAGTGATTCTGGTACAAGGTTTACTATTGGTAAGGACCATGCATAGAATAGTTCTGAAGAACGTAGCGGCCACTCTAAAAAGGAATGGACAAAGATGCTGTTAAAACATAAAAAAGAGATGGACCCATCCACAAAACCTGGCATTACGCATTATTGAAGTTATACTTCTTTAGGCGCGATTGGGAAAAATGTTGAGAGTGAATTTTTATATAAACGACAATATGAACTACGCTCACACAGACAGTTTTAAGTTAGTTGCTAAATCTTTCAAGTTACGGATGTATCAGTGCAAATAAAGTGTGAAAAATAGGTATATTGGTGTTTTTAGCAAATATATTTATAATTTTTGTGTCTTTGGATTTGTCTTCGTCGGGAATAGGATAAAAGGTATTAAAATATGATGAAAAGAAGATTAAAAACCAATCTTAATATTATTTGTACAATCGGTCAAAATAATTCATTTTGGTATCAATTTTACGGCCAAAGCACACTGACTTAAACGGTTGTCGCCCGATAACCGTAGTCAAGCAGTGTTTATGTTTTGGATGGGTGACCGCTTGGAACACCTCATGTTGTTGCCTTGTCTTACTTTTTGGTAGTTTTAATAAAATTTTTGGAAAGTAGTAAGTATTAAAATTAGTTTAATATTTAAATAAAATACAAATAAACTTATATAAAGTATATTTATTTCGTTGAAATCATAATATAATAGAAGTATACCCTCTTACGTGCGTACAAAGTACACACACATTCTTTTTTTTTTCAAAGAGAAATTAAAAGAGCTACATAGAGAAAACGGTATTATGGACCTAACAAAACTCAACAAACGCATTTTGATACGAGTAAAAGATTCCAATACCAAATTTTACAAAAAACTGGAAGATTTTACTTAACAGACTAGTACGAAAAAATTTAAATATTTAATAAAGAGATTTGAAAAGACCATTAAAAGGACAAGGGAACATATAGTGAAATCCTTGGGATATTGGAAACTTATTACCAATAATTGTATCCACAACACCAACAAGACAGATCTTTAAAGTCCTTCTATTTGTTCACATCTCGAAGGAATTAAACCTTCTTATCGACTCTTGTTTCAATGTCTATTATTCAACTTTATAGTGCAATACACTTTTTAATGTAACATTTAGGGCCGGAACTTTATGCAACCTTCTGTCCCCATTAAATCCCGGTTAGAGGAATTTTGTCACGTAAAATTCCGCTAACCGGGGATTAATCGGGACAGAAAGTTGTAGAAAGTACCGGCCTTTAGTCAATTGTATTTTTAAGGTTAATGTCATATCTGTTACAAAGAATCTTTTTCATTTTTATATAATTAGTACATGATTTTTCAGTTCTAAATTTAATTTCGGCAGTATAGTTATTAGTTTTCCCAGTGTACTTCTTTACTCTTTCAATCTACTGACATTCTACTATTGGGATTTCATTGGTACTGTTGTTCCTACTCATTTTCATGAACTGGTTCTTTCATTATTGTTTCTAGGATTTGTAAATTAGTAGCTACCTAATATTAATTAAAAACCCATTCAATTTTATCCCTAATTTTCACATGGTTTACATAATTGATATTCTGAAATAAAAAATATATGCAATACCTACTTTACTTTACATAATTAGCTTAGAAATACAGTATATTATGTACAATCAATTCTTAAACACTCGTACAATTCATCCATTTATAACATGTAAAACATAAAAAGATTCATCTACTTCCAGAAGTCAATAAATTTAGAAGGGCTACTTTTTCTTTCTCCTTCTTCTTCACAATATCTATACACCTATTGCGCCATGTACTTTTTCTTAGCTTTATAGGTCTGCTACCCACATAACGTCCTGGAAATATAAAAAAATAAATACAAATTGCCTACAAAGTTCTCTGTAAAATGATATTTTGTATAAACTACGAAACACAAATAAGCAAAAACACAAAAAATTGTTGCTTTAAAAAATTGTCAAATTTGTCCAAAATATACAGATGTTAAAAAATTGAAATTTGTTTTATAGGTCTTACAACTTATTTTATTATATTTGTGAGAAATACAGTAGAACCCCGATTATCCGTGCTCCTCTGGACCAGACGTAGTATGGATAACCTACCAAAAAAAGATAACAGAAAAAATAATTATTTCATTGTGAGTCTCCCTCTTGGCATAAAGTTTCGAGTTTTCGTCGAGTAATTTACAGTGTATATACATAAATGCAATTCGAGTAATAGAAAATCATAGCCCGGATAATTCACAAACGGATAATAGGGGTTCTACTGTAATTCAGTTTATGCTATTACAATAGGGAACTTGCACATTTTTTTTTGTTACATAATAATGTTCAGTTTTGTTTAAAAATGAGATTTCCAAAATTTCACGCTTCAAAAGCTCGTAATAACTTAGAAATACATATTTAAAGTCTTCTGCGGTATAAAATAGTTCATACGACCCGTGACGTCACATAGTTTTACATTAGTTATTGTGGTTATATTTCGCTGTGTCTAGGTACACTCTAACGTGTACGCAAATAAAAAAGTTAGCTACACGCGAATTAAACTTGATCAAGCCAGTGACTTCATAATTTAACGTGCGCAGTGACTGTATATTTTGGTACATGCTATTTTGATATGTTTAGTGTTTGTTTGATAGAAAAATACTTGTTAAAGGAAGGGAAGCAGAACTATTTAGATGTTTCAAACTTAATTGTAATAAATCAATGTATATATAAAAGTATATATTTAGGTTAGCAAAATAAATATATGTATTTAGTTGATATGACACGTACAACATATTGCTAAAATAATTTTTATACGTAAGTTAATTATTATAATCAACTATTCTAAATGGGAAATAAGCCACAATTTAACTAAAAAAATGATTTTATTAACGTTTCGACGTCCAAATGGGATGTCATTGTCAAAATATAAAAATTAGTCAGATTAAATAAATTATTAGAAAAATTTTTTACTAAGCAACACCATTTTTGTTTAATTTAATAATATTTTGTATTTTGACAACGACGTCCGATTCAGACGTCGAAACGTTAATAAAATCATTTTTTGGTTAAATTGTGGCTTAGTTCCCATTTAGAATAGTTGATTACAAAAATGCCACAAGGATAATAGCTTCAGAACAAGTTAATTATTATTGTGAAAGCTTTAGGTCTTCTTTTTATTTTAATCTTTTACAGTCTTCTTCTTTAAGTACCGTGACCAAATTTTTAGGCGTGGGTAGCTTCCATAACAATTTGCCGATATCGTTCTCGATCTTGTGCGGCAAGTAACAATTGATCTGCTGATAAGCCAGTCCATTGACGAAGGTTTCGGAGCCATGAATATTTCTTTCGACCAATTCCTCTTTTTCCGTCGATCTTTCCATTGAGTATTAACTGCAGCATCCTGTATCTGCTACCTCTCATTATATGCCCCAGATATTCAAGTTTTCTCTTTTTTATCATCTTCATTAAGTCACCTTCGCCTTGACCTACTCTGTTTAAGACTTCTCTGTTTGAAATGCGTTGAACCCAAGATATTCTGAGCATTCTACGATACGACCACATCTCAAAGGCTTCTAATTTGTTCATCATGTTAACCTTCATGATCCAGGTTTCACATCCATATAGTAATACAGGATACACATAACATTTTAGGAACTTGATTCTTAGTTGTAAGTTCAGCTGAGAGTTGCTCAGAATAGATCTAAGTTTCATAAATGCTCCTCTTGCAATTTCTATACGAGTTTTAATTTCTTCATCCGGATTTAGTGTCTCGTTTATCCAACATCCTAGGTATTTAAAATGGTTAACTTTTGTTATTGATTCATCATTGACAATTAGTTGCATAGGGCCGACGTCTTGTTTACTAACCACAAGTAACATTGTCTTTGTTGCATTTATGTTAAGTCCGTTATTGGAGCATTCTCTAGTGACTCGATCTATAAGGAATTGAAGATCTTCGATATTTTCAGCCATGATCGCGGTGTCGTCTGCATATCTGATGTTGTTAATAGTTTCTCCCCCGATTCGAACTCCACATTGTCCTTCCAAGGCTTCATTAAAAATTATTTCTGAGTATACGTTAAACAAAGTTGGGGATAACACACAACCCTGTCTGACACCTCTTTGAATGCAAATTTTGTCTGTTTCTTTGCCGTCTACCAGAATAGAAGCTTCTTGATACCAATATAGATGTTGTAAAAGTCTCAGATCTTTATCGTCTATTCCAATCATTTCTAGATATTCAAACAACCTATTATGTTGAACTCTATCAAACGCCTTCTCAAAATCTATAAAGCAGACGTAAATTGGTTTCTGTACTTCCCATGATCGTTGAAGTAATGTTAACATTGAGAACAAAGCTTCCCTTGTTCCCAATCCTTCTCTGAAACCGAATTGTTTGTTTCCCATTGTCTCTTCACATTTCTGCTTGATTCTATTAAGAATTATCTTAAGAAGTAGCTTGAGAGAGTGGCTCATGAGACTAATTAGTCTAAAGTCTTTACATGATGATGTATTAGGCTTTTTTGGGAGTGCAATAAATGTAGACTCTAACCATATATGTGGCATCATGCCAGTCTCGTATATATGGTTATAAATGTTTGTTAGTTGTGAGACATTGTCGTCATCCAGAAGTTTGAGCCAGTCTGATGGTATTTGGTCAGGGCCTGGAGATTTCCCATTTTTGATCTGTTTGATGGCTTTCTCTACTTCCGCTTTTAAAATACTAGGACCAGTATTCGCATACTTTGTGGTGTTAAGTGGTGGCCTCGTATCCAGGAAGGATTAGGTCTTCTTTTTATTTTAATCTTTTACAGTAATACATACTATTTCATTTATAACTAAAAAAAATATATATTAATTTATAGTCTCTTATCTTTTTCGTACCGTTTTAAAATGTTCTTAAACTCATTAAAAGAACTAAATAATTGTCCACACTCCGTAGTTATTTTAAAAACAAACACTAAACAAATAAAAAATAAGAAATAACTGACACTCTAACTTTTTTATTTGCGCACACGGTAACGTATACCTAGACACAACCTTATATTTAGGTATATTCTTCTTCTCCTTCTTTAGTTTATTGGCCTCCACCTACTTGGGTATTTGGCAAGCTCATCGTCGTGGAATAAGTCAAAAATAATTATATTCTAATGACATTTATCGTATGTCATTGTAATAATATATACCAGTTTGTTAAAATTGTAGTTTTATACTGTTTTTGAAGGAAAGGAACGAAGGTTTACTATTGAAAATAAAACCATTTTGTAAAAGTACGAATTTTTCTATGAATAGTTCAAACGATCAAAAACACTTGTAACGTCACATAAATGTATTTTCTACTGACGTTTATAACGTCTAATTTAAAATTCTGTTTACTTTATTGGAAAAATGTAAATGTAAAACCAAGTGACGTCACGAAGCGTTTTGGACCACCTGTTTTAATTTGAATTTTTAATCGTCTTTAGGGGCCAAACGAAAGACAATCAAAACTTTTTTATCTTTGATACATGTTTTAAATTATGTTGTGTTGTGATTTATAACATTTTTTTCGAATTTAAAAATTTATGCAAGTTCCCTATTAAAAGGGCTCAAGGGTCTTGAACTTTGAGCCTTGATCGTTGGAAATTGAACACAAACACAGTTTTTTAACATGGAAACCTATATGAGGCCATTTTTTCCAAAACTTGCTTTTTGCTGGAAAGCCATTTTTTGGGAAATGAAAAAAAAAGATTAACGTCCGAATAGTGTTTAGCTCACAATGTAAAGAATTTTATTAATGTTGCTTAGAGATTTTAGCAATGGAAATTAGAAGTTTCTAGCCTTCTATTCTACTATTTAAGTAAAATTGAAATAAATTTAACAAAAAAAAAAAAGAATGTGTGTGTACTTTGTACGCACGTAAGAAGTTATACTTCTATTATATGATTTCTTAAAAATAAATATACTTTAAACAGTTTGTTTTAATTTTTTTAAACACCAAACTAATTTTGTGCTTACTGCTTTCAAAAAAATAAAAAAAAGTATAGGATTGCTCCGGACTCGAACTCAAGACCTCTCGATCTCTGGCTGAATGCTATACCAAATACGCTAGGAGGACTGTGCCTGTATCGGTTCGGACGTACCTAATGACAATTCACGGTAACAAACAGACTGGAAGGTGAAGTATAATAAATATACAATAACATGTTTTAATAATACTCATCTTACTCCTGAGGAAGACAAATCCAAAGACACAAAAATTATAATAAATATATTTACTAAAAACACTAATATATTATTTTCACACCTTTTCTTGCACTGATATATTTATACATAACTTGAAAGATTCAGCAACTAAACGCCATACTGTCTGTGTGCGCATGCGCGCAGTCTTATGAAATTTTACTCTCAATCACGCCTAAAGAAGTATAACTTCAAAAAAGATTTTGTTGTATGTGAATTTTGGAAATAATGGCCTCATATATGTTGTCTTCTGGTGAGTTCAATGTAAAGCAGATGTTTGTGAAAAAGTATAGATGGACCCAGTCAAGAAAACTTATTTAAAAAAGTACGCGAGTTGTATCAAGTGATGTTCGTTCTGCCATGGAATGGGCCCCAATGCTAGTTAATCCTAAAATTTTACAAAAACAAAAACGGTAATTCATTACCATTCATTTCCTTCATGGCCTTAGTAAAATCGGCAGGATCTTTAAAGCTTACAAAACCATAGCCTTTACTTTTATTAGTTCTTTTATCTCTGATAACCTTTGCTCTTTGAAATGAAGGAAATTTATTGAAAGTTCTAGTCAATAGCTCATCAGTAACATCATTTCCAAGATCTCCACAGAAAATCCTAAAATTAAACAATAATGTAGGTACATATTTATAAAGAAAACAGTTTTATTTTATTATTTTACCTAAAATCATCATCTTGCCAATCAGCCAATGAAGAATCTTCCCAAGTTTGACCTCCAGCTGTTCTCATCAGCTTTCTATTTTTGGTACTTTTTCTTTTATAATCCTCAGGACCAAAAGATTGTAGTGCACTGCTAGCTTTACCTAAAACAACAAAATAAAAGTAACATAGCATATTTTGAATGATTTTAAATTATTAATCTCTATTGTTTCATTCCAGAGACTCCTTATTTAACACATTCTCTGTGCATGACTCCGCCAGGAGTCAGAATGATACTTTACTAGATGCGCATGACTCTAATCGAGGACAGGAACCTGTTGATTTTTAAGACTACATTTTTGCGTCTCTTGGATAACAACTCTTGCAAAAGTAGCAGTGAATAAACTGGTATAAGACAATAAAGTGTATCTAAAACAGGTATCCGAACACTAAATAATAAAATGGCACTAACTGGTAAACTTAAAGGAAAAGTAAGGCCCTAGAAAAATCTTTAAAGGACCAAGACATATGATTCTATTAGAAATTCTTACATCTTGCCATATAAGAAAATTAAAGTTAGTGCAATGGATCCTCTATAATATGTCCTTGATACTGTAAAGCTAAAATGTCAATAGGTAATAAGTGATGGATTCAACTGTTGCTTGATGGAAGTTCATTTTATCTATGAATAAAACACTGAAAACTTTTCCCTTAGTAAGAACAATGTCATGATTGTAAAGGCATGTGGCAATGTAAGCCCATTTTAAAATAGTAATTTCTTGAATTGTTCGAACATTTAGCTGCCACGATATTATGCAATATTTTGGTTTATTTTCTGCCAATACTGCAATTCAAAGTTTATTGAAACAAAGCTGTTTTAATATTTTATCATTAACACAATTACGGTCATGACTGCATATGAAGTCATTTACTCCATAAGAATATGTGTATACAATGACAGCATGTCCGTGAATGTGTTAATGATAGACTTTAATATCGTATTGTTGATCTCATTCTTTAATTCAATAAGCAAGGTTATGAAGATGAACATTTTCAATAAATTTTCTTTTGTCCGAACGTTTAGTTGTTAACGCTTGTACAGGGTGTTTGCGTAACTTGGAACCATATGGGAAACTTCTTTAATATCAATTTTACGAAAAAAGTCATTCTTTATAAAGTGCTCTGCATAGTCTAAAACCTAAGATGCAATCATAAGATACCAAATTTTGTCAACAGTATACGAGGTATGTCAAAAAATATTAATTTCGCTCAAGAGCAAACTACCTTCATATTTCAAAATATCAAAAAATTTTATTATGAAAAGTTATTTGTAATTAAAAACCATATTCAAATATGGAATAACAGCCTTCTACGTGAAAAAAAAATTTCTGAGATTTTCCTAAATTACCGATTCCGAACATCATTTTTATTTATTAGACATGTAATAACTCTTTTATTAATAATTTTAGGAAAAACACTTATTCTTCATAAAAATCTGTGCATGGTCTAAACCTCAAGATAATACCATCAGTTTTTCAAGTTTGTTAATTTTATATAAGGTGTGTCAAATAATATGAATTTAGAAAGAATTCTTTCTAAATTCATATTATTTGACACACCTCGTATAAAATTATCAAACTTGGATAACTGATGGTTGCATCTTGAGGTTTAGACCATGCACAGATTTTTATGAAGAATAACATTTTTCCTAAAATTATTAATTAAAGAGTTATTACAGGTCTAATAAATAAAAATGATGTTCGGAATCAGTAATTTAGGAAAATCTCAGAAATTTTTTTTTCACGTAAAAGGCTGTTATTGCATGTTTGAATATGGTTTTTAATTACAAATAACTTTTCATAATAAAATTTTTTGATATTTTGAAATATAAAGGTAGTTTGCTATTGAGCGAAATTAATATTTTTTGACATACCTCGTATACTGTTGACAAAATTTGATATCTGATGATTGCATCTTAGGTTTTAGACTATGCAGAGCACTTTATAAGGAATTACTTTTTTTCGTAAAATTAACATTAAAAAAGTTTCCCATATGGTTCCAAGTTACGCAGACACCCTGTATATAAAAGCAATTTTTTTCCACTGACGATTTTGATGTACAGTAGAACCCCGATTATACGGGCTGTGGATTATCTGTGCTATGATTTTCTATTACTTAAATTGCATTTTTGAGGTTTTATCAAAATAGCGTCACTGTAAATCACTCCACGGAAACTCTATACGTGGAGAGGGAGACTCATAATGAAAGATTTATTTTTTCTGTTGTCTTTTTATGGTAGGGCTATATGTATGGATATACGTACATGTGTATTACAATAAGAAATAAATGTTCAGATTATCCGTGCTTTTCAATTATCCGTGCCAACGTCCGGTCCCGAGGAGCACGGATAATCGGGGTTCTACTGTATCTCCAATTTGCTACAGCTCCCAGAGCGAAACATGCCCAGTGAGAGAAATCCTTCTGCATAAAGTTTACGTGGGCATACAACCGACGACAGTGTTTCTCATCGGCCATGGTTCGTTCAGGGAGCTGTACAGCTTTGCATAAGTAGACTGCCTGTTCTACCCTAGTTAGCTTTTATTGCTTCAGTAAAATTGTAAGATTTGCATTATCTCATATAACATTTACAATGGAGAAATGATTTGAATATACTTAAATGCATATAAATGTGAAAATATATGAAACTTGTAGCAAAAGAAATTCTACAGTAAAACATATATCTTACCTTGAGAAATAGCTAATTCTGCACTAACTTTCTCATTCTTCAACTTCTTTAATTTTTTCTCCACTTCATTTTGAAGAGCAATAAAATCTACTGACTGTGTCGGGGCTGCCTGAGGCATTGATTGAGTACTTGCCTTAGGAGCAGCATATAAAGTAGGTTTCGCAGAAACCACTGCGGACTGAGTAGAAGTAGGTGTTAAAAATAGATTATCATATCTTTTGACACCCTTATTAACTTGATGTGGTATTAACATTGGAGGTGCTGGTGGTGGAGGTATAGCTCCAAAACCAGGTATGTATGCTGGGCCATAGGCGTTGAGTATTGGAGCAGCAGATATCTCTGCTTCAAACCTTAAAATATAGTAAATTAGAGAAATAATTAAAGATTCTAAATTATATAGTTAAAAAATACCTGCTCATTTCATCTTCCATTGTTCTAAATTTGTTGGAATTCATTTTTAATAAAGATATATCTCTCATACATAAAACTAAATTAAAAACGTCTTTAAAACGTATTTGTGTCCTTTGTGTCAGTGTCAAATAATAACCTCAAATCCTCATATGGTAAACAAACTTTCTTCCTTCTTTCAATGGGGACAATTTTTCAAATCACTAAATTTTATTTCAACCTTAGCACAGAACAAAATTTGTTTATTTTGTTACGTCAGCCTCAGTAAGGTTCCGTTCTCGAATA
The DNA here is from genome assembly GCF_917563875.1 of Diabrotica virgifera virgifera. Lineage (NCBI taxonomy): Eukaryota > Metazoa > Arthropoda > Insecta > Coleoptera > Chrysomelidae > Diabrotica > Diabrotica virgifera. Next base: position 53,234,030 of record NC_065445.1, on the reverse strand, counting down.
AACGCCACATCCAAACAAGAGTTGACGTTGACAGCGACATTTCCTCCGCCATTTCCTTTTACTGTGTTTCTTAGGATTTGGAAGGTAAGTTTCCAAAAAATATATTAAAATTAAGAAAAAAGAACTGTTTTTTACTTCCAAATCGTTTTTTACACTTTTGCGATTTATTTATTGCTAATATTATATATAAATTATTTTAAATAACTTATTATAAAAGTACTACCGACATATTTTCATTAACCATGTGGTTTTCTAACCTATAAATATTGATAGAATAACTACTAAATTTTGTTTATCTTTTAGGTACAAAATGACCAACTCTAAAGGTTACCGCCGAGGAACCAGGGATCTATTTGCCCGCAAGTTTAAAAAACGTGGTGTAATTCCACTTTCCACATATTTGAGAGTCTACAAAGTTGGAGATATTGTAGATATCAAGGGTAATGGTGCAGTTCAAAAGGGTATGCCCCACAAAGTGTACCATGGTAAGACAGGACGTGTTTTCAATGTTACTGCACATGCATTAGGTGTAATTGTAAACAAAAGGGTTCGAGGAAGAATCATCCCCAAAAGAATCAATCTCCGTATTGAACATGTAAACCACTCCAAGTGTCGTCAAGACTTCTTGCAAAGAGTAAAATCCAACGAAAAGCTACGTAAAGAAGCTAAAGAAAAGAACGTTAAAGTAGAACTTAGGAGACAACCTGCCCAACCTAGGCCAGCACATATTGTTAGCGGAAAGGTTCCAGCACAGGTGCTTGCTCCTATCCCATATGAATTCATTGCTTAGGTTTGTTTATCTTAAAATAAAATCCTTTATATAATAGTTGTGAATTTTTATTTAACTCAGATCCCTTAAAAAATTTTTGTAAAATAGGTTAATAGTGCAATTTCTTATTTTTTTTATTTCTTTATTTTACAAATTATAGTTTAAAGAAAGCAATACAGTTTTCAGTCATTTTTAATATTTATAGATCAGAATTATGTACTAAACGTTGTATCAAAAACTTTTGATAGTTTTTAGAAAATCAGATACTATACTATTAACATATTAATACAAGTAGACAAAACAAGAATAAAGCAATGAAGATACAATGTCACCTTACTATGGCTGCCCCAAGTAGAAACATTGTATATCCATTTTTTTCAAAATCACATTGCATTTTTGGATTTAGGGTGTTATCTACCATTTAGCAAGGAAAAAAATAAAAAAAATGAGTAGAACCGCAATTTAACATTGCTATGAAACACTTCACATTCAATCCTCACTTCACCACTTTACGTTTTCTACTCTGGTGAACATTTTTCGAATTGGCGCTTACAGTGTTTCTACTTGGGACAGAGGACTAGCTATGACACATATTTTGGATGCCTGCAAAAGAGGATATTTTGCTTTATATTAAAATATTACATATATGATACAATCGTTTGTGAAATATATTATCATGTTTATGAAGAAATTGTGTAACAGTGTCAAATACAAGTAGCAATCACGGAATTCTCAGAACATGTTAAGGGTTACACCAGAACTAAGAAAAAGTTACAACTAGAGGATGATATGGTTATCGAGCCAAGCTCTGATTATGTATACCTTTGAACAAGAATCCAACAAAGTGGAAGGACAGAATTCGAAATAGAGATAAGAAAGTAATTTGAGCTCACTACTTTGCTCAAAAACCATATCAAAAGAAAAAAAAACATAATAGCATCTTTAAAAACGAGGTACTGTTTGGATGTGAAACCTGGCCACTGGAATAAGCAAACAGAAGATGCTCGCACTGGAAATTGACTTCTGGCGAAGATCAGCCTTCATCTCTAGTCTCACACATAACGAATAATAAGATATGAATAGAAAAACAACTTTGTTGGTAAGGCCATGTACAAAGAATGGAGGAACATCGACTCCCAAAGCTGATAATGGAATGGCAACTCCTGGAAAGAAGGAAAAGGGGCAGACCGAAAACTACTTGGAGAAGTGGAATCCTGGAAGGCGCAGGACACTATAAACCAGTGTTATATATATACAAAGAAAAAGACAAATGCTAGGCAAAAACAATAAAAAACGAACTAAAAGAGAAAAATTAAGTTGGAACAAAAACTAACAACATACTGAACTAATAGACAAAGGACTCAGTTTTCAATCTAATGGTGTATAAAACAACATAATGTTACTCTACATCCCACTAGACTGAAAACATTGGGAACCTTCTCTGTTTACACCTCCGAGGCATCTACAATTTGCAAACCATAACGAAATGGCAGTATGCGAAATAAAAAAGCTCCGGGTGAGATGGAATAGTATGGAACTTTTACACTGAACAGTGTTTCTCTCATTCCCATGCTGAATCCAAACTGATCGTCTCTGATGATTGTTTCCCACTTTTTATTAATTCGAGTTTTACTGCAGTACTTGTATTGTAAACATAAATAAGATTTATCCGACAGAACTCGTTATGGGTATGGCTTTTTCAGTAGCGGGATAAATATTGATTCTAGCCAATCGTATTTTTTATGTATCATAAATGCGATTGAATAAAAGGACAAATATTTTGACATTTTCTTCGCTTATTAGTATTAACGTTTCTGTGTATATTCCATCTGGAGCTGGGATCTTATATTTGTTTTGAGTTGATAAATGACATTTATGCCCTCATCAGATAAAACTCATTCAATTCACAGAAAAAAAAATTGGGGACTACCAGCAAGAATTCAGAGAAGGTAGTTTCACTACAGATGCGATCTACATAATTACACAAACAATCGAAAAATGCCATGAACACAACAGAAGAACTCCACATCCTCTTCATACACTTTAGACAAGCTTTGACTGTATTGGAAGAAATAAATTATTTATTGAAATAAAAAACAAGATAAGTACACCAGCAAAGCTTTTTTTAAAACATTTATTCAGCAATCTGTTGACATTTATAAGTTGGGTTTTCAGAATTTCTGGTCCATCGTTGTTGTTGTCCAGTTTTCTTCTTGCCATTAGAAAGTATTATGATTTAGTTTTCAAATTCTTTCAGTTTATCTTCGGCAGATTCTAGCCGTTTGCCATCCATGTTGAGAATGGTGTCTAAGCTTGTTTTCTTAGTTAGTTGATGTTAACTCTTACCTTTTCATGTAAATTAAAAAATCGTGCCTTTGTTGTAGTCCTTCTATTTTGACGAATTTTGTTTCCAACCATTTCTCTTTTGCCTCGTTTATTTTTATTTCGAATTATTGTATTTAAGTCTTTTGTATTCTGCGTCCTTGTCATCTTTTTACCAATCTTTTACACAAAATATTCTACTATTCTGACAGAATGTAGTGAAGAGAAAAAGACAATATAATTCGAAGCAAAATAAAACTCTGTAAAATAATTAATTTATTTATTATAACTAACGATAATATTTACAGAACAAAAATAAAATCTGCTTAGCAGTATATTTCGATATTAATGCACTAGTTATTTTTGACATCATTTATGAAAACAATTTTTACAATTCGAAAATTAATATATCGGGTAGAAAGAATTTAGTTTTCAACAAATATACACTGTTCTAAACAATTGAAGAACCAATTATTTACGTCCCAAAAATTTACAGATATAGCCCACAGTAAATTAACATTTTTGTGCCATAACATTAATTTGGAATCATAACAGCTATTTATTATAAAATCATAATATAGTAATAATAGCACAATATTTTTAAGTAACTCCAATAAAAATTCAATTTGTAATGTTGAATATGAGTTTTAGGAAAAAAGACTGTTGGAAGATCTCCTATTATAACACTCAATAATCAATACATTTCTAAAGGTTCAGCCAATACAGCACGACCAAATTCACTTTGTACTTGAGATTTGGATGAGCACTGTCGTTGATGTTTAATGACATTATATTTTATGAAAACACCATCTTAAAAATACATACAGTCGGAAAAATGAAAGAATACCCATGAACGATCACATCAATCACTTATTTTGTATTTGCTATCTTTTTCTATAACAAACGTTTGTTATTTATAGAAAATGACAGCAAATACAAAATAAGTGATTGATGTGATCGTTCATGGGTATTCTTTCATTTTTCCGACTGTACTAATTGTACAGCAAAAAGTTAAATAAAAAGACAAATAAAAACACGGAAAAAATAAAAAGTAAAAGTAAAAAATAAAAAGTTTAAATATACCAACTGATCGCACAAAAAGTGGCTTCAAAATTATTACTCTTCTTGAGAAAGTGACAATCAATCTTGAGACGAGCCAAAATCAAACTGAATATTACAGGCCAGCGTAATTATGTCTGTCACCAACCTATTACTAACCAAAACAGTTTAATAACTAAATAATGCTTATCACCAACGACAGATGGTGCTGAGACACATAAATGTTAACCAATAACTGTTATATTGCTACTATATTTGGAGTTACTCTGTAAAACTTTGTTTTTTAACGAATTATCGACTTTTATCAAATACGTTAGCTAGATTTGTGTAGTTCTATGAGTCTTTTGTAAATAAGAGATCGTCAAATATTTTCGAACAGTGTATTTTGAACACTTTTCGCGAACGCGTTTTTTTATAACAACAATTTACAACATATTTAACATTTTTAGGAAAGTTTAATAAATACAATTCATTAAATATTACGTTGTTACAAAGAAAAACGCATCTGGGAAGAATTATTGCTAAACGTTTGTAGTACTCTACAATTTGGCTCGAAGGATAATAACGAAAAACTCAAATTCATTCTACCATTGAACACTTTCAGTTGTTCAATATTAGCTCTATACAAGTGTTACACTTAAAGTCAGCCCTGAATATATTAACACAGGAGTCTCTTAATTGACACGATACGCTAGACAGAAATTTTATAAAGATAGAAACATACATCAGAAAATACACATTCATTTTTATTGGTTTGCTGTTAATTCCAATGTTTGAGAAGTTAGCCACGGCAGCTGTGGTACGTATTCCTCTTTAGACGATTTCTCTATACTATAATATGAAGATGAATTGATTCAACCTTTAAATACATTTTTAAGAATTAACTCTTTATATTTATAGAAATCGACTTTTAAAGGGGAAATTTATGAAAAATTAAATAAACTATGCACCAAAAACAGTAAAACTGAAATTTTAACACACTCCTGGCCAAAAAATCAGGACACATTAAAAATGGGTCTTTTTTATGTCTGGAATTTCCTAAACCTGTTGTCCGATTTAAGTGATTTTTTCAATATATTATAGCCTTGTTCTTTAACAATATTGCTGTAATAATATTGTTGCTAAACAGGTAAATTGTCATTGTATACCGGGTGTACCAATCAAACAGTGTTTTTTGCTCAATGTTCACAACACCCTGTGGAATATTCTAGCATTTATACAATACTGAAAATAAACCCCAACTATAGCCTCAGGTTTTCTTAACATTTTGTTTTTTGATTCATTCACTTATGTTGAATAATAAAAAAGTTAGGTACTTTAACAACTAGCCATGTTTTTCATCAATACAGGGTTTTTTAATTAATATGACAAACTTTAACGGGTAATTCTGCATGAAAAAATAATGACAGTTTGCTTTATAAACGTATGTTCGCAAATGCTTCGTTTCCGAGATACGGGGTGTTAAAATTTTTCTTACAAACTGAAGATTTATGTATTGCTCTAAAACCGGTTGAGATAAGCAAATGAAAACTAGTGGGTTGTAATAGGAACTTATTGGCATACAATTAAGAATTTTATATTCACCATTTAGTCCATGCGGTGAGACCGCTCCCGTCTGAAAAAAATTTCTGATTCGGTTTCTTTGTGGATTCCTATTCAAAAATGTCCCCTTTAAACAAATCTGAAGGGTGCCGGGCGGAATTTTTGGGCAGAAATTGTTTAAACAATTTTTTTAAACAAATACAAAAGATCATGTTTTTTTGCTCTGCAACATTTTTAGATTTTTTGGGTCAATCTAAACAAGAAAGGTATCTTGTAATTTTTCTCAGAAATTGATAGTTTTGGAGTTATAGGCGATTTAAAATCTGAAAAATGCGAAAATACGCATTTTCGAGGCTTAAAAACTCATATTTCAATTAGTATTTTTTAGGTTGCCAGATACTTAGATTGAAGACTGAACATTCAGCTTCAAGATTCTGAAGAGTGATCGCGTCTAACTTTAATTTGTACAGTTGTTTTTTAATTGTTAAATATGTGCGTGTTTATCCGATTTTTTGCCGGTGCGGCGCGCTCCATTTCAAAAATCTCCTATTTTCCTCCGAGAAATATTTTTTCTAGATTCTTTGGGACATTCTAAATAAAATAAATTTCTTGACATTTTTCTCAAAAGTTAATAGTTTTTAAGTTATAAGCGATTTAAAATCCGAATAATGACAAAAAAACGCATTTTCGGATTTTAAATCGCTTATAACTTTAAAACTATTAACTTTTGAGAAAAATGTCAAGAAACTTATTTTATTTAGAATGTCCCAAAGAATCTAGAAAAAATACTTTTCGGAGGAAAATAGGGGATTTTTGAAACGGAGTGCGCCGCACCGGCAAAAAAATCGGATAAACACGCATATTTAACAAATAAAAAACAACGGTATAAATTAAAGTTAGACGCGATCACTCTTCAGAATCTGGAAGCTGAATATTTAGTCTTTAATTTAAGTATCTGGCAACCTCAAAAATACTAATTTGAATATGAGTTTTTAAGCCTCGAAAATGCGTATTTTCGCATTTTTCAGATTTTAAATCGCCTATAACTCGAAAACTATCAATTTTTGAGAAAATTTACAAGATACCTTTCTTGTTCAGAATTACCGACAAAACTTAAAAATATATGTTCCGGAGCAAAAAAAGGTGATCTTTTGTATTTGTTTAAAAAAATTGTTTAAACAATTTCTGCCCAAAAATTCCGCCCGGCACCCTTCAGATTTGTTTAAAGGGGACATTTTTTAATAGGAATCCACAAAGAAACCGAATCAGAAATTTTTGCAGACGGGAGCGGTCTCACCACATGGGACTAATTGGCGCGTATACCGGTAATATGACCCGTACGGGTAATGGTCTGAATTTTTTTAAAGCAAAAATTAGTACGCCACTGAGATATTTTAAACTAAAAATCATTTATGAATAGCTCGTTCAATTTACAACAAAAAATCTTTCCTGCTTTTTTTCATATGAGGCGCCGCTTTTATGCAAAAAAATAAAAAATCTTTAACGTTTACAAAGTAACTGAAATAAGTTTCTATGCATATGGAAACTACCTCGAATACTTTGTAAATTTTAAGATTTTTTATTTTTTTGCATAAAAACGGCGTCTCATATGAAAAAAAGGTAGGAAAGATTTTTTGTTGTAAATTGAACGAACTATTCAAAAATTATTTTTAGTTTGAAATATCTCAGTGGCGTACTAATTTTGTCTTTAAAAAATTCAGATTATTACCCGTACGGGTCATATTACCCATATGCGCGCCAATGGTGAATATAAAATTCTTAATTGTATGTCAAAAAATGCGCAATAACTACCTCTTAAAATCCACCAAATGTCATTTGCATACCTCAACCGCTTTTAGAGCAATACATAAATCGTCAGTTTGTAAGAAAAATTTCAACACCCCGTATCTCGGAAACGAACCATTTGCGAACATACGTTTATAAAGCAAATTGTCATTATTTTTTCATGCAGAATTACGCCTTAAAGTTTGTCATATTATTTAAAAACACCCTGTATTGATGAAAAAAAAAGAGCTAGTTGTTAAAGTACCTAACTTTTTTATTATCCAACATAAGCGAATGAATCAAAAAACAAAATGTTAAGAAAACCTGAGGCTATAGTTGGGGTTTGTTTTCAGTATTTTATAAAGGCTAGAATATTCCACAGGGTGTTGTGAACATTGAGCAAAAACACAGTTTGATTGGTACACCCGGTATACAAGGACAATTTACCTGTCTAGCAACAATATTATTACAGCAATATTGTTAAAGAATAAGGCTATAATATATTGAAAACATCACTCAAATCGGACAACAGGTTTAGGAAATTCGAGACATCAAAAATGACCAATTTTTAAGGTTTCTGGGTTTTTTTGGCCAGGAGTGTATAAAGAGTCAGTAATAAACCGCGAATATTCAAAGGAAAGTGTTTGACTACTGTATGTAGGGTTCTTGCGACCCTGTGGATAAAATTATTGCACATCTCTTTTAGCTATAATTTTTATAATTAAGTGGAACATAGGAACCCTTTGGTATATGTACAGTACAACCGAATTCACTTTATATTTGAGATTTGAATGCGCACTGTTGTTGACGTTTGGTTTTTCCACATTTTCTGAATTTTATTTTGGTACCGTGCAGGTATTTTAATTGGCGAGATGTTACCAAAATAAAATTCAGAAAATTTGGAAAAACCGAACATCAACACCAGTGCGCATTTAAATCTCAAATACAAAGTGAATTTTGTTGTGCTGTACAAGACACTAACTTCAATAGAATGAAAAAGTCACATATAGGTATTGGATTTCCTATTGTTAGACATGAATAAATTGTTAGATTAGGCCATCTTTAAAGAGAAGTACTACTTTAGTGCAATCTAAGAGGTTTTTATACATCGCTTTAAGACTGTTAGATCCTGTGTTTATAGAATTGTTTTCAAAAGTTAGTTCAATATTTAACTACAGCAAATAGACATGTCCACTATATTTTTCCAAAAGTACCCAAGTGAAAATACTGCTTATTCTACCAGAATGACAGCTCGGAAGACTAGCTAAAAAACCATGGTTGGTCAAAACTATTAATAAAGTCGTGAGTAAGGATTTTCTTGATACGTTTATTACTATAAGACATCTCAGCTATAATTTGGCTACCAAACTTTTAGTAGACTTTGCTTTGAGAGATACTTGAGATATACTACGTTTGACCCTAATAAGAGCATTTAGAAGACTTTCGTTCTAAACTTCAGACCAAAATCTACCAGATACCCTGAAGGCTTTGATACGATTAACCTTTTAACTTGTTCAGTGCCCACGACGACAGTGTGTCGTCACAAGGGACAAGGGTTCCATCAAGGTTGCTATGTGGCGTTTGTTTAAGATAAGCACCGAACGTGTTAAACGATTTCCGAAGTGGAAATCGAAACTTTGTGGTTTATTCTCAGTAAAAATAGTAAAACCAAAATAATACCGACTTGGACATTGAAATCGAGTATATTGAAAGAGTAAACCATCAGCATTCATAAAAATGAGAAAGCTTTTAGCAAGCAATCTAAGCGTCAGCACCGCTGGAGCAGCGAGAAATGTTACGAACTCTCGAAGCTATTTTATGGAGTAGAAGGGTGAACGTTAAAAGCAGCAACTATAAAAAGTTAAATAAGATTTGCTTTGGAAATGTGACTGTTTCGACGCATACTAAGATAAGCTTGGACAGACAGAGTAACCGATACAGAGGCATTGAGACGAATGGATACAGAGATGAAATACAGCCTACTACAACTTGTGAAAGACAAGACGGAAGGCAGGTGAGGGTAAGGTAGAAAGAAAAAATTCTGGCTAAAAACCTACGGTAATGGTTACACGTACCAGAGGCTGCAAAAATGATACATGCGGCACACAACAGAGAAAGAGACGGCACATAAAGATACATTGTTATTCTTGTGCCTTAAATTACACAAGAAAAATGGCAGGGCAAGTATTCTCCTTAATTATTTCACCATTTCGTCTAGGTTTACTAAATGTATGTACTTTATTCAGGCTTGAATACAGCAGCTTTTGCAAATAGCTCCATGTTGATTTATAAAACAGGGGAGCAAATCATATTTGTTCAATATTCGTAAATCTCCATTCCATATTTTCTTGAATGCAGAACATTAGAGCACTGTCTCATATTTTTTCAAAATCTTATGCTTCTGATTGTCAATTTCTTAAATGTATATATCTTCATTATTCAGTCTCGGATTATTGCTTTTGTCAAGTGTAGATATCTTTAAATCACTAATAAATTAGTATATCATCAATATTTTGTTTAATTCCTTCATTATTAAAAATATTTGTAGGTTTATTATTTCATAAACATAAAATTAATTTTCTCATTACTACGTAAGATACTGATTATATTGTCAATATTACGCTAGCAGTCAATTTTATTTTTAAGTTCTTTTTTATTTTTCAGCTTTAATAATAATGATTTGATATGTTTGACGATTTGTAGTAGTGTTCTCTGTGCGTCGTTTAATGGGTTAGCTTCAGGGAATGATCAGTAATAACGTTTTTAATCGAATCCAACCATCTTATCGGAAGCCTTCTTTAAGATCAATAGTCCAAGAGGCAGCGCTGAAAAATCTCTTTGAATTTACTAAAGCTAGATTTTTCACAGTTGGTTACTGTGATTGTGTAGAGAAACATACTGCGGTCGGTCAAGCGAAACGTAGAACAGGGGTTACTGAGAGGGTATCAAAGTTGATTTCCTACCAAGGTAATTATATCCATTTACTAAGGCTGAAAATCAGTACACACATTCTAAATTAAATATAAAAAAAAGTTATTATAGTCGGTCAGCTGTATGACGGGACAGAGCCGGTCGGTCGGCCGGCCCCAGTGAATGTACAGGGTTATTCACTATATTTTGACCCCCTTGTAAACTGCTTTATCTGCTTTATTTACAGAATTAGAAAAAAATGTAAAATACAAAAGATATTCGATTTTTTAATTATGATTTTTTGACATATATATCGTACTAGTGACGTCATCCATCTGGGCGTGATGACGTAATCGACTATTTTTTTAAATGAGAATAGGGGTCGTGTGCTAGCTCATTTGAAAGGTTATTCAATTCTCTACACAGTACTATAAACATTAAGATCATTATTTATACAGGGCGTCCAAAATTTTTTTGAAATTATTAATTAAACAATTAATTTAATTAAAAAAAAAATTTATGGTGTATGATTAATCATGTTAATGTTTATATTACTGAATAGAGAATTGAATAACCTTTCAAATGAGCTAGCACTCGACCCCTATTCCCATTTAAAAAAATAGTCGATTACGTCATCACGCCCAAATGGATGACGTCACTAGTACGATATATATGTCAAAAAATCATAATTTAAAAATCGAATAACTTTTGTATTTTACATTTTTTTCTAATTCTGTAAATAAAGCAGTACAAGGGGGTCAAAATATAGTGAATAACCCTATACATTCATTGGGGCCGACCGACCGGCTCTGGCCCGTCATACAGCTGACCGACTATAATAACTTTTATTTATATTCAATTTAGAATGTGTGTACTGATTTTCAGCCTTAGTAAATGGATTTTACCTTCGTAGGAAAGCAACTTTGATACCCTCTCAGTAACCCCTGTTCTACGTTTCGCTAGAACAACCGCAGTATGTTTCTCTACACAATCACAGTAATCAACTGTGAAAAATTTAGCTTTAGTAAATTCAAAGAAATTTTTCAGTGCTGCCTCTCCGTCTACAAGCTTTCTATACCCACAAAGTATGTTAAAATGGTTTTATTGTTGAAGGCAATCTACCAAATCTAATAATCTTTACGAATATACAGAAAAGTGTATCTGTAGCTATTGCCAGGCTATATTATGTATTGGTTCTAGTATGTATTACTTTCTAGACACTATGGGACAGAGCTAGAAGTGCAGATATACGACGGAGATGCAAGGTGCACAACATAAATAGCTGGGTGAAAAACAGGGGAGTAGAATAGAACGACCACATAAGCCGAATGACAACAAATAGAGTAGTAAGGACGGCTAGAGACGACGGTTCCCCAATAGGAAGACGATCAGTGGGAAGACCTTGAAAACGATGGAATGACAACTTACAGGAGGCACATTGAAAAACAGACTGAGTCATGTCTACTCAAAAAGAAGGTTTTAGTTGTTGTAGACCAACTACACCTTAGCGTTGCTGTAGGCGCAGAGATCAAGTGGTTTGTATAGATATTCGAACCACTTTGATGGAAAACAAAGTTTTGGTTTACGCTAATACCGTGTATTTTGTAATGGTGTATATCGTCCCTACCATTTCCAAACTGCAAACTGTTGAGTGCAAACTGACGAAAATGGTTATATTCGATACTTTTGATTTGTATAAATATAACTAAAGGTATATTTGTACAACGCTAAATGTAGAATGTGTCACATTCATTAGTTTGTGTTGTAATTTATTCAAAAGTTATTCAATTATAATAATCTGTAAACTGTCGAAAATGCTAAACTGCTGAGAAGAATAAAATGCACGTGTTTACAATTTGTGCGAATTTTGTTTCAGTATCGCTTCCAAGAAATTCTTGTGAGGCAGTTTATGATTTCATTTTAACTGATTTTTATTACCTATTTGATTATATAGTTATTCGCTATTATACATTCGCTACTTTGAATTATCGGACCGAAACAAATCATCGATTAATGCAAAAAGCAAAGTAACGAATGTGATTTTTTGGAAAGAAAAAAATGATAAGCAGTTCAAATTTGTTATCAATCTAAAAAGGATTAAACATTACATACAAAAATATAAAAATTTTCCCATTTGTTAATGCGCTGATTTAGGAGTCTCTAAAAAATAGTTATTTTGCTCTCCTGAAAAGTACCACTTTTCACATTCGATAGTTGGAAATGGCAGGGACGATATATACCGTATGTGCAAGTCGGTGGCTGATAAGGAAGTCCTTAGCGACCTGTAAGTATTGCCTCAATTGGCCGATTAAATGGATGGAAACAACAGGAAAGCTCTTTAACCAATACGTTGCCAGCATTCCAGGCTCTGCAATGAATAAACATACATTCTCTATCTTCTCGACACGAGTGGGCATAGAACAAACGAACACAAGTAAACCAGGGAAGAGGAAAAATGATGCAGTCTCAGTCCTCTCGAAACTTCAGAACTAAATAAAGTTACAGACTATACTTCCAATGACGATGAAAACTAGTCAGAAATATCGCGATGAAGTTCAGTAAGCATCTAAGAAGGTCCGGAGAGAAAACACGTGTACAGGATTTATATTAGCATTCAAAAAATAGGAGTAATCCATATCGATTTAATTTTTAAAAGTCTCAAACAAGTATTATTTACATGCATTGTTTTGATTTCGTAAATTAGGTGACATTGCTTCTGCAATGTAGGCCACTCGTTTTGAAAAACAGCGGACTCAGCAATTATGTTACTATTAGTATTTCATGGTCACATTCAAGTATGAAATCATAACAAAACCATTACGATTTATGTATAGATACGGAGAAAGTAAAACAAAAATCATTCATTATTCATCATTCATTATTTAGACATCAATGTAGTTAGAATCTAGACTTTGTCCACCAACTCGTTACTGGCATATTTAGTGTTGGCAAATAAATATATGTCTGGTAAATAGTGTTCAACTTAATCAACCCCATCATCGTGGGTAACTACCCCAACTACCACACACGGCCGTCGTATCGAGGAAAAGCAGAGTCTCGACCCAAAAGACACTCGTCCACAGGCGATAAAGCCAATCAGAAATCAGAAGATCTTTCATGTTGTAATGTGTAAAGGTATACAAGCTCAAATGACTCATTTCAAATTTATGTATCTTATTTGAGATATTTCTAAAGATCTTGACGCAATATACTCTATGTATTGCATGCAATATACTCTATTTATTGTATGGAATATAGGTTGAATTCTCACCCACGGGTCGCCAATGAAAAAACTAAAGGCTGTTGAGATGTGGTACATCCTCTTACTCGTTAAGATGTTACGGGCATTTTGATAGCTTGTCCTTTGCCTTGAATAAAATTTGCCTAGATACTAGGACTATTTTTCGACACTGAAGACAATTTGTAGCGAATCAAAGGACACAACTTATTACAGTAGTTACTTATTGAACATTTCTACATTTAAAACATCACCTCAATGAAATTTATATATTTTCAATTCAATACTACACCAACCATTTATTTTTACATACGCTGATATGACTCCTGTGGTATAATATTTAAAGAGCGACATTAAATGAACATGTTGTAAAAGTTGCACTTAAGATTAAAAAATCTTTGGGGTTACATGAAAACTATAAAATGTTTTTCTGCTAGACAAAAAGTACAATTTATACAGTTTTTGAGGAGTTTGCCAATAATAAATGTGCAAAGATAATTCAGTTTTATGCGTATCATTGCCAAATACAAATTGGCCTAAGGAGACAAAACTAAAATATTTTATGACAGTTCTGAGTATGTATAAAGTTGATATTAGTAAAATAATTATTGTAAATTATTTAGGTGGAAATTATCGTAAAATCATTATGAATATGATTGATTTAAGTTTTTAATTGATATTAAATCATTTTTTAATCAATTACATATTTGCTGGGAGAGAACACTGGAAGAGTTTCCCAAAAAAGACTAAATGCATGGTTATAACAGCAGATCTAATAAGGTGTAAATTAGAGCTGGAGGGTCAAATAATAGAACAAATCATGGAGTTTAAATATCTAGGCATCACACTATGCAGCTACGGAAAGCTCGAAACAGATAAGTGGAAGATCAGGTGAATAAAGCAAACAGAGCCGCGGGTTGCCTGAATGAAACAATATGGAGAAATAAAAACATCGGAAAAGAAGTGAAAGTGAAAGGCAGAATTTACAAAACAGTCATCAGACCAATAATGACATACGCGGCAGAAACACGACCTGATTCAGAAAGGACAAAAAGAATGCTAGAAACAGCAGAGATGAAAACATTGCGAAAAATCGATGGTAAGTGATCGTAAGTGGACGTGATCGATAAACCCAACATCATTGGATAAACCCCGTCGATTAGAAAGGTACTTCCCACCTAATAGCTTCAGTTTTCTCTGTCGCAATCGTCACTTAGTTTTAGATGGCAGCGCGCAGTCTAAGTATTATATGTCTATGACTGTGTCCGGCTCAAGAAATATTAGGTTATGTGAGGTTATGTTCAGTGTTCCCAATTTTTACTGCAGTATTCCTTGTATAAAGTAAAGACAATAAAACATAGTTTACAAAGAATACTAAATGATGAATTGATATAAAAATTGATTTCATATTTATATTGAAAAAACATACCAAATAAACTATTATCTTTAAATCTTATAATGGCATACATTACGACATTGGAGCATAAATAAATAATAATTACAAAGTTATACAGCACATATATATTCTCTATTCCACAACAATCAGTTAACAACAAAACCGCCATAAAATCAAACATACATAAAAAGTAAAATATTGTTTTTAACGAGAAAATATCTTTAATTTGGAAATGAACCAACTGCTTCTAATGAAAATGTTATGCAGATAAATCATTTCGTTGATTTCCTCGGTGACTAGTATACTCTACACTGCGTGTACGTTTACATCAATAAAATGAATTGAAACTTGATCAATAATTTTATGGTGTCTAAAATTGCAGAAAACGGAATTATCTTCTTCCTCTCGCATTCATTATGCCCTATAAGGGTGTTGGATATTATCTTCAAGAAATATATTATAATATAGAGATACTCTTTAGAGCAATTGTCATTGAGCCTACTGGAAAAGTTAGAGAATATAATATGGCACAGTAAGTATTGAGCCTAGAGATGATAATCTTTATCCAGACAGTACATGACAGTAGAAGGTGTTTCCCAACCGGTGGGTCGCGGCGTGACTCTTACACTAGCTGAATGGCGTACAGAGTACAGAATTGCGTATCATTATGGGTGGGGGATGGGTCGCGAATATAAAAAAACATCAGAAGGTGGGCCGAAAGACATAAAAGGTTGGGAACCAGTGCGTAGAAGATAAATAAAACCATTTCAAGATATGCTGCATGTTATGAAAACCCCTTATCATATTCTTCGGTGGTGCAATGTTAACGCTCCCGACTTACGAAATATCAAATTAGTTGTTCAAATCCCCACGAAGGGAGGCTTTTTTCTTTAAATAAATATGAATAATGTATTTGAAAGGGCGAATATTCGAATCATAATTTGTAGACGGAGAGGCGCGCTGAAAAATCTTTGAATTTACTAAAGCTAAATTTTTCACAGTTGATTACTGTGATTGTGTAGAGAAACATACTGCGGTCAGTCAACTGAAACGTAGAACAGGGGTTACTGAGAGGGTACCAAAGTTGCTTTCCTACGAAGGTAATTAAATCCATTTACTCAGGCTGAAAATCAGTACACACATTCTAAATTGAATATAAATAAAAGTTATTATAGTCGGTCAGCTGTATGACGGGACAGAGCCGGTCGGTCGGCCCCAGTGAATGTACAGGGTTATTCACTATATTTTGACCCCCTTGTAAACTGCTTTATTTACAGAATTAGAAAAGAATGCAAAATACAAGTTATTCGATTTTTTAATTATGATTTTTTGACATATATATCGTACTAGTGACGTCATCCATCTGGGGTCGTGTGCTAGCTCATTTGAAAGGTTATTCAATTCTCTATACAGTACTATAAACATTAAGATAATTATTTATACAGGGTGTCCAAAAATTTTTTTTGAATTATTAATTAAACAATTAATTTAATAAAAAAATTTTTTTTTTGGCATCCTGTACAATTAATCATGTTAATGTTTATATTACTGAATAGGGAATTGAATAACCTTTCAAATCAGCTAGCACTCGACCCCTATTCCCGTTAAAAAAAATAGTCAATTATGTCATCACGCTCAAATGGATGACGTCACTAGTACGATACATAATATGTCAAAAAATCATAATTTAAAAATAGAATAACTTTTGTATTTTACATTTTTTTCTAATTCTGTATTAAAGCAGTTTACAAGGGGGTCAAAACATAGTGAATAACCATGTACATTAACTGGGGCCGACCGACCGGCTCTCTCCCGTCATACAGCTGACCGACTATAATAACTTTTATTTATATTTAATTTAGAATGTGTGTACTGATTTTCAGCCTTAGTAAATGGATTTAATTACCTTCGTAGTAGTATTACCGCAGTATGTTTCTCTACACAATCACAGTAATCAACTGTGAAAAATCTAGCTTTAGTAAATTCAGCGAAGAGATTTTTCAGCGCTGCCTCTTGGACTATTGGGATATGAGGAAAAGGCAATTTAAATATGATGACAGGGAAGATGAGTAGAAAGGCTATATCATTAAACGCAAATGAGATTTTATATGGCGGTGTATACCAGAGTAAATTGAAGATAAAATAAGAGGAAGATAAAATAAAACGATTGTTTTACAGGTCTCTGAGGTGTTCCACAAGGAGAAGCGCCGAGATCGTAAGGTGTGCAGAATAGATTTTTCAAACGCAATAGTACACAATTTAAATGATTTTGCGGATAATGAGGCTCAATACTACGTTTCGAAGAATAAAATTTTAAAATAAATTATTTAATTAAATTTGCCTTAGTTATAAAACTATGATACTATTTTAAATAAGGTGATTCACAGATAACAGGGCGATTCATTGACGATGTCTAATCTCTGAGTTGTAGATTCTAGATCTAAACATAAGATGATTCTGCTCATGCCTTATGTATTGTTAGTTTTTGAGATACCGAATGTTTTCGCAATAATTTTGTATAATTTCACAAATTCTATTTAAAAATTGACAATTTTACGTTTTTTTTGGCACGAGGATTGCTAATTTAGCCTCTAATTTAGCATTTCAATCAAAACAACTTTTTTGCGGTTAAACTATGGGTAAAATAATAATAAATACAGTCGGAAAAATGAAAGAATACCCATGAACGATCACATCAATCATTTATTTTGCATTTGCTGTCTTTTTCTATAAATAACAAACGTTTGTTATAGAAAATAACAGCAAATGCAAAATAAATGATTGATCTGATTGTTCATGGGTATTCTTTCATTTTTCCGACTGTAGATCCTTTCGAAGAGGCAACCAATTTAATTGGACCTCTGAATTTAGATTTTATTCAAGAACATTCACATTACTACAGGATATACCTCTCACCTTAAGACAAATACGTAAATCAACAGTTTTTGAATCGATGGATTGGTCGTGGAAGTGAGTTTGCAAAAAGTCCTGATTTCAATCCTTTGTGTTTTTCAGTTTGGTCGCAAATGAAGGCATTAATTTAAAAGAAAAGAATTAATTCCCTTTTAGAATTGAGATAGAAAATAGAAGTCGCGAATGTGATTAAAAACAGTAGACGAGGGTTATTTGATATTGATGGACAAGAGATTTTTGCGAAGCTGGAACATAAAGTGTAGTGAACTAAATAGTGGAAATTTTAAAAGTTAACTTTAAAGGTTTTTTGTATTTTTACTTTAATTACTTTAATTTGTGATTGTTACCCATTTAGAGAATAAAAATTTAAGTAACTCGATAACTGATCGAATTACATGAATCAAACACGAGTATATTTTTGTAGAATTTAACACTTCTTCACATTTCTCTATTATTTTACCCATAGTTCACTCGAAAAAAAATTGCTTTGATTTACTACTAAACACAATCAAGTGTAACTAGCACCCTCTATTAGCAATGCTAAATTAGACCGTAAATTAGCAATCCTCATGTCAAAAAAACCTAAAATTGTCAATTTTTAAATAGAAATTGTGAAAACATTGCAAAAACTAGCAATATTTGTATAAGGGGGAGTGCGGTCCTGAACCTAGTTGATTAAGTACACCTAAATTTAGTCTCGAAGTTTTTCATCGCTTTACCATAGTAAATCTTTAAATTCATTATAACAAACATAACCAGTAGTTTAGTTATTAGTTGTGATTTGATTGCCGTAAGTACTTTTATCAATATATTTACGGTTTCATCATAATCTTATAGAATTTAAAATAAAAAGTATTTAACAATTTTATCCGATGGCTGGTACTTCCGACTACAGGGGTCCTCCAATGTTACCCGATCAACAAACACCATCTTACTCTACAATTATCCAACAGAAAGCAGCTACATTCCCTTCGAAACTACAAGCAGTTATTATCCTAGCAGTAGACACACTAAAATTAGAAGACTACGTTACATCAATAGGATCACTAGTACAACCCAAAAATGTACTTTTTTCATCACGAATTTCTAACGGCAGAATTTGCATCTACCTTTCCAGCAAAAAAGTTGTTGACACTTTTTTAACAGACTACGGAGGTATAAAAATAGGAGATAATGTTATCAGAGCAAGAAGACTAGTCACTCCTGCTAATAGGTTTCTGCTGTCTAGTGTCTGTCCGTCTATTCCTCATCACATCCTCGAAAAATATATTGCCGAGAAGGGCTTTCATCTTCTTTCACCGATGTCTTTCTTAAGAGCGGGAATTCAAGATCCTCAATATAGTCACGTATTAAGCTTTCGTAGGCAGGTGTACTATACACCTGCCGACAATCTTGTTATTCCTGAATCCATTGTCATTGACTTCGATAATACATCTTACCGAATCTTTCTTTCTGATGGACTCACTTGTTATCTCTGTCATCAATCTGGTCATATCGCCTCAACATGTACCTATACGGCCATCCAGTCAAACCCGTCCATACCTACATCCCAAACTGACCAAGACTCTATTTCTTCATGTAATGCAACAGCTGAAGACAAAAATCACTCTGTCCAGAATCAAACAGAAAACACTGGTGAAGTAATGGACTCCCAAGAACTCCCTACAGAAATTACTATACCGAAACGTTCTCATTCTGAAATATCGTCTCCACTTGATACACCACCGGTAGAAAACACAGAAATAGATTTTACAAAACCTAAAGCAAGATCAACAAAAAAGCCAAGAGTCACTAAATCTGATACAGAAACTGGAGAAACAGTTTCTACTGAATCACTTATCCAACCTGCAAAGGAATTTATTGATAAAGCTTCAACCCTGTTTGAATTAAACTATACAGAGATAGTCAGCTTTCTGGATGATGCACACGTTCCCCCAATCCATTAAGTATCGCACAAGAATACACGAAAAACATAACAGGACTATTGGCAATGCTAACAGAAATCTACCCCAAACTCGAAGACAGACGCATTAAATCTAGAATTACACGAATAAGGAAGAAGCTACGTCGTCAACTAAATCTAGATCAAACTGAAGGTGATAACTCCGAAGATACAGATGTTTCCCAAGAAAACCTCAATTAAAAAATCAATAAATGTGCTACGCCTGTGACGTCAATATAACTGTAGGTCACATTGTTATAGACTGTCCATCATATCATCTGCAAAGACAAGCTACTGGACTACCATGTGATATAAAGTGTGCGTTAAACAGTGCGGATTGTGACAAAATCATTAGGTTTTTAAAGGAAACTAAATTATATAACCAAATATGAGTACTACGTTTCAGAACAACCATAAATTAAAATTAACTTTGTAAAAACTCTGTAAAAAAAACTTTGTAAAATAGTTTATATTTTGTATCAAATTAATATGTATCATTGTACCACCGTTAATAACTTTTTATGGTTGGTGGGGTTATTTATAATAAAAAAAATTGTATAAGGTATGTTGGACAGAATCATCATATTTTGAGGTCTAGAATCTATTCTAGAATGTCAAATATTGGCCATTCTTAATGAGTCACCCTGTATATATAATCATATATTGTGTTTTAATGACTTATTTTGTATATTGAAATAGAACGAAAGCAGTGCTAAAGATTAACGATAAAACCATTTAAAAAACCCTGAAATATTTTCCCCACGAAATCATATTTTAGTAGTAGGTACTAGCTATCAACAAAAATGTACAAAATATACATCACCTATATTATTAGATCGAGTGCAACTTTTACAAATAATTCTAAAATTCAACACGGAGTACGGTTTCTTTTTTAAAAAAATAAATATAATAAAAACATAATAAATAACTTCCCGATCTTTTCTGCCATCTATATACAATTTTTTACCGCTCAATTTTTGGGGGTAAATTTGTACAATACCGAAACTTATGCTGTGTTTAGAATAGGTTATATATTTAGCAGCGTATCACCAAAGTTTAAAATTCAACTTTAAATAAAATACACTAATCACAAAAAGTATCAAAAAGTTATAATACTTATCTATCGTCTCCTTTAGGTGTCTACATACCAATCTATTTCAAGTTGAAGCGTGTTTTTGCCGAAAAAAAAACAGTAAACAAAACGTTGTTAAAGGAGAATATTTATTTTGGACATTTGTGTTCCAGAATTTGATCTGTGCACTATGCCTGAGGTAGATCTACACACCCAACAAGTCACCACGGCATTAAAGGAAACATGTAGAATAATTACCGGCTGTATGAAATCTATCTCTCTATCCCCACTGTACCGGGCAGCTGGATTCGCATCACCAGAAGACCGCAGACGCGCAGTTTTTTAAACATTTTAAAAAAGTTGTAGGTAATGAGTTTTCCCCGAATACTGCTCCGTTTTTTGGTTATTTCACGTTGAAATGTTCGATTTGGAATTTGACGACAAAGAACTTATTTTTCATTAGCTACTTCAGATTTCATGTATACACCATTTTTTTCACTTTTTTATACGCTACATTTTTGCTAAGAATATTTTTTTAGATAAAATACTTACTTTTTGAATTATTTGCCAAAAACATGTTTTTCTTTGTTAAAAATGTATTCACTCGCAAATAACTCGAAAAGTATTGACTTAGTGAAAAAACTCTAGAACAAGAGTTGTTTAGAATTAGTCATTTTATCCAATTCCGGACTTATTTTGAACGTATATTTTTCACCCCCAAGAAGGGGGTATTCCCCTCCATTTTTGTAAAATGGAGGAGATGTAGAATTGTAAACTTTTTCTTATATAATAATACACAATTTCAACTACCTATTCCCAAATTTTCATCTTTCCTTTATTTTCTTTTGGGTCATACTGTTCTTTGATCGGGCTACTTTTTAGACTGAAACATACAAACTCTTATCCGTATAATCAAATTAAAACTTTTGGTGATACATGCTAAACAAAACTATGGCGATCTCAATTCCAATGATTATTCGACAACGTTTCGATATTCTAAAAATTCTTGACTGACACGTTATAGGCATAACGATAATAGGTCATTTCCTAGAGGTTCGCAAAATGCAAAAACTGTTAATTTTTACCGCCGTTAACTGTACAAATGGGCAGAGAGTAAACAATGGCAGTGCTTCGTCACTTTGGAAGAAATCTCTCGATTTTCATAAAGGTTGTGATTAGGGTGTTCCGAAAAAACCAAACTTTAAAAATGTTGATCTCCCCGGCTGTTTTCTGGTGATGGGTAGCATATAAACCATCAATTGCAAATGTCAGCCCAAAATGTTAACTTTAACCCTTATTTGTCCCAAGCCCAAATTTTTTTGGGTTTTTTTTATCTCCCCGGCTATTTTCTGCTGATGGGTAACCTATAAACCAGGGGTGGGCAAATACTTTTAAGCGCGGGCCAAAATGAAATTTTCAAAATGTCTCCCGGGCCGGAGGACTATACCCAGTATGTACGCTAATATTTTTGGTGGAGGTTTTTCTCTGCCCAGAAATTTTGTTGACAAAAATACTGTAAGTATCATTTTAAAGCATGAAAGACATTTGACTGTTAATAATAATAAATTGCCTTTCTGGTGTGTACATGCGAACAATTTGTTCCCAGTAAAATTACGAAATTTTTAATATGGTCTATTATATTAAGCCATAACAAGGATCCAGATAAAAAATGAACTTCAGAAATTCGATCAAGAATAGAATAATTAAGAACAGCCTTTTTGAAGATGAGGAAATTTCTGAGTAACCAAAGATTCAATCTGCAAATCTAATATCGGATGGTAAAATGTTATGTCAAGTCAACCGTCATAGACAAAATTCAAAGGAGACAACTGATCTGGTATGGTCATGGACGACGTCAATGGACGATGACAGGCTGCCAAAACAAATTTTAAAATGAACGCCAAGGGAAAGAAGGAAGAGAGGAACGCCGAAACAATCCTGGCTAGGCGGCATTCAAAAGGCAATGTCGGAAAGGAACCTTCACCCTGAAGAATGCAACGACGGACGAAGCTGGAAACTGGCAACCGGAAGACGGAGGTTGGCTAGCTGTATAAAAAACAGGGACAATACTAAAAATGTTATGTCCACTCTCTTCTTCTTTATTAAATTGTTAATGCTGACTTAATGAAAAAGCTGCAAGCTTTTGAGATGTGGCTTTTTAGGGGAATTATGAAAATACCATGGACCGATCATATTACGAACGAAATGGTGTTGCACAGAATGGAAAAGGAACAGAGAACTTTTGATCACCATCAAAAGGAGAAAGACATATTTTGAAATTAAAAACCACACTAAATTTTCTCTTTTTTTTTTCACCTATGTGATAAACATTATAGAAGTTTTCAGGGAATTTCGGCCCTCGGTAATAATGTAATATTTTATTCTGCGTTTAAATTTTTCAAAAATACTTATTAGTTTTCTCAGGATACGAAAAAAATGAATGCATTACACTCTTAAAAAAATTGCTTGCGGGATTTTTCAATGGGCCGGATAAAGTAAGCAAAAGGGCCGGATCCGGCCCGCGGGCCGGCTTTTGCCCACCCCTGCTATAAACCCTCAATTTCAAATTTCAGCCCAAAATGTTAGCCCTAACAGGCTATTTTTCTCTTCTCTTTTTTATCTCCCCGGGTGTTTTTTGGTGACGGGTAACCTATAAACCCTCAATTTCAAATTTCAGCCCAAAATATTAACCCTAACCCTTGTCACAAGCCCAAAAATTTTTTTTTGGGTTTTAAAGATTTTTAATCTAAAACTTTTTGAAAGAAAACAAACAAGTAAAAGAAAAAAAATCATAAGCCATGTTAACAAGTTTAATGTGGAGATTAAAATATAATAATATAACCCATTTTTCATGTTTATTGGTCTTTCTCAAGATATCTTGAGTACCTAATTATTAAAATTATTCTCGTCAAAAAAACAACACTTTTTCTAACTAATACATCTGAATATAAAGGAATATACAAAGCTGTTAAAAATAATTAATTTAAATGGAGAATAGTAACTACATCAGTAAAAGTTTATTTAAAGGTTAATTAAAGTTGCCTTTCTGAAATCGGTAAAACACTTTCTGTGATTTTCAACTACTTGTAACACACTTTGCTTGCTTTTTCATTTCAGACATTACATTGCCCTCAAAAAAGATGAAAAACGCAAGCAAAGTGTGTTAAAAGTAGTTGAAAACCACAGAAAGTGTTTCACAGATTTCAGAAATACAACTTTGATTAATCTTTAAACAAACTTTTACTCATGTAGTTACTATTTTCCATTTAAATCAATTTGTAACATTCCTTAATATTATTTTTCTACGACCGTTTAATAAGATGCTCATTATTCGCTATTTTTTCATAGATAATAGCACCCATTACTGTACCCGTGAGTAATAATTCATTACTCACGGGCTGAAGTTAGATTTAAGTGGCGCATGCCACTTTTAATATTAATCGTATATAAACTGCAAATAAAATTACTTAAACATGTTTATTTAATACAATAATAATTGTAATTTATACCAACAATTAACTTCGAAACATTTTTAAATGAATTTTAACTGTAACAATGTCAGTATATTTTTTTACGTTTATATCTTGTTTACTAAAAATTTTGACGTTTATCATTTAATTTAGTGACAGTGACATTAGCGCATTTTGTTTATGTCAATTGGAATTTATAACTAATATTGTGTTTGTTTTTCAAGTTATATTGTGTTAAATTATAACATATTATGTATAGTTATATATTGTTATATTATATATAGTTAAATGTAAATAAACATTATAACTATATATATGAAATACGTCCACCGACAACAGCCATTTCCTATTTATTAGATTCACTGATAGCATGTAGGTACAAATTTAAGCTTATAATTTTTCGGAAACCAATAGAACTTATATTGACTATTTTTAGTTGTATTTTTACAAATAATAATAAGAATTTAGTAATAGTAGGCAACCAATTATTCAGCCACGTACTAGGGGTAAATAGCATTTAGGTATTTTTGTAAATTATTATAATTTAAATCTCGAGTAGTTGATAATTAAATTGTTTACTAATTAAAATAAAAAAAAAGGTCGTAGAAAAAGTATAGTATTCTACTCGCATGTAATGGCTATTACTCACTCTGATGAATTACGACACTCGCCTACGGCTCGTGTCGCAAACTTCATCATCGTGAGTAATAGTCATCATTACATGCTCGTTGAATAATATACTATTATTATATTTTTATCTCGATATTAAACTTGTTATCATGGCCTGGGATTTTTTTCCCAACATATACCTATGTCAAAATATAATTTAAAACTGAGTTTACTTGTTTGTTTTCTCACAAAAAGCTATAGATTAAAATTTTTTGGGAGGCATGGGACAAGGGTTAGAGTTAAAATTTTGGGCTGTTTGAAATTGATGGCTACCCATCACCAAAAAACAGCCGGGGATATAAAAAAAGAGAAGAGAAAATTGAAAAACCCAAAAAAATTTTTTTGGGGGGCTTCAGCCAAGGGTTAGGGTTAACATTTTGCTTAAAATTGACGGTTTATAGGCTACGCATCACCAGAAAACAGGCGGGGAAATCAACATTTTTAAACTTTGGTTTTTTCGGAACACCCCAGTTGTGATAAACAGGCAATAGTACGTTTACCTTTTGGTTGAGGGGTTAGTTTGAGTATAACGGAAAATTTGATCCCACACGAAATTTACAACTTGCTATTAGATAGGATGGGGTCATTCGTATATTTATGATTTGCCGAAAATTTTAATGCAATAACAGACTTAACTATTTATAATGGGAAATAAGCCACAATATTATTAAAAAATTATTTTTATTAACGTTTCGACGCCCAAATCGGGTGCCGTTGTCAAAATACAAAATACTATTAACATAAACAAAAATGTTGTTGCTTAGTAAAAAAAATTCTTCTAATAATTTATTTAATTTGACTCATTTATATCGGCAATTCAGATACATATGATACATTTTAAAGTAGAAGACTTGAAAATGATATTATCTCCATTATTGGCTAATATATTTATGGAGGATTTCGAAACTAATATCATTTCTAAACAAAATTTAAAACCCACTGTATGGTGGAGATATGTAGATGATGTGTTTTCAATATGGCCTCATAGATCAGAATTGTTGGATACATTCCTGAATATTATAAACGATCAAGAAGAGACAATAAAATTTACAATGGAAAAGGAATATAATAACACCCTGCCTTTCCTCGATGTTTTAGTCTCAAAGAAGGATACTGGATATGAGACTCAAGTGTATAGAAAACCAACAACACATACCAACAGATATCTCAATTACAAATCAAATCACATCAACGTTAAAAAGGGAATCATAAAATCCTTATATGATAGAGCCAAAATTACTTGTTCTAACGAAAACTCATTTTTAGAAGAAAAACAATTATTAACATCTGTTTTATTAAAAAATGATTATCCTTTATCGTTTATAAATAAAGAATTGTCAAGATTGGATCGAATGGAACAGAACAACATAGAACGGGATCCTACAGCATTCACAAGAAATAATACGAGGAAAATATCAATACCATACATAAAAGGACTATCAGAGAAACTTAAAATAATAGGAAATAAATTCAACATTTCAACAACATTCAAAACAACCAACACATTGAGATCTATTCTATCTAAAACTAAACCTAACAATGAACAAGAAAGGACAAAGAATTGTATTTATAAAATATCTTGTGAATGCGAACATTTTTATATAGGTGAAACATCAAGACCATTAAACGTTAGAATAAGTGAACATTAATCTTATATTAAAAATAGAGAATTTGATAGATCTCAAATATGTCAACACGCATGGGATAATGAATATAAAGTTCAGTGGAGAGATTCAAGTATAGTCCTGAAAGAAACAGATAGTAAAAAGATAAAAATCGGCTCTAATTATGCTAAAGATAAGAAGCGGCTCTAATTATGCTAAACGAAACCAATTGTGTCGCAAATTCCTCGGTGGAATGCAGTAGGATGTGGATACCCATACTGAAAGAGGAAGTCAGTAGAAAGAAAATACCACAATTAGTAAGTCAATAGTCGAATTAGTACATATTTTATATTTTAGTATTACTTATATATCCATGTATTATTGATATTATTTATAATTTAAACAAAATTACAGTAAAGTCAGAGTTTGGTATTCATTTTGAGAGTAAATTAAATGTAAGAGCAAATACTTACGATGTTGGGATAGTATCACGAGGTTTTTCCTGGTTTTCCCTCGTGATTTACTATGAGATCTCTAACGCGAAAATTTTAATGTCACCGTTGCATATGGTTGTCTTTTTAAAGACAGATCACATGCTATGATTTTTTTGTGACGGATATTCTTGAGTTGGGGTTGATTTCATGTAATCCAATGAACTATCTTTTAGTAAAGTCGTCCCAGGAACGCAACTCATAAATATTGGCGATATCATTTTAAAGTCTTCTACTTTAAAATGTATCATATGTATCTGAATTGCCGATATAAATGAGTCAAATTAAATAAATTATTAGAAGAATTTTTTTACTAAGCAACAACATTTTTGTTTATGTTAACAGTATTTTGTATTTTGACAACGGCACCCGATTTGGGCGTCGAAACGTTAATAAAAATCATTTTTTAATAATATCGTGGCTTATTTCCCATTATAAATAGTTAAAATTGTAAAAATGTCACAAGAAAATAGCTTCAGAACAACATTAATAACAGACTTTTTTCATAACTAAATCTGCATGTATAATAGAGGAAAGTAGCCACATTTCGGACAGTCTTCGCATTTTTAATATTAACATACAGAGTGGAGTAACAAGTTGTAGCCAAAAGTCACGAAACGCCCAAGTGAAGACCTTGGGACCAGAAGGGGACAAGTCACAATTTCGTCAAAAATGAGTTAAAGTAGAAATCGCACACTTTAAGGCCCTATTAATGTCCCAAACAGAAAATGTCAGCTGATTTCTCATAGATGGCGCCGCTGTAGTAAGTCCCGTTATGTCACCATAACTTTATATTGCAACAGGAGACAAGCCACAGTAGTAATCAACATGGCGGCGGAACATTCCCGTGCATGTAAATGAAAAATAGACGTTTCTGAATTTGATTCTGAACAGTGACCAAGATCCGTTTTTAAATGAAAGCGAAGATGTCAAAGACTATACAGTATGCGCAAGTAGCAGTGATTCCTAAAACATAAACTTAGAACGTTATGTTTATTAAATGTGTGGCTTGTCTCCTTATGTTATATTTTTCGAACCTAAAAATATTATGATTGTTCTAAAGGTTTTTTGTGGCTTATCCATTTTTAGTAAAATACTTGCTTTATTGTAGGAAAATGAATAGAACTAAAAAAATTAGGTGCACCTTGCGGTTGCACAAAACAGTGTAGACAGAAATTGGTGCTTGCCAACAGATTCTACCAGATACTGAGAATAATGAACCACTGGAAGACACTGAACATTTGGACCCCTTTTCAGCTATTGAAAACATTGACAACTTAATTATTTTATTGCGGAATTTTATGTTCACTTTTAGAATACATATAATTTTTTATACTAAAGGGGATAAGCCTCATATTTTTTTCAAAAAATGTTCAAAAACTCAAAAACCGTTAAATATCTAAACATTTCTGTTATTTTTATTGTGTAATTAATAACATATTCTAAATTTTAGAAACGATCATGGGCCTTACTTCCGAGAAAAATGTAAAAATTGGATTTCATGATTTGAAAATAAGTTTAAAATGATGTTTTCTCCAAAGTATTGTTTGGTGGCATGTCCCCTTCTGGTCCCAAGGTCTTCAATTATCTCTTCAATGGATGGTCCCCATTGCTCAAAAACTGGGATAGGCCTATTCTACAATATGGAGACTTCAAATTTGATGCTTGCAATGTTGCCAGATTGATTATTTTTCTGATATCAGTCACTTTGGTTTTTTAAATACAACACTCTGTATATTGTATTATTATTATTGGAACCCTCACTTCAACACCAATTCAGCCATATGTAATACTTGGTATTTTATCTATAGTGTTT
This sequence comes from Diabrotica virgifera virgifera, assembly GCF_917563875.1. NCBI lineage: Eukaryota > Metazoa > Arthropoda > Insecta > Coleoptera > Chrysomelidae > Diabrotica > Diabrotica virgifera. The sequence goes on along the minus strand of NC_065445.1, from coordinate 53,205,032 downwards.
GTCACTCCGAGTTGTCAGTATGGCTTGTATAAGGCAATGCTTTTCAAATGAGAAGTAAAGGAACAGTGTTGCCACATAATCGGTACGGACACCAGAGGTGGCTTTTAAATACAAGAATTTAACCCTGTCCGCTTCGCTAGACGCTTACTGTTTATAAAAAATTCACTGAATATTTTATTTTTAGTAGAAAGTTATTATTCTTCATAACGTTTTATCAAGATGGGGTTTACGATAAATCGTAATTTTATGTCAAAAGAAGAGTAATACAGCAACTCTCCCATACATAGCAGCACCAAAATTGACAATTGACAAACGTCTGCGAAACCCCCCTATCAGAATCATAGTCTTGACACAGACTGCACCGAGTTCATTTTTATATTTTTGATTAATTTGTTTTGATAATAAACTGAGCATAATAAGAAATATTGAGTGAAAAATCGTTTAAAAAATAATATAAAATCGGGTCATTTACAAATAATATTCGAAATTTGGCTACACTCCTCTACCATAGCTTGTCCACAGCTCCGACAAGAAAAAAAGATTCACTTTAAGTTACTGTTAATGGAACATTTAAACATTTTAAAGATCTCTGTACATAGTGATATAAATAAAGCTTTTGAAGGAGGATTTTACATTGAAAAAAATATATATAAATGTAATACTATCAGAAAAATGTGAAACGTTAATAATTGTAAATGTTGAAGATGGTTTCAAAAATGAATGTTCAAGATACAGATAGGGTACACTGCGTAAACCATTAACTAGACCATTTTTTATTCATCCCGCTATCATTTCTAAAATGTAAAGTAATTTTGAGTTTCTTCTTTAACGATTTTTAAATAAAAGCTCACATTCTTTTACTCAATCTCCATCGGTACAGAAACATATAGTCGTTTTGGTGAATTAACAATTTTGCATTGGTAGTAAAAAAAATATACTCTGGGAACTGGCCTGAACTGGGTTACTCTGTGAAAGAGAGGGAGGGGGCTATTTGTACTTCGAGAGAGAGGAAACGCCCTCCCCTTCCGATAAGGCGAGTTGCACTAGAGTTCATAAGCTTTCTCGGCTTTGGTAGAACAATATGTAGCCGGTTTCAGACGATTTTTGGGTGTCTGCAGTCAGGCCGTAGAAGTCTTCTATTGTAGAAGCGTCAATTTTCTAAAAAAAGAATATAGAAAATATTAATGAGTTACTATAGTAAAGAAATTTATCTGAGACTTTTCGCTTTTCTATAAGAGATGTCGCTGCAGAGTCCCAAAAGTGGACTTTAAACTATTTTAAAATTCCACATAAATAGACAGTTTGGTTTTGTTTTGCTTCAGCGGTGTGCACGCAGCTCTACTGAGGAAGTCTGTAAGACAGAAACAGCTGTCTAGAGATTGTGCATCGCCTCTGAATCGAAAGGAAACATAAACTGTCTTTTTCATTATAGACCAAGAGGCAGCGCTGAAAAATCTTTTTGAATTTACTAAAGCTAGATTTTTCACAGTTGATTACTGTGAGTGTGTAGAGAAACATACTGCGGTCGGTCAAGGGAAACGTAGAACAGGGGTTACTGAGAGGGTATCAAAGTTGCTTTCCTACGAAGGTAATTAAATCCATTTACAAAGGCTGAAAATCGGTACACACATTCTAAATTAAATATCAATAAAAGTTATTATAGTCGGTCAGCTGTATGACGGGACAGAGCCGGTCGGTCGGCCCCAATAGTCGATTGAGGAAATGAAGCATTTTAGCTCGCAATTTTTTCGTCCAACATGGATTTACTTGAAATTTTCACAGAAGGTAGGGAATAGTCCAAGGATCATTTTCTATATCATGCCGCTTTCATACGCTAAAACCTTGGGGGTGGTTGCCACCCCATCTCGGGGGTATTTTTTAATACATTTTAACCATGTAATTCGATGGAACAAGTGATTCTAAGAAAACAATGTTTTTTACATTTTCTTCGTAAAATTAATATTTTTCGAGTTATTCGCGCTTGAAAATACCTCGAAAAATATTCTATATATTTTTGGCGATAAAAAGTTTCTTCAAAAACGATTTTGTAGGATTTTTAAAGAGCTATAAGACTGTGTAAATTAAATTCCGTAAGATCCCTTAGTTTTTAATTGGGGCGGGTTTAAAGGGCTCGAACAAGGGAGTGTTTGCTGGTAAATAGAGGTTTTAAACAGCTTAATTTGGCTAACTATTCACTGTAATGAGAATCTATGCACAGGGTAATTTTATTCATTAAAAAAGCTACAATTTAGTAGTTTAAAATTTTTTTCGTATCTTCAGTATTTTCGGACATATTTTGAAGTAAAAGGTGAAAAATACCAAATTGCAAAAATCAATTTTTCTTTAAACTCCAATTTTTCCAAAATTAGGCATTTTAAATAGGTCAAACTCCTTGAGTGTATTGATAATGTAAATATAAAAGGAACTACAGAAAGGTGAAGTCCAATTTTGAATTAGGAAGGTAAGGTGGTTGTTTTCAATGATTTTTTCGTAGAGAAAAGCAGGTACCGACATTTTTTTGATTATAAGTCGCTTAATTTTCATGCTAGAAACTTTTTATTATTTTTTTGAAAGGTCTAATTGTATACTTGAAAAAAATATTATTTAAGTTTTCCTCGAAAAATGCAAATTTTTCTCATTATTTGGCTTTGAATATTTCAAATAATGCATTTGACGAAAAAAGCTAACCTTTAACATGCGGTTTGTTTTGGTCTTAAAGATATTATTGGAAAAGAATTTGGTTTGTGCTAATAAAAGATACAATTTTGATATCTACAGTTTTTTTTCGAATAAATGCATATTTTTCGAGATATTCTCAAAAAATCCTCTAAAAAGTCGATTTTTTTCTCCGAAAAACTTATTTTCAAGCGCGAATAACTCGAAAAACATTTTACAAAGAAAATGTAAAAAACATTTTTTTCTTAGAATCACTTTTTCCATCGAATTACATGGTTAAAATGTAATAAAAAATTCCCACCCCCTAGATGGGGTGGCAACCACCCCCCAAGATGGGGTGGCAACCACCCCCAAGATGGGGTGGCAACCACCCCCAAGGTTTTAGCGTATGATAGCGGCATGATATAGAAAATGATCCTTGGACTATTCCCTACCTTCTGTGAAAATTTCAAGTAAATCCATGCTGGACGAAAAAATTGCGAGCCAAAATGCTTAATTTCCTCAATCGACTATTGGGGCCGACCGACCGGCTCTGTCCCGTCATACAGCTGACCGACTATAATAACTTTTATTGACATTTAATTTAGAATGTGTGTACTGATTTTAAGCCTAAGTAAATGGATTTAATTACCTTCGTAGGAAAGCAACTTTGATACCCTCTCAGTAACCCCTGTTCTACGTTTCGCTTGACCGACCTCAGTATGTTTCTCTACACACTCATAGTAATCAACTGTGAAAAATCTAGCTTTAGTAAATTCAAAGAGATTTTTCAGCGCTGCCTCTCCGTCTATTATTATAGCAAACGTTACAGCAGTCGAAAAACAAAAACCTTTTAATCAGAGTTGGCTGTGAAATCACTTATCTATAAGGCTTGTTATTATAAATTTAGTATTTGTTTTTCTCAAGAAACGCAAGAGGAGTCAGAATCCAATTACTGCCTATCTTTCTCTCTCCCCTTCCTTATACCCTTTCAGATGTCGGATTTGGGTTTAGTTATGCTACATATTCACCCATCTCTTTTATCCGTTCTGTTTTGTGCTATTATTTTCATTTCTTCAATCGTTTTCTGTTTAAACTTTCCCGCATCTACTATTTGATGAATCCATTTTTTCCTCGGCCTCTCGTTTTTTTGTGATATTTAAAATTCTCTCATCTTAATTTCCTCGGCATCCTGTATGATTTATAAATTTTGAAAATCTCAGGAGGTGTAACCAAAGAAAGTATTCCACCTGTTGTCAATCTGGTGGTATGGGAACGATATTTATTGTCGTTTTCTGTGCAACTTCGATTGATAACTTACTTTGTTTTTTGGTAGATAGTTCATCCGTGACATTTCTTTCTTTGCAATACTAAAGGGCCCAAAGTGTCATGCCTGGGAAATCGGAGAGAAGAGGATATGGGACTACTGATGAGGGGGAAAAGACCTCCGAAACCGGTATAGTCTCTTCTTGCACTCTCCGATTTAACCAGAGCATTATGCAGCTGCTGCATTTTCGTGTTGCAAAGAAATTGAAAATGTTTATACATTTTTTGATATTTCTTCTTTCGTGAATTTTTCTCGTTGATCTACTGGATTTCATTACCATCAGATGTCCATATCAGTTTAATTGTCTCTTTATTAATGTATTCATTATTGGTTCCTGTTTGGTTCTCACTCTTATTGTCTCATTTCTTATTCTATCCTATTTGGTCTTCCGATTGTAGCTCGTAGATGTCTCATATCCATTGCGTTTATCCTACTAGAGTCCTTTTCATGAGCATTTTTCAGTGTGTCACAAATGATAGAAAAAAATGTAAGTCCGTGATAATACACATTTATGACATTTATTCTAACATGACATTTTAGTTAAATCTGACAGTTGTCACATTTGTAATTAGGCATAAAACAAATCAATTGTGTTTATTGCATTTATAAAATGGTATTTTCTTTGATTTGTATAGTCTTATAAATTGTACAGATTATATTCGTAGATATATTATACCCTATTCCACGAACATACGCCTGTTTTGGATTACTTCGACAACGAATATTTTACTGTGCAAAATAAGAAGAACGAAAGTAAATCGCAAATTACATTGTTGTTTATTGGAATAATTATTAGCGCCATTTACTTTCGTACTTCTTATGTTGCACAGTAAAATATTCGTTGTCGAAGTAATCCAAAACAGGCGTATGTTCGTGGAATGGCCCATATTATATAATTCCTAGATAACTTTTTTTTATTATAGCGCCATCTATCGACAACTAGAATAAATGTTATAAATATCTGTAATCACAGACGTGCCTTTTTTTGTCACATACAATTTAATGCGTTAGAAAGAAATCGAAAAACTGTGACGCACTGAAAAATGCTCATGAAAAGGACTCTATTATGCCTTTCCTGCAAAGTCCAATTTTCGCTCGTATATACAGTCCCTGGCCATATTATTATGACCACCTATGAATTTTTACAAAAATCAACTATTTCACTAAGTACGTTTTGTTGAAAATATGATTTTTAAATTTAATTTTGTTATGCAATGTTAATGTTATTCATTAACTATAATATATTTAATAATAAACTGCAATAAAATATTTGAAAATATTACATATTTATATTTTTTTAATATTTTGTTCAACATCTGATGTTAATCAGATGGAAAATTATTTGGGAGCTTTTAAAACGAGAAATTTCCGATGAAAATGTCACTAACGAACTTGTTTTAATTAAAGAACTAATATATCGTTGAAAACACAATGACAAATTGAAGCAAAAAAAATTTAACTGCATTCAAAATATGCCAAGACGAGTACTAGCAGTAATCAAAGTTAGACGGGCTCAGCAAAGTATTAAAAAAATACAAATATGTGATATTTTCAAATGATTTATTGCTGTTTATGATTAAATGTATTATATTTAATAATAAACACCAACAAAACATTTAAAAATATCACATATTTTTGTTTTTTCAATATTTCGCTGAGCCCCCTCTAACTTTGATTACCGCTAGTACTCGTCTTGGTATACTTTGAATGCAGTTAAATTTTTTTTGCTTCAATTTGTCATTGTGTTTTCAACGATATATTAGTTCTTTAATCAAAACAATTTCGTTAGTGACCTTTTCATCGGAAATTTCTCGTTTTAAAAGCTCCCAAATAATTTTCCATCTGATTAAGGTCAGAAGTTGAAAAAAATATTAAAAAAATATAAATATGTAATATTTTCAAATATTTTATTGCAGTTTATTATTAAATATATTATAGTTAATGAATAACATTAACATTGCATAACAAAATTAAATTTAAAAATCATATTTTAAACAAAACGTACTTAGTGAAATAGTTGATTTTTGTAAAAATTCATAGGTGGTCATAATAATATGGCCAGGGACTGTAGTATCGTCGGTATTACAATCGAATTTAATGTTTTCATTTTTGTTTCATGGGAAAAATTCTTGTTTTTTCAGAACAAGCACTAGTGCGCAGTACAGTTTGTTCGATTTCTTTGTTCTGTTTGTTACTTCGAGATCTATTTTTCAATCATTGGTAATTATACTTTCAAGATAATCATATGCGGTAAGTATTTCCAGTTAAGTTTTTTTGCTTTTTATCTTTATTTCGTATTCTTCCTTTTCGCCGATGACTATTATTTTACTTTTCTTGATGTTAATTTCCATTTTTAGTTTCTGTTTCCTCTGCCCATATGTTTATAAGTTTTTGCATTTTGGTCATGGAATCTGCTATAAGGACTACGTCATCCGCATACAATAAGGCTTCTATTTTTACTGGCTGTAATCTTTGGTATCCTATTATTGTCCGTATTTGGTTAGCAGTTGACATGCTCTCCCTTTTTGTATATTGGCACTATAAGGTTGCTTTGCCAGTCTTTTGGGATTTGTTGCTTTTTTCATGCCTCTGTATATTTTCCATAGCCAGTTTATCCCTTCGTCTCCCATGTATTTTACCATTTCCGGGTCTATGTCATCATCCCCTCCAGCTTTGCCTGTTTTTATGTTCGATCTTTCCTGTATTACTTCTTTCCACTTATTTGCTCTATTTCTTTGTTCCCGTCATATTGATATGTTTCATTTCTAACGTCTATTGTTTAATTTCTAAATTTATTTTCGTAGTATCATTTTCACGCTTTAGCTATCTGTTCTGCATTTGTCTGGAGAATCCAATTACAAAAATAATTATATAACTACTTACATCGACTTGATCATCGTCAAAAAGAAGCCAAAATCCGTGGCTTTTGACAATGCTTATATAATGTCCTCTATTAGGTCCGCTACCACAGTGTATCACAACAGCTACAAGATCATAAAGTCTATCTGGATTCAGTGCATCATCCGACTAAAAGAAATAATATAAATGAAATTAATGAAAATTCGATTACTTTATACCGGGTGGTGAATTGTAAAAGGGACCATAGGAAACTCAATGTAAAATTCTAAACTGTTGAATTCCTGCTCCCCTAATTATTTTACATCAAGACATTAGAAACTACTTGTAAAGGATTGAAATCTGTATTGAAAACAAATGTTAAAATTGTTCTACGAGTTAAACATATTCCAAAATTTTGTAAAAATGTAATACATTTTTCAATTTTTCAGCCCAAAATGAGGCCACACACAGTGCAATAATGTGTCACAATGAAGTTGTTATTTTCATATTTTTGAACTGTCAATGTCAATATTTTTATTGTATCATTTATTGTTTAAAAACAATACAGTTGATAAGATACCCTCAGTTGCGGAGAAAGTATTTTCACATAAAGATTTAATACTAAAGATTTAACAATAAAGATATAGCTGTATGGCAAACTGCCAAAGCCATATAAAAAAAAAAAACAATAAAGATTTTTTATTCAGTCAATGGTGTGAGCACTGTCAGTTAAATAGTAACGTGTGGCCTAACTTTTACACACATACCTACTGTGGCAAATGTATTATATTTTTCAAAATTTTGGAATGCGTTTAAATCGTAGAACAATTTTAAAATTTGATTTTAATACAGATTTCAATTCTCTACAAATATTCTCTCATGACTTTTGATGTAAAATAATTAGGGAAGCAGAAATTCGACAGTTTAGAATTTTACATTGAGTTTCCTATGACCCGTTTTACGATTCACCACCCGGTATATAAAACACTGTAGTAAAGTATGTATACTTGAGTCTACGATTCTTTACCCGTGCGTCATTAATACCTGGCGAGATAAAACACTTTTTATCTAGCATCATTCTCTTCCACGCATGAAACTAATGACAAACCAGCTACCGCCTATTAAGTAAAAACACATGTTATTTTTATGAAGGCTCTAAACTCAGTACATTGAAAAGAGATACGTACAAAAAAATACGTTTGGGAATGTTTTCAGACTTTGAGTACAATTTGTGACGTTTCTGGTGTCTTTACTTTTGTGGCTGTCCGTCTGTTGAATTTTGTCGAATTTTTGCATTTTGAAGTTTTTTTAAGTACACAAACAGTATTTTTCACAACTAATTTTATATTGGAGTTTGAAATTTTATGGTAAGTGTATTTACAACAAACAACAGTAAAATCCTTTATAAAGGGTATATTTAAAATCCCTCAAAAGGGCGACATCAAAATCACAACATAACTAGTTTTCGACTGGTTTACCAGTCATCATCAGTGCTTACGTGCAATGTACATGCTAACCACCAAGATATTATTTAACAAAAATATGTGGATCAAAGCCCAGTAAAAGTAGTTCGTCAAGGAAACATTGATTTAAAATGCTACGTTAAGCGTGGATGTTTTTACAACATCTGTTACAACATACAAAGCTAACCTCATTAACACAGTTAAGGAAATGTTTAAGTTTCCGCCAAAGTGAATCAAATGACAAAAAGAAAATATTCGCTCTGCCGAGATTCACTTTGACACATTCGGAATAGGAAACATACAACACAAAAATTCCTATCTCACACGATTAACTACTCAAATCAACTTATCTTTCATTAACAAAAGAATTATTAGAAATAGGGGAAGTGTATACTAATCTCATAAAATTTTGTGAAGTTTATTTCTACAAAATATTTTTATTTTGTACAATAAATAATTTTCTCATTTGCTATCAATACATTATAATAATGTAGATAGATAACTATTGATTGGCGTAAGGTTTATGTTATTTATGTCTGTTTACTGTTAATAATATTAGCCAACAGCAGGTATGTTTGGTTGTGTAGTAAATTCCAGTCACGCCTAGCAACTGAACTTCCCAAAAAATAAATTACTAACGTCACTAGACAGTTGTGTCTCAGAGAAGCGAATTGACTTTATTGAATTTTTTTATAAATTGTTTATTTATTTATTTATTAATCAATGATATTAAAAGAATTTATTAAGCTACTTCAAATGTAGCTGTAATTATGCATCAAAATTTTAAAGCAAAACCTACATTTGACATTCTATTTATTTGATAACGTGAAATTTTATACTATATAATATAACCCGTGATCAGAGCCGAGTTTAGGTCAATTGACGCCCTAGGCAATTCTTTAGTAGCTGCCCTTCAAACATGTACCATTTTTGCGAAAAAAAAATTGCAGAAATTTTTATTTAAAGAAGAATACACAAAAATGGACTTAAACTACGTTGTTTATATATCTATAACAGAAAAAATTGTCATTCCAGTTCGATCACATCAGAGATTTCTTAAAAAAAAAATTTTTTTTCTTAACAAAATCGACAAATTGTTAACACGTTCTTGCGTCATACTTGATGGGAAATTATTTTTAATTACAAAAATTGAAGAAAAATCTTCTGCGTAAAAAAACATAAATACACTTTTTACGCAGAAGATTTTTCTTAAATTTTTGTAATTCATGGTATACAGCCAGCTACAGGAAATTTTTCCTTGTGGATTTTATTTTTAATTCTTGACATTTTCGAAACTGACCTTTCAGCAGACACGTTGGCAACTGGGGTGCACAAATAAATGTGCAAAGCAATGTCAAAATTAGGGAAAATATCTTTCAATTCACTTAGTGCAGTCACTAAAGGATTTCACCTCCGATTTCGTTAAACCTTCATTGATTTTCATGAAAATTGGTGAGTAGTTAGAGGTACCTCAAGGAACAAAGGTGACATGATGCCAACTTGCGACTTTACCGTGGTGGTGGATGCCACCCCTTCTCAAGGGTGAATTTTTTTTAATAATACCATAAATCGATAGAGAGACAAATTCTAAGCTAAATTTGCTATATGTATAAAGTTATTAATATAAATCAATACTTTTTATTTATTTATTTTGAGTTATTAAAGATTAAAGATTTTATTTTTTCGTAAAAATGTATGTTTTAAAGCATTTTTCCACGTACAACTCAAAAACTATAAGCTTTTACAAAAAAGTTATTATTACCAAAATTGAAGATAATAAAAAGCTGAATACACTCCTCACTTAAAGAACTAAACTAATGTTAATTCAAATGAGTTATGGGTAATTGAATGTATATTTTTTCGACGAGTACTCAAATCTAAGCATTTAAGCTTACATAACGGGAAAACGATGCATTTTATAAAATATACCCGCCAAGTACTTGTCAAAGTACTTCGAAATACCTACCTATCAAATGAGTTCCAGTAGAAGTTAATAGCATCACAATTAAGCAAGTTATGATAAATAAGAGAACCCTTTAGAACTTTTTAGGAAAAAGTGAAAAATTAAACATACAAAATCCACAAATTAAATCCACAAAAATTAAACTATATAGTAATCCTTAGAAGAATTTCTTTATATTAGCCATAAGTAATGATTGCAACAATTTTGACAGGTTTAGAATGCATTTTTTTAAAAAAGATATAATTTAAAAAAATCATAATTTTTAAAATTATCGTAATTTTCATTTTCTTTTGATAATAACTCCAAAAATACTCAATATACGTAAAAAGTGATATATGTATAACCAAATTTTAGTTTTTTCTGTATCAAATATTCTACCTTTTTACTATTTCTGTAGGGTAAAAAATAACCGAGATAGAAACGTTTAAAGCTTAAATTTTGCTGCGAGAACCATGTAACCGGAACCATTTAATCTTTTATTTTTAAAAAAGCAAAGAGTTTAAAAGATTAAATTTAACGTGTTTTAATAGCCATTAAAATTAACTTTCAAATGGTTTTTAGATAAACCTGATATCGTAAAAATTAACGGGGTTATTTAAAAAAAATAATAACTTTTTTGGAAAAATTTTTAAAAGATAAACTTTGAAAAATGTTTGTTGCATAAATTTTAATGCTACCAACTTGTTCGGGGACTCATTTGATAAATATTTCTAAGTACTTTGACAAATGTTTAATAAGGTTATGTTATAAAATGCATCATTTTCCCGTTATTTAAGCTTGAATACTTAGATTTGGGTACTCGCCGAAAAAAATATATATTCAATTACCTATAATTCACTTTTGGTTAACATTAAAAGGCTTTTTCAGTAAGGAGTTTATTTCATTTTTTATTATGTTTAATTTTGGTAATAATAACTTTTTTGTAAAATCTTATAGTTTTTGAGTTATTTATGAAAAAGCGGTTAATAACATTAATTTTTCTGTCGAAAAATTAAAATCTTTGATCTTTAATAACTCAAAAAGTTTTGATTTATTTTAATAACTGTATGTAACAAATTTTGCTTAGAATTTGCCCCTCTATCGAATATGGGGATATTTTTAATAAAATAATTTTCACCCCTGAGAAGGGGTAGCATCCACCCTCAGGGTAAAAACGCAAGTTGACACCATGTCACCTTTGTTCCTTAAGATATCATCTAACCACTCACCAATTTTCATGCAAACCGATAGAGGTTCAACGAAATCGGAGGTAACAGCTTATATCCACTTTCAGTGACTGCACAAACTCATCTTTAAATATTAAGATTGTCAATTGGTGATTTTATTGTGATATCCAAATGACCCTTTACGTGAATGCATTCATGTATGAATGATGTATCTTGGTCGTCTTTATTTTGTATCAGATTTTCAGCTTCTTTAATAATTTCTTCATTGCTTAATTTTGGCAAATCTGTTAATAACACGAAAACGTTGATAAATAAGTCGATAAGATTCCAGACGTCTATCCAGGTCTCTTATCAGAGTGTCGATTATAATATAGAATGTGTGGATTTCCATCTCTCCTCGTCAAATTGAATTTTTATTTTTCTCTTTCTTATTTATTTATATGTTTTATTTGAGCACAATTTTTTGGCTTCCTTGCAGTAAGGTAATTTGAAAGAGCTTCATTTTCTTTAATGACAGAAGCCAGATCCATAATTTTTATATACCTACAAATATTTTTGTGCAGTATTTTTGCCGCCCTCTCATAATGTGCCGCCCTAGGCAACTGCCTATATTGCCTAATGGATAAAGTGGCCCTGCCCGTGATCAGAGCAGTAGCCACTTTCTGTCACTTGCTGTTGCGTTTAGTAAATTTCCTACTTATTTCGTATGCTTTAAATGATGACGCACGGGTAAAGACTCAGGGACTCAACTGTACACTACACTCAGATGCAAAAAAACGCAACAGAGAAAATTTTGCTCAAATTCAAAGTATTTCAGTTTTTTTAATTTTTAGCACTATTTTGATTATTTTTTTAGCACACTGTGTAAACATTTATAAATTTTAATTTGGTATAGTGAGTTTTTTAATAAAGTTTTGTATTTGATATATTATACGGCGATAATCGAAAGGTGGTTTTTTATCCTAACTTTGAAACATCCTGTGGAATAATGGACCGTGATAGTCGTGACGTCAAATCAATGTTGGCTACTCTGAAATGGTTTCCAAACAAAGCAAAAATTCACACATGGTGTTTGTTTTGGTTTTTATAATTGGAATATTATGCTTGTAGGATGTTTAATTTTTACAAAATGTTAATGTGTTGGGTACCCGTGATTGTAATTAATGCTCCTAGTATATTTCCCACCATATTTCCAAATAGGACTGGTTAAAAACCTGAAGAAAAGCAGTAAGTACTATGTAGTGTATATATCCTTGATTTTGTGTAAGGCCATTAAATTTATAAAATTAAAAGCAATATGATTGATATGACTAACAAGGATTGTGTCTTTAGAAAAAATCTACAGATGATTGTTAAAACAAAATAAAATTAAAAATGATTACACAAATCACGTGTATAATCAATTGACAGTTGCTTTGTTTGGAAACTTTTTGGCGTTTTGACGTCACACTATCACGGTCCATTCCGTTGGCGGATTTTCGCAAAACCTTGTTTTTCGGTTGCAACCCTGTCTTTTAAGTATTATGTTTTTTGTTTCATGTAAAAATATGGATTGGTTCATTTTTAGAAGCGAAATGACTTTTGTCACCCACAATTTACGACTTTTCCTATTATTACCATTATCTTTTGTATTAATTTGTAATACGACGATGGGGGCTATGGTGACATCGAAGGAATGTCATATCGACATCCCAGAAGCACTGTATTTTAATAATGATTAAAAACAACGACATGATCTTGATTTTAATGAACAATGATAACAATAACCAAACATAAAAAAAACTTAAATGTAACTTGACCTAAGTACGCAAATAACAAAGAAAAACTAATAAAAAATAACTTAAAACTTTGTATTGCCTCCCCTAGCCTCTATAACTGCCTGTACACGTCGGCTCATGCTGTCTACGAGGTTTCGAATATCATCTTGCTGGATGTTTTGCTATTCCTCTTCTAGAGCCAAGCGAAGTTCGTTAATTGAGGCTGGTGTGACTTCGCGACCTCTAATATTTCTACCAAGCATACCCAAACGTGATCTATTGGGTTCAGATCTGGCGAACACGCTGGCCAGTTCATTTTATTAATACCAACTTCCTCTAAATATTGCGTGACACACATTGCAGAGTGGGGTCGCGCATTATCGTGCATCAATAGAAAATCATCGCCGACATATTGAGAAAAAGGTACTACGTGATTCGCTAAAATTTCCTCAATATACCGGTGTGCAGTCAACGAACCCTCAATAAATAACAATTCAGTGTGCGCCTCCATGGCTAACGCGGGGACTGAAAGCGCACTCCGCAAATCTCTCCAGTTCGACGCCATACTCGTTGTCATAATTTCTCCCATCTTCAACCACAGCAACGGCGTTCGCACAATCTTCGACACTAAGAAACATGAACAATCATAGGTAAACAAAAGGTAAGTGTCACTATGACATAATGATAACAGTCACCAAAGCCACGTCGTCGTATTACAAAATAACTCCAAAATAATCATAATTAAAAAGTCCTAAATTGTAGACGGTAAATTCATTTGGCTCTAAAAAATGAACCAATGCATATTTTGACATGAAACAAAAAACACAATGCTTAGGAGACATGGTTGCAACCGAAAAATAAGGTTTTACGAAAATTCGCAATTATTCCACAGTATATTTCAAAGTTAGGATTAAAAACCACGTTTTAATTAACCCCGTACAATAAGTCAAATATAAAATTCTATCAAAAAACTAACTACACCAAATTAAAATTTATAAATTTATACACAATGTGCTAAAAATATCATCAAAATAGGGATAAAAATAAAAAAAAATGAAATACTTTGAATTTGACCAAAATTTTCTGTTGCGTTTTTTTTGCATCTGAGTGTATTTTATCAGAAGGAAATAAATAAATAATTATTTGACTCACATCCTGTAGTCTTAATTAGGAAGTGTTCAGAGGCCTCAGACTACTGAATCCTCAGTTCACTTCTATACTTTTGCCACTGGTAGTATGCACTGCACTACTGCGGCTATACTGCCAGTGAGCATAGAGGAGAAGAAATTGAAGACATAGGAGTCTGACGTTCCGTAATAAGCTGTGATGAAGACTCCAGAGAGTGAGTCGAAAGTTCCACGTAAGTAAATAAATTTTAATAACGTGGAAAACAAAGTAAATAAAACTTACCGTATTAAATAACCTAAGTTCTAAAGGAAAGACCACTCTGTGAGAAACTTTAATATGCCTATTGTACTGCTCCATGTATTTAAACCGCTTGAGATGTAACGCTAGTATCATAGGTAATTTTTTGACGCGCATACACTTCTGCGCCTCTTGGTAACTGCTGCAGTTATCACATTTGAATTTGTTGTCGCTACATAACGTTTCGGTGTTACTAAAACACCTTAGACAGTGCGTTATGCTCGTATTCTGTTCGATGTCTACTTGAAGGTCGAAAAAATCTTCGTCTTTACTGCTAACGTTCTCGCAATTTAAACACCTCGTTTCACTGGTCAGTATACCCTAAAAAATGTTAACAATCCGGTTAATGGGTTAGTTAATCCGATTTGGGAAGCTAAGTTTCAACCTTTCTCCAATTCAATAGGACCATTTCATCTCAGAAAATTAAACAATAATAGTACCTAATCAGTAAAGAATCGGTGAGAAATCAAATACAAAAAGCAAATAGACTGGCAGGATGCTTTAATTACACTATATGGCGAAACCGACATATTACCACTGAGATGAAGTCAATAATAGTTTATAAAGCCAGTGTAAGACCAATAATGTCATGCATCAGAAACAAGACCGATACAGCCACAACACAAAGACTACTGGAAACGGCAGAGATGTGAGTAATGAGAAGAATTACAGGCAGAGAGATCTACAGAGGAGTTAAGACATTAGAAGAAAATGTAACGTACAGTGTTTAAACGAATGGACACTAAATAGAAAAAAAAAGAACGGAATAACCACATAATCAGAATGGGGGAGTCAAAATACCACACTTATGCAGTTTGGGTTTATCCTTTTCGTGTCTTTTGGTTGGTGTTTCATTGGAAATTCTTTCCCCAAGACCAATGATTAGAAGTCCTCAAGGCCAATGTCTAGATCCACCGTGTGCGAGAATATGCGTTAAAGGCATTCTTCGGATGAGAAAATTTAGTATCTGACGATTTAGAACAAGTCGAAATCAACCAATGTATGATTACTGATCAAAGTTGGTTGTATCAATGCGGCTCAGAGAAAAAAATTAGAAGTTTGTAGTGATTATCCAGATAAAAAATCGCAAGTTGAGTTCAAAAGTGAAATACATGTTCATGTCAAAAGTATTGTTTACAAAGAGTAGGTGGCTCTAGGCCAGCGGTTCTCAACCTTTTTGAGTGATGTACCACCTACAGTTATTTTTATTATTTTTGGTACCACCTATATTTGTAAATTGTATTATCAATACTTAATAAGTACTGCTATTTTAATTTTTTCTGTGTTTTGTGTACCACCGCCAATAATGATATGTACCACCAGTGGTACATGTACCACAGATTTAGAACCTCTGCTCTAGGCTAAGTAGTTATTAACAACTATGCCTACAAATTAATTCCACAAGGATTTCAACATCATCAAATTCGTCTTTCTAAGACTGAAAATGCAGAGAACACGAATGTCGGATTTTTTTGGAGATATGTATTTATCTAAAAACGTATTTAAATAACTAACCTGGAAAATTTCATGTACCCACGTAGGCTCAGGCGGACTATGGGCGGTCCCATTTTCGCCTGATGCTTTTGATTTCACATTATTTGTAGTTGAATTCTGTTGTCTTTCAGCTAAAACAAGGAAATATGATTAGAAGTAAAATAGAAGCAATACGTATTTTCTCTTTCGCCCTTTTTGACCGATTTGATATTGAAAACCACCGAAGTACGATGAAACTGTAATAAAATTACCAATGATAGATACCCCTCCATGACCCTGATAGGGAGTAGATCTACTTCAAGGAAGCGGTCCTGCTCACGCGAGCCTTGGTTCTCACTGAACTCCCATTATCCATTACCTGGGAGGTATCTTTTCCTAACATTTCTCCTAGGTACCTCAAAATACATTTACTGTGAGCTACTTGCCTAAATAGCCATCCTCCAACCCGTTTAGCCAGCATGCAGGATTAAGGCTAGTAATTACCAAATGGCGAATTTGAAAACAAAAAGAATGGTACCGATACGAAAAACTGAATTCTAAATGTGAACTCAATATAAGATTGGGCTATATTATGTAGTCGTTCAAATATTGCAAAGATATATTTATACAGACTGTTACAGCGATTTTTCGCAAAACAAAACTTTTTTTTTGTATTTTTTGGATCATTCTAAACAAAAAATGTTTTTACAAGTTTTTCGCAGGATGCATGGTTTTCGACATAAACGCGGTTGAACTTTCAAAAAATCGAAAAATTGCAATTTTTTAACCCGAATAACTTTTTATTAAAAAATACAATAGCAATTCTGCTTACCGCATTTGAAAGTTAAAGTCAAATTCTATCGATTTTGATTATTTTCATTGCTAAAAATTAATTTCTTTATTGTTAAACAAAGCTATAAACACATAGTGCCTGAATGATGTTTTCAATGCATTTCTCATTTAAAATCGAACGAGTAGGCGCGCATACAGACAATTTCTACATAGATTACGTACATTAAAACGCATGCACTGGGCACGGGAAACACTATGTGTTTATAGCTGTGTTTAACAACAAAATAATTAATTTTTAGCAATGCAAATAATCAAAACCGTTAGAATTTGACCTGAACTTTCCAGTGCAGTAAGCAGAATTGCTATTTTATTTTTTAAGCAAAAGTTATTCGGGTTGAAAATTTTCATATTTTCGATTTTTTGAAAGTTCAACCGCGTTTATCTCGAAAGATATGCATCCTACGAAAAAACTTGTAAGAACATTTTTTGCTTAGAATCACCCAAAAAATACAAAAAATTGTTTTGTTTTGCGAATATTCGCTGTTATGTAATTCCTCAAGATTTTTGTTTATAACAATCTTATCGACGTCCGGATCAACTGTTACCCAAAAAATTCGTGTTCTACGGGTCAAAATACATAAAAAATTTGGGTAAGTCCATCTGAATTAAGGAGGCCCCTGGCGACAGGACTAAATGTAACGGAATAATTAAAAAGGAATTTTGCGAAATATGAAGAAAGGGTGTGTATGTCGTTTGTTTATCATTATTTTTATTGCTTTATTCAATTTTGATAAATCATTAAAATGTTTCAACAAAATTATGTCAGTAGTTCAACTTTTATTTTTAATCATAATATTATTTTACTATCCAAATGACGTAAATATTAACGAACCAATTATACCAAACATACATATTATTTTCAGTATAATGTTGATTCAAGAAGATACAAGAAGATTAGAACGTGTTTCCTCATTAAAATTACATAAGCGTTCCTTATCAGCGCATTTTTTTTATTTCGCTAACCCATATTTTAATCAGTTGTATACATAAAGAATACATACATAAATGTTTACGAGGAAAATTATAATTTACATTGGCTAACGTAATTTAACTGGAGATACTAATTTATACAGTTTTTAAAATATTTCCGAAATATTCAAATGAACGGAAGTGGAACGTTGGGAAAACCATTTTTTTAAGTAGATGATATTTAAAGAATTAACAAATGACTAATAAGCTAAATTAGCGGAACAATGTTTAAATGTAAAACCTCACTGCCTTTGATTAGGCTATTGATTATGTATTTTAGAAAGGAACTACAACGTTAACGGGGTTTTATTGCTTCATAATATAGTCAATGGACCTCTATATATAAAAAACCCGCGGAGTGCTACCATTTAAAGGGGTGCGTTTTTGAGAAAGGGGTGAATTAGTCCCTAGGCACAGAGCGAATTAGGGTGAGTTCTATGCACTTTTGGTACAAACACATCTACAGGAAAATTGTTCCAGGTTAAATTTACTATCGAAACATCACATTTTAAAGTCAAAAATATTTTTTTTTACAAAAATATATTCAAAAGAAAAGCCAGAAAAGAACACAAATGATAGCAATTTTTTTTTGATCCTTCCTGAACTTTTTTCCACGGGGCTATTCGTATGGTATAACTAGACCCAAACCCAGACATCCAAAGTGAAAGATATCCTCCAACACCAAATTGTTCTATATGGTCCACATAATGTTCAGAAAAAAGTCACACCATTTTAAGCGTCGGGTTTGGGGGGGGGGAGAGAGGGGGGAGAAATCGGTAAATTCGTAGTTTTTTGCGTTTTTCGTAAATATTTCTAAAACTACACGATTTAGCATAAACAACCTTCTATACAAAAATGTTCTACATTAAATTTGAAATAAAAAAGGCCCTATGCATAATCCTTCTAAAATGAAAGGTTTCAAAGTTACCGAGGTAGTATAGTATAATTGGTCCAAAAAAAGGCCTAACCTAAACATCCAAAGTAAAAGTTTTCCTTAACACCAAATTGTTCTATATTGTCCACATACTGTTCAGTAAAAAGTTACACCATTTTGAGCGTCCGGTTTGGGGGGGGGGGGGGGAGAAGTGGGTAAATTAGTAGTGTTTTTACGTTTTTCGTCAATATTTCTAAAATTATGCTTTAGCGTAAACAATGTTCTATACAAAAATGTTCACATAAAATTTAAAACAAAAAAGGTCCTATATAATTGTTATAAAATCAACAGTTCCATAGTAACGGAGGGTGAAAAGTGGAGGTTTTCGATACCTTTTATATTTTTTGGGCAATTTCTTACTGATTTTCTTTAACACGATTGTGTTTTATAAATCAAATTTGCTATTTCAGTGGCCGATGGTATGTTAGTGATAAGCCCTTGAAGAAACGTCAACCTCACCACCCAAAATCATCATCAATTGCCCAAAAAATATAAAAAGTATCGAAAACCTCCACTTTTCACCCTCCGTTACTATGGAACTGTTGATTTTATAACAATTATATAGGACCTTTTTTGTTTTAAATTTTATGTAGAACATTTTTGTATAGAACATTGTTTACGCTAAAGCATAGTTTTAGAAATATTGACGAACAACGTAAAAAAAGCTACTAATTTACTGAATTCTCCTCCATCTCCCCCCCCCCCCCAAACCGGACGCTCAAAATGGTGTAACTTTTTACTGAACCATATGTGGACCATATAGAACAATTTGGTGTTGGACGAAAATTTTTATTTTGGATGTCTGGGTTAGGCTTTTTTTTGACCAATTATACTATACTATCTCCGTATCTTTGGAACCGTTCATTTTAGAAGGATTATGCATAGGACCTTTTTTATTTCAAATTTAATGTAGAACATTTTTGTATAGAGGGTTGTTCATGCTAAACCGCACAGTTTTAGAAATCCTTCCCCCCCCCCCAAACCAGACGCTCAAAATGGTGTGACTTTTTTCTGAACATTATGTGGACCATATAGAACAATTTGGTGTTGGAGGATAACTTTCACTTTGGATGTCTGGGTTATGCCATCTTTTGAATCAATTGTATCATACTATATAGGTACAGGCATTGCTTTACAGAAAAAAAACTTCCATCCTCACTTTTTAAAATGACGTTTGGTAGAAGCCTGTATGGTTTATAGTTTCCAAAATATGATTTTTCAAAGTTCGCCACTCACAGCGATTTTGGCCCATTTTCCTTGTTACTTCACAAACATTGTTCTGTAACTTTCTTCTACGTATCTTTAGGTACATGCAATGTTACATTTAATAGGAAGAAAAGTCAATTACCTTTAAAATGGTCTATTGTAAAAGGCTGTATGTCTATTTGTAAGCAAGATATGGTTGTTCAAAGTTTTATACTTTTAAGGATTTTTGATATATTTTACGATTATTTGTAAATTTCTCATTATAACTTTTTCTATTGTTAATTTAGGTATATACATTGTACAATAAAAAAGAAAGCTTATTTTCTTTACTTTAAAACGGTGTATTGTAAAAAATTCTAGGACTATTTTTAAACAAGATATGCTTTTTTAAAATGATCCATATACACATGCAATAGGTCCCACTAAGTTTGAACCCTATGAAAAACTTTTTTATTATTTATGAAAAAAATTATTCCTTATAAAATGCTCTGCATAGTCTAACATCTAAGATGCAATCATCAGATATAAAATTTTATCAATATGCTAAAAAATATGAATTTCGCTCATGGGTATGGGTAAAGTACCTTTATATGTATTTCACAATATCGAAAAGTGTTATTAAGAACAGTTATTTGGAATTAAAAAAATTTAAAATTTTTCTCAAATTACGGATACCCTTCAAAAATAATAAAAAATATCAAAAATCATTAAAAAGTATAAAACCTTGAAAAAGCCTAACTTGCTTAGAAAGAGCCGTATAACCTTATACAGTAGACCATTTTAAAGGTAACTAGCTTCTCTTTTTACTAAATGTACCATTGCATATATGTACCTAGAAATGCGCAGAAAAAAGTTACAGAACAATGTTTGCGAAATAATGAAGAACATTGCCCAAAAATGCTGTTGGCGGCGAACTTTGAAAAATCCTATTTCGGAAACTATACATTCTAGAGACTTTTACCAAACTTCATTTGAAAGGGGAAGGATGGAGGTTATTTTTCGCTGAAGCAATGCCTATACCTATATCCCTGTGGAAAAAGTTATGGGGCAAAAACAATATTGCTTTCTTTCGTGTTTTTTTCTTGCTTTTCTATTGAATATATTTTTGTAAAAAAAATATTTTGACTTTAAAATGTGATGTTTTGATAGTAAATTTAACCTGGAACAATTTTCCTGTAGATGTGTTTGTACTAAAAGTGCATAGAACTCACCCTAATTCTCCCTGTGCCTAGGGACTAATTCACCCCTTTCTCAAAAACGCACCCATTTAAATGGTAGCACTCCGCGGTTTTTTCAAATTTAGAGGTCCATTGACCATATGAGACAATAAAATCCCGTTAACGTTGTAGTTCCTTTTAGTTCTCTTATTTTGAACATAATCAATAGCCTAATGCTTCAAACTAATCGATCTACATTCTACGTTAAGCGCCATGTTGAAACAAGAATCTTTGATGTGGGCTAAAGTCGTACATTTTATTGATATAACCTCATCATAGTCCACAGTACATAGTCGTTTTTTGAAAATTATTACAAAAGTCCTAAAAATGGTTTTAACTGCTTCGTTTGAGCGAGTCTACCACTTTTTGAAAAATTTCAGAGTTTGGGTTGGACGCGTTTCCTCACGCCTCACGCCTAAACCTGTAGCTCTAGCGCGCTTAGGTTTTGTGATTGCAAAACTATGCTTTTTAATTTTAATCAAAAGATTATGCGTTAGAATAAAATAAATTATTTTTATCGCCAACAGTACAATAAAGTAACACTTTATTGTACTGAAAGAAGAATTTTACTTTACCTGCGCGATTAATCAAATTAACCGAGATTTAATGTAAGTGGTCGATGGCAGTAATCGAATGGCGAGTATTTGAGTGGACTGTGGACTTACAATTTATTTACTTTAATTATTAAAAATAATGTACGCAATTTGCGATATTATCAATTAAATTTATGCCAAAAAGTGAAATTCTGTAGTATTTTGTAATTATATTCATATAAAATAAATTAAAACTTTGCCGATTTAGTATCTAATTATTCAATATTGATAAATATCGATTAAAAATAGAAAGCGGCCATCTTGCAAGTTATCTGTCATCACTGTCATGAAATTATTATGACGTCTAAAATTTAAAAAGTTCTTAAAATGTAAATTGCAAGTAAGTGTTAAAACCAATATCAAATTATGTTGGCAAATATTATTTTATATCAATAAAACATATTATCTTAACCGACTGTCAAATATACCAGCAAACGAGAAGTAAACTCAACCTTCCCAGGGACATATCTGAGCTTCTTAGAGACAATACAAATATCAACAATATCATACAGTTTTTAACGGAAATAGGAATACAAGACATTTAATTGTATCACAAATTTTTCAGGTATACTTTTTGTTAGTACATAATATGTATTTACTTAATATTACAATCTCTTTTTATTTTTAATATATATTTTCCATTGTTGTCGTTTATAACCCCAGTGGTTCGGACGATATTAAATTTAAAAAATATATGTTGGCGATAAAATTTTGTATGCACCACGTCAGTAAAGACTGCTTATCGATCTCGTAATATCAGACTCGTTCGATAAAGAGTCACTTTACTGACTTGGTACATAAATAACTATTGTCGGACAAAAAGGAGGGCGCGGCGCGATTGTTGAGTCCGGCACCCGCAAGATGTTACTCTAGCGCGGTACCGTTTTGGTATTACAAAACTCTTAATTTTCAAAGTAAGTTATCAATCGAAGTAGCACAGAAAACGACAATAAATATCGTTCCCATACCACTAGATTGACAACATGTGGAATACTTTCTTTGGTTACAACCTCCCGAGATTTTCAAAAATGATAAATTTCGATTGATAACTTACTTTGTTTTTCGGTAGATGGCTCTAGTTCATCCGCCGCATTTCGTTCTTTGCAATTCGGAAAGGCCCAAAGTATGATACCTGGGGAAATCGGAGAGAAGAGGATATGGGACTACTGATGAGCAGGAAAAAACCTCCGAAACCAGTATAGACTCTTCCTGCATTCTCCGATTTAACCAGAGTATTATGCAGGTGCTGCATTTTCGTGTTGCAAAGAAATTGAAAATGTTTATACATCTTAATTTTTAATTGAAAGTATTGATAATTAATTACTAAAGATTGCCCATCTCTTGTGCGGCAAATTTACAGCCTCGTTTCTTTAGTTGGACAACGTAAATATGTTAATTATGGCAGGTTATGTTTTGCGATTACAAGTCATAATTTTTTTAACATTCAAATAAGACATGTTTATTAAAAAAATAATTGTCCGACAAAAAAAAATGACGCAAACTTATAAAAAACGAAATTCTTTTTAAATAGTGGTAGTCTACTTGTACTTTGTCGGTATCGTCACAAATCACCTTCCTCTAGTCTAGATACTTCATGACAACGTTTTGTTTTGATATGAAACGTTAATTAGTCTATCTTTACATTCGGTTTCGGATTAGTCTATCTTTACATTTTCTGACGTTCTAGACGTCACTAGGGTATAAAAAGTTTTGAAATTAATTTGTCGGACTGGCTATCTGATAACCAATTTTTGTCGGACAGTGCTATGTTTGGATAAAGGACCCTCCAATCTATCACTTGTTATTCGTGTCCGAAATTTTGTAATCGCAAAACATAACCTGCCATAATTAACATGTTTACGTTGTCTGACTAAAGAAACGAGACTGTAAATTTGTCAGACAAGAGATCGACAATCTTTAGTAATTAATTATTAAAACTTTCAATTAAAAATTAAGAGTTTTGTAATAACAAAACTGTACCGCGCTAGAGTGACATTTTGCGGGTGTCGAACTCGACGATCGCGTCCTCTTTTGTGTCCGACAAAAATATTTTTTTTTATTTTAATCAAAATTAAACATTATAGTTTTGCAATCACAAAACCTAACCACGCTAGAGCTACAGGTTTAGGCGTGGGGCGTGCTGAAACGCGTCCAACGTGCACTCTGAAATTTTTCAGAAAGTGGTAGATTCGCTCAAACGAAGCAATTAAAACCATTTTAAGACTTTTGTAATCATTTTTTAAAAAGGACTATTGCTGGACTATCATAATTGATGGTACTTATTCTCTATTCATAGAATCATAGGCAGCGATCATAGAATGGTAAGAGCCAAACTAAAATTAGACTTAATAACAGAAAGATCCAAAATGATTAGGAAGAAAGCCAACCCAATATGGAACGACCCAACTCATTTAAATGGATACCAAGGCAATATCAATAAAATCCTACAACAAAATGAATGCATGAATAATGTAAATGCCCTAAACGAAAATGTCGTAGAAGCTATTCGAGAGGCTCAAGTAAAGAGCCCTAAAAGACGCCAAGACGAAAAACTAACCATTGAAACAAAGCAACTAATGGAAACTAGAAGAAAAATCAAAGGAAACGAAAGCATTGACGAAGAAGAACTGCGAAAAATAAACAAAGAAGTATCAAAAGCTATAAGGAAAGATTTAAGGAAATTTAAGAATGAAAAAGTCCAGCGAACTATAGAAGAGAATAAAAGTCTGAAAGTCCTGAGAAGACGGCTAAACAATGGAAAATGCGAAATACATAAACTAAAGAACAAAGAAGGAGTCCCCACATCAAATAGAGAAGAACTACTACACGTAGTTGAAGATTTCTATCAAGAACTATGATAGCCAAAGAGAAGACCAAAAGAATTTGGAAGCCGCTGCATCACGCAAAATTATCAACCAGGGTTCAGAGCTCATGCCAGAGATCACACTAAGCGAAATCCAGGACGCAATGAAAAAGATGAAAAACAACAAAGCGCCAGGAGAAGATGGAGTCCTAATAGAAGCCATAAAGATGGGTGGACGTGCCCTTCTCAACCAAATACAAATTTTGTTTAACCTTTGTCTAACAGATTGCTGCATACCGGAAACATGGAACAATGCAGTAACAATTTTACTACACAAGAAAGGAGACAAGGCGCACCTAGAAAATTATAGACCAATCAGCTTATTGAACCACATCTATAAAATATTTACCCGAATAATTACGACAAGACTAGAAAAAAAGTTAGATTTCTACCAACCCCGAGAACAAGCTGGATTCCGCTCAAAATTCGGAACAAACGATCACCTACAAACAGTAAAAGCCTTAAGAGGATCGGTACGTATTTTCGGCTGCAAGGCTATTCAAATGGGGATTCATTTTTTTCGAATCCTGAGAAAACTAATAAGTATTTTTGAAAAATTTAAACGCAGAGTGAAAGATTACGTTATTAGCGAGGGCCGAAAGTCGCTGAGAACTTCTGTAATGATTATTTTAATATGTTACAGGGGTGAAAAACTAAGAGAAAATGTAGTGTGATTTTTAATTTCAAATATCTCATTCGAAAGAAACTTCTTATATATTCTAAGGGACTTTCGGCCCTCGATAATAATTTAGTCTTTCATTTTGTGTTTAAATTTTTTAAAAATATGTATTAGTTTTTTCAGGATTCGAAAAAAATGGACACCATGTCCGTGGAAATCGAACATTCGCTATCTTTGTCATACAAAGCACTCATTCGAATATAATGTTATGACAAGACTCAAGACAGTGACAAGTAGAGATGTCTCCGACCCGCTATTTTGATATAGCAGTTCATTCTGCTACTGCTTTTTAACGCTTTTACGATAATAATAAAATCAATCAAAGAGTTGTTTTATTAAATAGTATTGATAGCGTATTTGAAAAATAATAATTGATTTAAGGCGTACAATTAATAAAAAATTATTTATTGTTTATATATTATTTATGAAAAATCCAAGTATTTCAAGTCATTAAAGTTCAAATAAAAGGATTATTTTATAAGAGTTTGTTGCGATAACCGTAAATAGGTACGAGTTTAGCTATAAAGTAAAGTGCCTCTGATGGCATAAAATGTAGTAAATGCTAATGCTTCAAGTACGTACTACATTTTTGAAGATTTCACTACACTTAAAAAGCATTCGCTTTTCTCCGTAGTATTTGCTACTATTTACCAGCCTACATAGAAGAATGTACTACGCCTTTGAAGTATGTGCTTGTTTAGTAGTATTTTGCTTCAGTTTAAGTGAAGTTGGTGGGTGGACGTCTTCGGCGTAGGTATTTTTTTGTTACAATATGGCAGCATTTATGAATGTGTGTCATAGAAAAATTTACAAAGAAGAAGATTCTTCATTTTTGGGGTCATTCTTTTATTAAATAAAATTTAATAATTGTGAAGAAAATTAACAAATAACAATTGTTCATTTTTCTATTCTTCGCCTATTTCTATTTCTTCGCTTTTCAGTAACACATTTCTTGTAACAACGTCCCATATTTTAATTTACGCAAATAAAGAAATAAATTAAGTCTTTATAAATTAATTGAGTAATACTACATTTATACAACGCAGTTCTTCACATGTTCAAACCTTATTTAAGCTTTCCATGGTAACAGTACATTATTAAAATAACTTTACATTTTTTTTTCTTTTTCGACTATTTGTATAGTATATAAATAATGGTAACCACTGAATACATAATTAGTGAAAAAATAATCCTATCATTTATACAAGTAAAGGTTATCCAAGAACATTCAAAAACTGAACGAAACCGAAATAGCCATCTCTACCTTTCTAATGACAATGTCACTGTCAACCTAATGTTTACATCTGCAGTTTCCATACCAGTGAGAATTTTACTACACGTAATTTGCCGTGTAAAGACAGAAAAAGTAGGGATAGCCGTAAAATATTTGCGAATTATGTACCCATAGCCTTAATAGAAAAGTCGATAGAATATAACAGACCACTGGTACTTATCTTCGTAGACTTTCACAAAGCCTTCGACACTGTGGAATAAGACAGCATTATAACCGCTCTGAACAATAGTAGAATAGATTACGAGTTTACAAAGTTAGTGCAAACATTATACCAAAACGCCACAATGCGTGTAAAACTACATGATACTACCAGAGAAATTCATATCAAGCGAGGTGTGAGACAGGGTGACACTCTCTCACCTAAATTATTTATAGCGGTCCTCGAATACGCCTTTAAAATGATCAATCATCTGCGTTTTGCCGACGATATAGTACTTATTACCGAAGATCTGGGTGAAGCACAACAAATGCTACTAGAATTAGAAAACGTATCTTCAACAATAGGTCTAAAAATGAACATCAGTAAGACCAAATTTATGACAAATTTAGTTCCCAGCGAACACCTAACCATCCAAAATCAAGTGGTAGAATTGACAGAAAAGTACATATATCTCGGTCATGAAATCAGAATAGGCAAGGACAATCAGACTTGCGAATTTCAACGACGAATAACACTTGCTTGGGCGGCGTATGGTTCACTAAGAAACATCTTTAAGAGCAACATCCCGACAGCTATGAAACGGAAGACATTTGACTAATGCGTTCTTCCTATTATGACATACGGAGCAGAAACTCTCACGCTCACAAAAACAACAGCACTAAAAATGCGAGTGGCACAAAGGCGCATGGTAAGATCGATTCTCGGCGTGACAAAAAAAGACAAAATAAGGAACCAAGACCTAAGGAAAAGAACAGGTATCACTGATGTCGTTGAACGTATAGCCAAGCTGAAATGGAATTGGGCAGGTCACATAGCGCGACTGAAAGACTCAAGATGGACCAGAAAACTAATTGACTGGCGCCCAAGAGAAGACAAACGCAGCAGAGGACGACCACCAACACGCTGGATGGACGACATTAACCGAATATCCAAGAAATGGCAACAAGAAGCACAGAACCGTGAAGAGTGGCGAAGAATGGGAGAGACCTATGTCCAGCAGTGGACAGAAGAGGTTGCATGATGATGATGATGATGATTCTCTATTCTGGACTTTTTCAATTCATTTGTTTTTATTCATTTTATTCTTGAATATTACCATTAGCAAATGAAATAGATTCAAAAAGAAAAGGAAAGACAGTTAATATTTCATTTTGTTTCAGAGGCAATCACCATCCTCTTACGTATGCTTCACCCTTTTGGGATCTTAAGAGAGGCCTGTGGTCTGCTCTGAATTCTAACGAAAACCAATGGTCTCACTAAGCAATTATATGAAATAATTTGCTGTTAACGCTGTAGCGACATCTATATAAAATAATGAGAAGTCTAAAGGTAAGAACAGAACAAGTGGGTCGAGGTGGAGGTGTAGGTCGCGGTGGATGCTAGTAGTTAAGTCGCGGTCGATGTCGACAGCACATAGCAAGAAGGTCACCTGCGCTGTCAGTCGAGCTAGAACCACTATCAAGTGAAGTAGTTTAATGAAATTTGAATGACAAAAAGACTGTGCTTTTGCGATGTTGTGTCAGTCAAGTGATGATGGTGAAGAAATGTCAGCTGTAAATGATCAAATCCTCCTTCATATTTCAAAAATTTACTGAATTTAATTACCTTTAGAAATTAAAAAATAAACTGAATACAAAAAAGGGATTATATAAAAAGTATCAACTCAGATAGCGCAGGTAATGACAACTTGGCTTCGAACGGACCAATCACAGGGAAGCATCCTTGTAGGCCGCGCAGTAGACATCCATGTAAAACAAACTCATTTTATTTTCAAAAGCATCGATGAAAACCTCCCGGATGGCATCGCGCTAAACCTCCACCGCGACTTACCTGCTCTGTTCTCTTCCATTCACTACAATGTGTTTGTTTTACATGGATATCGACATCGACCGTGACCTCCACCTCCACCGCGACCCACTTGTTCTGTTCTTACATTAAAGGTGCGCCCATAGTGTGCACTGGTTTTCGAGTGATACAGCCAGAGCTGAGTCAGTGTACGAATTATCATTTGTTGTATGAATTATCTTTCGTATTTAATGTTAGCGTGGTGATGCACTTTGGACAGGTCCATTTCAATACGAAGGATTTAGCTACACTGACTTGGCATTGGCTTCCGATTCGGAAAACCAGCGTGCACTATGGATGTGCCCTTAGATCCGAAAATCTAAAACTTTTATCTTTGGAACCAAAATTCTGGTGACAATCTGAATTTGTGCCTTCTAAAATTTACAAAGACAAACGCACTATGAATAAAGCAGACTAGGGGAAATCTAATATTGCATTCCACAACCCGTCAATTCATCTAGGTAAAATTCCATTGAATCTTGATTCCTTGTACTCAGATATGAGTAAAACTAAAAGAAAATGACAGTTAATATTTCATTCCACGAAACATTTAAAACTTTGTCGGACAGTATTACCAGTAAATTAGTAATTTTATCAAACAATCCTGCAAAAATATCATCATTTATGACTGCTTTTTGCATCTCAATGGATTGTTTTATGTCAAGATTACGGATCAATTGTTCATATAGCTCACATCCCAGGTAATTGTATCTGGGTACTTTCTCTACAGCTTTTCCTTTAACATAGATTCTTTGGGCTTCTAAGGAGTAACGTGTTGTCTATGTGTCAGATTATTCACTAGTGTTCTTCTTCTTGCAGTATCATCTCCTATCGGCGGTTGGTTACCATCACAGCAATCTAACTTTGTTGGCTTGACTAGTGTTCTGGTAATTGATAATCCTCCATTTATGTCATCTAGCGTCTGTTTAAACATTTCTTCTGAGCACATTTTAAAAAGTAAAGGCGACGGTACACATCCTTGTTGTACCCCTCGTTTTATAGATATCTCTTTAAATTTTTGTTGGTTTACTTGTATTATGGCCTTCTGATATCGGTATTCGTTTTATAGATATCTCTTTAGATTTTTGTTGGTTTACTTGTATTATGGCCTCCTGATATCGGTATAGCTTAATAACGGAGTTTGCCACCAGCTCCCTTAAATCCGTTGAACTGTAGCAGAAGTAGTAGTAGTAGTAGCAGTAGTAGCTGTAATTGAAGGGGAATTGATGCAATTTACTACATTCAAATGTTTCAATAACAGTATCAACATTTTTACTGAATACACTTTAAATTCACAAAATAATTAAGAGGAAACAGTAGCGATCAACAGGTAGCGAAAACGCGTTCCAAGATTGCGGCTGTAATTTTGAATATCTTTTCGAGATATTGGGCACACATATTCGTAATATAATAAAGAATGGCGGTACAGAGCCCAATTTGAAAAATATATTAATATGTGGAAATTACTCTGTAAATAAATACAATATTAAAAAAACGAGCCTGTACCGCCATTAAGAAGAACAAAAAAATACACTTTCTTCAAATAAACTTTTTTATCCGATGCCTAGATTTTGTGTCATTTTGGAACTACTAAAATTTTTTATTTCATTAGTAGTTCCAAAATGACACAAAATCTAGGCATCGGATAAAAAAGTTTATTTGAAGAAAGTGTATTTTTTTGTTCTTCTTAATGGCGGTACAGGCTCGTTTTTTTAATATTGTATTTAATTACAGAGTAATTTCCACATATTATTATATTTTTTAAATTGGGCTCTATACCGCCATTCTTTATTATATTACGGAATACGTGTGCCAAATATCTCGAAAAAATATTCAAAATTATAGCCGCAATCTTGGAACGCGTTTTGGCTACCTGTTGATCGCTACTGTATCACCTTAATAAAGCATATTGAAAGTAAATTATATAGCACAAAAATGACACTTGCTTTAGTGTGATGACAGATGTGGGATTATCAGCGGCAATGGTGGAACCAGGATGATACTAAGGGGGAGGGGGGTTACAACTACTGGATGGTCTCTGGGGGGTATGGAATAGTAATGATGTTAAGCATATAGAGCTCAAAGTAAATACAAGGGGAGGGGTTATATACCCCAAAACTCCCCTGGTTACACCTATGAATCAGTGGCATCTTAAGGGCTCTTAAGATTTAGAAATTGCCCAAAAAGTACTTCCTGATTATTACATAATGATATATTTAAATATACTTAAATTTACCTAATTGACATAATTAAACAATCATATTATACATTTTTCTAAACATAACAACTACCTTCATGAAAATATTCAAGACAATATTTCTGTCATAGATAGCGATAAATTTTAATTTGATAAGAATGAATTATGTTCATTTTCCTTAGTAATCAAATTAACAATTGTTAAAACCTATAAATTATAATTAGTATGCTATTATTGCGACAGTACTAATGTTAGTTTAACGAGTCTTATTAACAACTTACCTAATATAATTTCACTAATATGGTTGATGAGAAAATTTAAAAACTCATGTGCATCTTGCTGCATGTAATTGTCAAATTCCTCTGCAAATAAAAAATTATATTAAACACTAAATTAAATTAAACATTATTTAAACACAAGTTAAATTTTACTCTAAAGTAAGATAAATTTTTAGAAATTAGCATTAGAACCCAGCAAATCCGAATCCTGTTAATCTGAACATTCGGCAAATCCGAAACGACGGAAAGTGAAAAAAAATTAAAAAATACAAAACAAAAACTTTAAAACACGTTTATGATACTGAGTAAAACCAGAGAATTGAACAATGTAGGATTAATAGGACTTTGATATTTGAAATTTCTTACAAATAAATACGTACTTTAATATGTAGTGCTTATAGAGGTTAAACATAAACTTACTTCAGTTCTCTCGTGTTCAACTTGAGTCCAAAAATATTGTCCACACTCCTGCGAGAACGTTTTGCTAAGCAAAATCAACGACAATGAAAGCTTTGAATTACTATGTAGGCTAACTTTCGGATAATCCGAACTTTTCGGAATCTGAACAAGCTGTCCCCCCAATTTGATCAGATTTTCGGGGTTCTACTGTATATAGTCAGAACCGTCGAGAGGAGTCTTTAAGAGGGGGCAACGTTTAATTTTAGGTTTGTTCTAACTTGATACAAAACCGTTCTTAAATCGATACATGCATGCGCAATAACGATTAATTATGCGCAGTAACACATTTTTCGTTACTGTGCATACTTGTAACCGCTCAAGGACGGTTTTGGATCGAGTTGGAAGAAATCTTTTATTTAGTAATTCTATTGGAGAATGTTGCAATTCACCAATATTATCCTTGTTTATCCCTTTGAAATGATAAATTTCCTTTATCAATTCTTCACTGATGTCTTTCTTTTCATAATCTTTATTTAAACGGCAATAACTTCTGAAATTTGCTTCATCATTTAAATGTCTTTTGATCAATGTTTCATAAGAGCCTTCTTCAGGTCTAATTAAGTTTAATGGATGTGTAAGATTTCTCCTATGAGTAATAAAACAGTAAAAAATCAATGTTTCTTGCACTAAAACTTGCAGCATTTCGTAATCCATATTTTTTTTATGTGACAATGCATGTCAACTGTTTGATGCCATCATGTAACTACAGGGGCTGCTGCTGACTTCAGAGTCAATACAATGGCAAATGCTACCACAACAGCAATTGCAGTTGCTGTCTGCAGTCGATGTAAGAATCATACCTTTAGGTTGAAGTTTTTGGACTGCATGTTTCCCAGTTATCTAATAAAATATAACATAAACTTGTTCAGTTGCCACACCTCCTTCATTTCAATACATTGCAAATAGCTACATTTTAGTAGCAAACAAGAGGTTTTATCAAAAATAACAAATGTACTTACCTTTTTCTTTTCGTAGCCTTGCTATAAATTTTTTTGGTGCTATAGATCCTACTTTCTTTTTTTGGGTGGCTATACTGTGAAATAGGTCTGCAAGGCATGTAAGTAATGTCTCTTTAGTTCTCTTGTTTTTAGCTTTATATTCTAAGACCTTATCCCTAAATGGCTTACAAAAATACAAAGCTTGAAGCACCGAATTGCTGTAGCATGTATTTCCAAACTGAAACAAAAATATGAGTAATGAATGACAAATTCTTTGTACATGACTGGATAATACATGAAATCATGTTTATTAGGTTTATTATTACACATAACCATTCAACCACTATGTAAACTGTTTTGCAGATATATTCAAAAGTTAAATGTCGGCAGTAAATATTATGAAATTGAAGGAAGAATATTTACAAATATAACGATAAAATTACTCACATTAACTAAACCAAAGTAATGCTCGTTGCAAGGAAACTGTTCTGAACCAATATCTCGTTCCAATTGGGAAATATTTGCACCCTAAAAAATAAATTCGTAAGTTACATCAACTTGAGAAGTATACTTACATCATAAAAAATGTTAAGACGTAGATAGATATTTGGCTATTTCAGCGTAGCAGTATTTTTCAAATAATAACTAACGTATTACCATATTTCAGTAGCTAATCCATAACTTTTGAGTTGAAAATGTGCGAAATTAACACAATTAGTAAACGAGACATCTCCATTTATCGCATTTTGACGGTTGACAGATGTTAAACAAATTTAGGTTTGCTCTTTAGGTTTGATGTCATTTGGAATTCTGAGTATAAATCAAATTTAGTAAGAACAGTACAACCAATTAAATATGTGGCCAATGTATAAGAAACAATAAAGATAAAAAATAATTTATGAGTATGACAGTTTTGACATCTGCCATCAGATTGAATCAGATGGTAAATACTGATCGGAATGTAATTTTTCTTTAGCTAACAAAATATTTACCAAAAATACTCGACTAAAATCTAAATTGTTTATTATACACAATCAAACTGTATAAAAATTATTAATATCTATTAAGCAATCAGTTTTTAAAATGTTTTTAATTTTGTATTCATTAGGTACATACAAAATTCTAGGAAGCTGTAAGTCATTATAAAAGTTGAGTAACTAGTCAATAGATGGCAAGATTAACATTACCTGACCAGGACCGTCTTCAAAATTATTGAAATTATCATTACCAAAGAACCTTTATTATTGTGATCATACATACGAGATTGATCAACTCCATGACTAGGGAGCGGATTTATATGCGATCAATTTTGATGAAATGTGCGCATATATATGCAGTAAAAAATTACGAAATATGCGCAAGATATGCACAAAAATTTAAAAAATGCGCATATCGAGAAACCACAAATTTTCTGTTCCATTCTATTCTAGGGGGCTTCCACAAATTTTTTTACGAGGAAACATTTTTTTTATCAGAAAATATTTTTATAACTAGAAAAGCTCCTTTCAACATCAACAAAAGTAATTCGGGTGTATTTAAGATAACTTGTTAAAGCCGAAAATTCTGCACCAAAATCAATTTCAAAATTTCCATTAAAAATTTTGCATATGAAGAGTACAGGGGAAAAACAAGGAATGTCACTTTTTCATGAATTTTGGCTTTTCTCGCCATGTGGTAGCAAAAAATGAGTACTATCGACTAGACTATCGATTCAGAACAATAACCAGAAAGATCAGTCTATATAATTTTTTTAAGAATTTGTATCCAGGCGAAGGACCAGGATTGTCCGCACGCCACTGGGCAAAAATAAGGAATTTTAGAAGCTTTTTAGTGCATTATTAAATTAATAACTTAATATAGATTAATATTATATTAAGAATATAGACCAATAATTGCTAGAATTCTGCTAAGAATCTCCTAAGTAGTTTTTAGATATCATAAGAATTAAACTTTATTGGTGTTTATCTCAATATGTATAAAATATGACATTCCTTGTTTTGCCCTGTACTCTTCATATTATGTCCTTCAAAGTTTTATAAAGCCATTTAAAGACGGGATCTGATAAAAAGCATGAATATCTCAATCATAAAACTATGGTTAAAGGTGTAAATTCTCTTAACAATAGGGGATTTAAAAGAATCACCATAATTATAGCTATTAAATCGGGATGCAAATTGAACTAAATATAATAAAAGTAAATAAAATTTGGATTTCCCGGTAAACCATCCTTCATCATTTTAACATCCTACAATCATTTTATAATGGCGTACTATAAGCACTATAAGTACTTTGTGTAGAGATCGAGTATTTTCAAAGAAAAAATGAAAAGGCTGTGAACGAGCCGTCTCTCTTCAGGTAGTTCTCGAATTAATAGATAAGACAGCCTGTGCGGGGAAATATTTTTTGTCGAATTAAAAAATAATTTTTATTTGACTTAAAAGTTTTTAAATAGGCACAAAATATGCATGTTCCTTTAAAAATATGCAAAATTTAGTGAAGTTCTCAAATATGCGAAATATGCATGCAATATGCATTTAGCATAAAATCCGCTCCCTAATATGATCCACTAAATAAAAAATATTTTTCTTTTCCGACAGTAATATTTTAAGAATTTACATAAATTTAATAACATTAAACAAAAGCAGGAATTGTGAAAAAATGCTTTATTTTAACACATTTGACCTTTTCTGAAACTACTAAGAAAACTACTAATATAATATAAGGTAAGGTAGACGGAAGAAGAGGGCCCGGTCGAAGAAGAACTTCATGGCTTAGAGAATAGTTTAACAGATCCTCTGCATCCCTTTTCCTAGCTGCCTTCAACAAAATTGAAAAAGAAGGAGAAACTATATACTGAGATAAATGTTTCCGCGAGCTGTACCTAGATTTGGATAAACCCCTTTTTTATGTCGCTAATTTAAACTATTTTTAATATAGGTAAACACAATTAGATATAAAATGGGATCATTTCACATTAAAACGTGAAAACCTTGAATCGCCCATGTCTGTCCGTTCGTAAACACAATTCCTCCATTATAAGCAATATAATTACAAGTGAAGTGTCGAATGAAAGCTTATAACCCAAAGGTGGTAGATGAGAAATTTGGCCTCAGATTTAGTCTTAGTAGAAAGTGCTACATTATAGTTTCAGAAATAGTACGTACATGCGATATATCAATCTACACGTATTGAAAAGTTGAGTTCAAATATTTAGTTCAGGTCTTGATGTCATTTCCGGTTAAAAAGTTATCACCGGAAGTCTGTAAAAAATGACGCAATTGGTAAAATGGTAGGGGGAGATATGCCTGAGACGGCATACTTTTTTTTAATTTTTGTAATCGATAATCTATAGAGATATTCATGTAATAAAAATCAAAGTCAGTGCTAGGATCATTTACATAAATATAACAATATTTTTTAACAACCTACATATTATAGTTTTTTTCTGAAAAAATAAATTGTAAAGTATTACATGTGCCATCTCACCCACATACATGTGGGTAAGATGGCATACCCTTGAAATGAAGGCACTAATCTCGATATAAGTCACAAATATTTTTTTTACAGGCTTGGGTACACCGGCACATTCGGAATATGACCACTTGCCACAAATTTGGCATCTTAGTCAGGTTTCTCGAGAACGAGATAATGAAAAGAGACCATTACAAAAAAAAAGAATGTGTGTGTACTTTGTACGCACGCGCACGTAAGAAGTTATACTTCAATTATATAATTTCAACGAAATAAATATACTTAACAGTTACAATACAAAAAATTAACAATAATTACCAAAAATTAACCAAAACATAACAATGCCAAATATTAAAAAAAAAAAGAAAAAAGTATGAATCGTCCGGGATTTGAACTCGCAATCTCACGATTTCTCGATCGCTGGTCTAATGCTCTGCCAACCAGGCCATCAAGGCGCATGTTACTGACGTTTCAGATATACATAATTACACATCACGGTGACAAGTGAAATATAAAAATAGATGTTTTATTATTTTACGCCCAAGGAAGACAAATCCAAAGACACAAAATTATAATAAATAATACATATACTAAAAAACACTAATATATTATTTTAATGGCTTATTTGCGCTGATACATAATTTGAAAGATTAGCAACTAAACGTCATACTGTCTGTGTGCGCATGCGCGCAGATTTATAAAAAATATTACTCTCAATCGCGCCTAAAGAAGTATAACTTCAAAATGCAAGCAGCATCTTCCTCGTCACTTGTTTCAACTTCGACGGAATCAATTTTGTCGGTTCCAATTCCTCTTGAAACGACCCATAACTCTAACGATCATATAACAAAATTAATGCAGTGTAAAAACGCATAAGGGTGAGATGGCATACCTATGCCATCTTATCCACCTACTTACTATGCCATCTCAGACAACATTGCAATCATACCGTCTTTTAAATTAATTTTTATTAAGGTGATACAGTAGCGATCAACAGGTAGCCAAAACGCGTTCCAATATTTCGGCTGTAATTTTGAATATTTTTTCGAGATATTTGGTACATGTATTCGTAATATAATAAAGAATGGCGGTACAGAGCCCAATTGGAAAAATATATTAATATGTGGAAATTACTCTGTAATTAAATACAATATTAAAAAAACAAGCCTGTACCGCCATTAAGAAGAACAAAAAAATACACTTTCTTCAAATAAACTTTTTTATCCGATGCCTAGATTTTGTGTCATTTTGGAACTACTAATGAAATAAAAAATTTTAGTAGTTCCAAAATGACACAAAATCTAGGCATCGGATAAAAAAAATTATTTGAAGAAAGTGTATTTTTTTGTTCTTCTTAATGGTGGTACAAGCTCTTTTTTTAATATTGTATTTAATCACAGAGTAATTTCCACATATTAATATATTATTCAAATTGGGCTCTGTACCGCCTTTCTTTATTATATTACGAATACGTTTACCAAATATCTCGAAAAAATATTCAAAATTACAGCCGCAATCTTCGAACGCGTTTTCGCTACCTGTTGATCGCTACTGTTTCCTCTTAAGCACATTTTTAAGATATAAATCGATGCAGGAGTGATAGGCATAAGGTAAAAGAACATCACAAAATTTAAAAACTTAACTTAGCTGTAAAGACTCGCGAATTATAATGTGATACAAAAAAGCCAATATTGTCCTACTTATTAAACATTCCAAAGGCTACTGCTGTCAAAACAGAACTAACATGCATAAGTTGAGCAATGTTGACAAATTCTAATTTAAGGAACTGAAAACTGTCACACTAGGCACTAAATTTGAAATAGTTTAAGAAAAACGCGTGATATGCCATCTCAGCCAGTATGCCGTCTCAGGCACATCTCCCCTATATCAATCGACGCAAAGTTACACGAAGATTTCAAATATCGACTTGCGGTTCTAGTTCAGGTCACGTTGGGTAAAAACCTAAGACTAATGAAATCCAATTAATTGTCTTGGTCACGGGAACTTTTTCACAGAGAGAAGAGTAAGATTTACGCCACTCCAGGTGGAGACTTCCCGTGTGACTGACTGCACAAGGGAACAGGTCATGGAAGCTGGCAAAACGTTCAAAGCAGGAAAAATACCTGGACCTGATAGGATAGCGCCCGAGATAATAAAAATCATCATTGAGGGGAAGCTGCAATGGAAACAGGATTTTAAGAACAACCTGCTAAGAAGGCAAGAGAAGGAAGTATTAAAATGGCAAATCTCATACTTATCACGAAACCAAGAAAGGAATTCGAAGAATCTTGGGTGTACAGACCTATATGCCTGTTAAAATACTTTAGGCAATACTTTCGAAATTTTCGCGAATGCAAGACTTGAGAGGAATATAATGGAGAAATTTGACATAGCGCCCCTATGGATTCAGGAAAGGAAAATCTGCGGTAGACGCCATGAGCAGCATCATAAGAGGGAGATATCCATATGGAGGAGCAGATGGATGGTGACTTTCTTACTCGATATAAGGAATCCTTTTAATAGTGCTAGCTGGAGATGGTTAGTGGTTTTAAAGCAACTTGAATGGTCAAAAGTCTGCCAAAAACTGAGAGACAGCGAACCGCGGCAGACGATGTTTTTAAACAAATCATTGCAATTGATTTAGAGTTTTTTTGAGGAATTACCTCAAACTTCCACAACAACTTTTCCACTAAACCATAATATAAGTCAACGTTTCGTAAGGAAAATATTGAAAATTGAAAATAATTAGACGAAGAGTTTATACATAAATTATATACATAGACATAGGTACATATAATGTGCATCTATACTATGCTTTGTTTTTAAACCAGGAGGAGTAAACTAAAAAGAGAGATTCACACCCAAAAAAGTCACTAGAAAAATCACCAAAAAAAAAAATCTTTTTTTTTTTGATGATCATATCGGCCTTCCACGGTAATTCATAAATATTATTATACTAATATGTCGATAAAGAGTTGTACAAGAACTGTTTTTTATATTAAAGCAGTATTTATAATAACTCAGAAAACACAAAAATCGCCCATATTGCTTAACCTATGAAATGCCAATGGTGTCAAAGTTTCATAATAGTGGAGTAAACTTGCCTGAAGTTGGACCAATTACAAATAAGCATTACAGATCCGTAAATTTGAATTACCCCTCCTGGTTTAAAAACAGAGTATAGTACATAAGTAGATAATTAAAAAGTTTATTAAAAGATAGATATGAAAGAAGAGAAAGACGCAATAATTTATTAAAATAACACTTGCCTAATTATATACTTCAGATATTTTACTTAACTCTTATCAAATTTGTGTTCACAGAAAGTAGTAAACATAAATAATAAGTACAATATAGAGGTTTTAATTACTAGTTTTTTATCTAAAAAATTCTACAAATTGACGTCAGCTGTCATTAAAAAACTATGCAGCAAATTATTTATATTTCCAGTAATTCTGGCTATGTACAGGATGGTGTGTACGCCACTGTCGCTCGTCTGGAAGGGTACGTTTAATTTACATAAGAATTTATGGCTAATCATCGGAAGCTAGAATATAATAGAATAGAAATAAGTCTGGATCCCGCGTTATGAAAAAAAAATTGATTAATAGCAAGCTGAAAATTTGTTAATAGCTTAAGGGTGTCTAGTCGGACAAACTTTGATATATGGGAACACTGAAACAGGGGAAGTTTTAATTGTGGAACAGGTTAAAAATTTGGAACGGTCAGACCACGAAAACGTCACATGTATTTTGTCCGACAGAACTTCCAATTGATTTGTTACCCTTTCATTAAACTCTCATGCAAAAATCAGTCTGCTATTAATTAAGTTAAACAGAAAATAATCAATTGCAAAATTTAAATAAATTGCAAATGCATAATGCATAGTCTACCTAGCAATTAATAAGTTTAAAAGTTAAGCTGCTGCATGTGACACCCAAATATAGACAAAAAAAAATAATAAAAATACTATTTGTGCAAAGGGTATTGTAATTTCTTAGTTATTGATTAAGAAAATCTTCTACTGAATAATATGGTCTTTCAGATAGGTAGGCTTTTGTCAGTTTACGGAATTTGGGGAAAGATGCTGCAGATTTAAGTTGTAGAGGGAGATGGTTGTAATGTTTTTTGCGGAATATAATATAGGTTTCTTTACTAAGTCAGAGGACGGGGTCGGCAAATAGACGTCAAACGTAGAATTTCTCGTGAAGTAGTCATGATTAGGTCTTGGTGGAAAGACATGTAGATGTTTACGAATTAAGCAAACAGTTTCTAAGATATAAAAAGATGGAAGGGTTAAAATTCCGTGATCTTTGAAGTAACTTCTGCAATGTGTTGGTCTTCTGAGGCCAAACAGATATCTTATTGATCTTTTTTGTAATTTAAAAATAACATCGACTTGGGCAGCTGTACCAGAACCCCAAAAAGGAAGACCATAACGAAGATGTGACTCGAACAAAGAAAAATATGTCATTTTGGAAGATGCTAGATTGAGTTCATTCGAAACAGATCTTATAGCATAGCAAGCTGAAGATAGTTTCTTTCTTAACAAATCGATATGGAGGGACCATTTAAGGTTGCTGTCTAAAAAATACCAAGAACTTTTACAGAATCTACGCTACTGATCTGGCTGTTATTAAGAAATAAGTGTCGAAGAGCTCCTTTATAAGACAATGCTACTGTTTTATCTACGTTAAATGAGAGTAAATTAGAGTCAGACCAGGTTTTTATTGTAAGTAGATCAGAAGTTATAGTAGCATGAAGAGTTGCAATGTTTGAGTTGCTCCAAGTGATACTGGTATCATCAGCAAAAAGAAAGATTTTTCCATCGATTTTTAAACTAGTGATGTCATTAATAAAGATAAGGAAAAGTAGAGGATCCAATACTGAACCTTGAAGGTACCCCACATACAATTTTTTTGAGACTAGAGTCTGTATCATTTGCTCTAACCAGTTGTTTCCTATCATCCAAGTAAGATTGGAACCAATCTAAATAAATACCTCGAATTCCGTAGAAATTTAGTTTTTTTATCAAAGTGTTGTGATTTACACAATCAAAAGCTTTGGCCTAGTCACAAAAAACGGTGGCAGTGTGAAGATTATTGTTCAGTGCTTGATAAACCTCATGTAGTACAGAAAACATGGCATCAGTGGTGCATTTATTATTAAAAAGCCGAACTGATTTTGTGATAAAATGTTGTTTTTAACTATGGTTTGTTTTTAAACCAGGA
The DNA here is from genome assembly GCF_917563875.1 of Diabrotica virgifera virgifera. NCBI lineage: Eukaryota > Metazoa > Arthropoda > Insecta > Coleoptera > Chrysomelidae > Diabrotica > Diabrotica virgifera. Next base: position 53,163,779 of record NC_065445.1, on the reverse strand, counting down.
GGAGTAAACTAAAAAGACAGATTCACACCCAAGAAAGTCAATAGAAAAATCACCAAATACATCTTCTTTTTTGGTTTATCATATCGGCATTCGACGGTAATCCATGCATATTATATTATACTAATACGTCGCTAAAGAGTTCTAAAAAGAACTGTTTTTTATATAAAAGCCGACTAAAAATCTAAAAATTAAAGGAATAACGCAGAAAACACAAAAAATCGCCGATATAACTTAATTAACCTATGAAATGCCTAATGTCAAAATTTCATAAATGTCATTAGTGTCAAAATTTCATAACAGTGGACTAAACTTGGCTGAGATTGGACCAATTACAAACAAGCATTACGGGGCGGTAAATTTGAATTACTCCTTTTGGTTTAAAAACAGACCATAGAAAGGACATAAGTCGGGCTTTTATGAGTCTCTCAATAATTTTGGAGAGTACCGGTAGTAGTGCAATAGGTCTATAATTGCAGGTATTAGATATTTCACCACCCTTATGAAGAGGAATAATGATGGTTGTCTTCAGGCATTCTGGAAATTTACCTTTCTCAAAAGAATCATTAATTAGTGAGATGAGGACTTCTAACACATTTTCTGGGAGATTAGAAAAAATTTTTATCGATAGACCATTAGTACTACAGGAAGATCTGCTTTTTATACTATTGATTGTTTGAATCAGTTCAGATTTATCGACTGGTTTTATAAAGAATGAATTCGAGACTTTTCTTGAATTAGGAAAGGAAATGGGATCTTGTGGCAAAATAGTCGATGTAATATTTTTCTCACATTAACAAAGTATTCATTTAGATTTTCAGGGCCTGGAAGGGAAAATGTTTGAGCAGTGTGGGTTTTTTTTCGAAGATCGTTTATTATGGACCAAGTTTCTTTTGCAACACTTTTTGAGCTTCCCAGACGGTTATGGTAGTAGTCTTTTTTTAGCTGATTTTATAAGTTTAAGATAGGTTGCCCTGTAATTAGTGATATATTCAGTGATAGAGACGTTGTTAGTAAATTTATTGATATAGAGAAGAGAACGCATATTCTTGGAAGATATTCGGATACCTTTAGTAGTCCAGGGTTTGCGACGTTTTGGCTTAATTGCAATTAAAGGAAATGCTTTATTATCTAAAAAATCACTGAAATTATTATCCACGCCCATAGCAGGAAAGCGCCACTCAGAGGTTAAGCATAAATTTTGGAAATTACGAAAGTTCCGGGTGGAGAAAATCCTGCAATGTGGATCCACAGAGTAGCACTGCAGAGTGTTTCGTCTGTTTTTGCCCTGAAAGTGGGTACTGCTACTTCCGTCATTATCGAACCGAAGATCTGCGAAATCGTCCCATTTCCATATTAAACCTCAAGGAACAGGGTCCCAATATAAACTTCGCCATGTATTCATTCTGGCATACTGAAGTAATAAATACTTATTCTAGCGATTGAACCAGCCAGTTGAGAATTATTTATTACCTATTGACCTGACTTACGCCACAGGAAGAACACGGGGCGACTATGCTCAGTGAGCTGGGTTTGTGAGTATGTGTGATACCATGCTCAAAACAGCCATTTTCCTCGGACCTATATTCGTCTTTTTCTGAAGTTCTATGTAAATTCCATTCATTGTAACCCTCTTTATACCATCCGTTTACCATGTTTGAGGTCTACTTCCTGCTTTAATACTGTCAATCACCCTTCAATCACCAATTTTCCCAATGCTTAAATACTTTCAATCACAACTTTATCTTCCCCTATGACAGAAGTATGTTCTCCTTCTCCTCCTTCTTCTTCTTCTTCTTCTTCTTTAGCCCATTTCTATCCAACTTTGGACATAGGCCTTCCCCAAATATTTCCATGTCTGTCTGTCCTTGGATGCGCTTTTCCAGTTTCTGCAGCTTTTACAATATCGTTTTTCCATCGCATCTGAGGTCTTTCTCTGCCTCTTCTTTCTGTCTACGGTCTCCAGTTTTGTATTTCAGCATTCCAGCTTTTGTCTTCCTGTCTCGCAAATCTCCACTTTAATCCTGTTATATGTTCAGTTACATTTTTTACTTTTGTTTTCTCTCTTATCCATTTGTTTGATTTTCTGTTTTGCAATTTTATTCCCAGGATGGATCTTTCCATTTTTCTCTGAGTTATTTCTATTTTGTTTATGTTGGCCTTTATTAATGTCAATGTTTCTGAGCCATACGTCAGGAGACGTATTCTCCTAGTGAAATAGAAATGTTTAAATTTCCACCACTACTCAATATTCCTGCGTACGAAACTTTGCAGTATTAGACTCACCTTTGTACCAGGACCAGGTATAACCTTGCAGTCTGGGTAAAGTGGTTTTTTTACCACATCCCTCTCATGGCCTGTTTCTGTATATCCTTTCGTCAGAAATCATCATCCATTTGGTAAGGCTCCTTTCATTTATGATATTACCATCTCCCTATCTAACCGTTACGTTGCTCAGATTTTGTTGCGCTCTATAATATTCCGTTCTTACCTCTTTCCTTATTACTATACCTAGGTAAGAGAAGTCCAGTAGGGCTTCCAAGGTTGCCGTTGGCGTGCCCCTCATTTGCTTAGTTTGAGGATGATACTTTTTGCTGCATCTTTGAGTACCTTACCACTGATGCACATTATGTAATACTTGGTTTTATGACCATGTTGTCAATTTTCATGAATTCGTCTCACTATCATTAACATGGTTACCGGTCTTTTGGTTATTTGTTCCGTTTGCTGATTCCAAGTAAGCCTGAGTCTAATGTTACCCCAAAATACCTTATTCCACTCTCCATATTTATGTGTAACATGTAGCTTTAGAGGACCCAGTCCCCCCAAATTTCTCCTTCTGGCAAAGGACCCCGCACAAACCTTATGGCAAATAGGTCCCAGTGGATTTCGTTCATACTTTGGGAAAATACTCTTTGAAGCATCCTGATAAAAAGTTCTCATGGGCACAACTCAATCGTATGAAGGATTTTCAAGATATAGAGGTCCAAACTTGGAAAATTATAAGATTTACGGGGTATTCCAATTCCGTGAGTTACTGGTTATTTGGCAACATGTAGAAGGATTTTTTCCTGGCTATCCAATGGCGACCTTTATTTTGACCTTGACCTTCAACGGACGTCATCTTCTAGAGTTTCGAGGGTTTTAGGCATTAAATTGATATAAACAGATTACTCATGGGTTTTTGGGATCGCAAAACACGAATATGCCATCAGAGTTGCCCTCCGGATGACGTGGTGGCCAGGGCCACTGCAAGGGATGTCATCTTCTAGAGTTTTGATGGTTTTCGGCACTTAATTGATGCAAATGCATTACTGGAGGGTTTTTTGAGGTCGCTAAACACGAATGTGCCATCACAATTGCCCTCCGGATGACGTGGTGGCCAGGGCCACTGCAACATCTTCTAGAGTTTCGATGGTTTTCGGCATTTAATTGATGCAAATGAATTACTGGAGGGTTTTTTGAGGTCGCTAAACATGAATATGCCACCAGAACCGACTCCCGGAGCACCTGGTTTCCAATGTCAATGAAAGGGGCTCCTGGAGTTTCGAGGGTCTTTGGTACTACATTGATGCAAACGGATTAATTATAGGTTTTTGGGGTTGCTGAACACGAATACGTGATCACGTGTGAATGTGATTCGTGGGTCAGATCTGATAGTGTATGCATGTATATCAACCCCTAAGAGTAATTCATTTGATTCCTCCGTAACTCCAGAAGATAACCTGTCTTAGGCACCAGGTGCTCCTGTGTCTGTTCTGATCACGTATTCGTGTTCAGCAACCCCAAAAATCTATAACTAATCCGTTTGCATTAATGTAGTACCAAAGACCCTCGAAACTTCAGGAGCCCCTTTCATTGACCTTGGAAATCAGGTGCCCCGGGAGTCGGTTCTGGTGGCATATTCGTGTATAGCTACCTCAAAAAACCCTCCAGTAATTCATTTGCATCAATTAAATGCCAAAAAACCATCGAAACTCTAGAAGATGTCCCTTGCGGAGGCCCTGGCCACCACGTCATGCGGAGGGCAATTCTGATGGCATATTCGTGTTTAGCGATCCCAAAAACCCATGAGTAATCTGTTTATATCAATTGAATGCCGAAAACCCCTGAAACTCTAGAAGGTGACGTCCGTTGAAGGTCAAGGTCAAAGTAAAGATCGCAATTGAATAGCCAGGAAAAAATCATAGACTACTAGTACTTTTCCTTGATCCAAACTTCTACATGTTGCCAAATAACCAGTAACTCACGGAATTGGAATACCCCGCAAATCTTATAATTTTCCGAGTTTGGGCCTCTATATCTTAAAAATCCTTCATACGATTGAGTTGTGCCCATGAGAACTTTTTATCAGGATGCTTCAAAGAGTATTTTCCCAAAGTATGAACGAAATCCACTGGGACCTATTTTCCATAAGGTTTGTGCGGGGTCCTTTCATGATTTGAACTTCTCAGGGATTGTGTTAAGTCATTTGAAGTCCATTCTGTAACTATAGCCAGAGTCTTTCTCATTATATCTCTGATTGTGCCATTAAATTTACTGTAGGCGTAGGCTAAGATGATTAGATCATCCGCATAACCCAGTTCTTGTTGCATGTCATTTTTGAGTCTAGTTATCAGTATATTCATCACTAGATTCCACCACAAGAGCGGAGATAAGACTCCTCCTGCGGACTGCTTCTGGCTATGTATGCTGAGACTGTATCGCCCAGTAATGTTGCGTATATCACACGGCTCTATAAAATGCAGTCTATCCATCTGTCGCTTACTTACTTACTGCGTGGCGTTACAACCCTTCGTGGGTTTTAGCCGACTCGATAACATGCCTCCACTGATTTCTGTCTTGAGCAACCTCCATCCAATTCTCCACGCCCATCGCGCTTAGGTCTCCTGCTATATTATCTCGCCACCGGAGTCGATGGCGTAAGCGTGGTCTCCTTCCAGTTGGGACTTCCTCCCACGCCAGTCTTACTGTTCTTTGGTCAGAATGTTTTCTGAGGTGTCCCGCCCATTGGAGTCTTCTGGACTTTATCAGTTTTATGATTTTGGCGTCTGGGTAAAGTTCTTCGAGCTCTTTGTTAGTTATTATCCTATATTGTCCTGATGCTTCATCCAGCACAGGGCCAAAGATCTTCCTTAGGTTTCTTCTTTCCCAAACAAGTAGTCTCTCTTCGTTTGCCTTTGTTATCGTCCACGTTTCGCTTCCTTACATCACAACGGGTCGTATGATTGTTTTATAGACTTGTATCTTCGTACATCTTGTTAGTTGTTTTGATTTTATAAGGTCTGTATCCTGTTGTTTATTTCTTGTGATCCGTTATTGTCTTCAGTTATTGTTGTTCCAAGATACTTGAATTCTCTAACGCGCTCAAAGTTAAAGTCATCGATGGTAATGTTCTGACCAATTCTGTCTCTGCTTTGATTATTGCGGCTCATATACATCTATTTCGTCTTGTTTTCGTTGATTTGGATTGATTGGAGCTCCATCTTCTATGCTTCCTTCTCGAACCTCACGAAAGTCTCCTTCATCCTTAATCGTGTGTTACCTATTAGATCGATATCGTATGCAAATGCCAGTAGTAAGTTTGGTCCTTCTCGATGAAATACTGTATTGGGTTTTTCGATTCTTGCACTTCTGATTATGTGATCCAGAGCTAAATTGAAGAGTTGTGGTGAAAGTACATCTCCCTGTCCATCTGTCGCTTATTTGGTCCATTTTCTTTAGACCTTTTAAGGGAACTTTATGGAGCCGTAACATTTCTGTAGTATGTTCTTTCTCCTCAAAATGATTTCTCCACGATTATCTTTCTACTCTTCTACATTCCTTATTATATGAGGCGCTCAGAACAATAGTGATCTAACCCACAAATTGAGCATTTTTAGATTAATATATCAATAAAAGCAGGAACATTAACTCTTCGGATTAACAAGGGTCTACATAACCTACCTCTAAATCTCTTTGGCAAATGGCGCTACAAAATATGTAGCGCATACCATATAGACAAGGCGGAAACGGCGGGTTCGTTGGGAAAAAGATTCCCATGAGATATTTTTGCATAATCACATTCGTGAGACATCCCAGAATAAGGTTCAAGAAGTCGCCCACGAGAAAAATGGGCCAATTTTTTTTTAACAATTTTTTTTAATCAAATTGCAAAAAATCAACATTTTGGCTCGGACTGATTTTTTTTAGGTTTTTTGGATCATTCTGGACAAAAAAGGTCTCTTATAATTTTTCTCTAAAGTTGATCTTTTTCGAGTTATAAGCAAGTTAAAATTTGAAAAACGCGAAAATGGCCATTTTTAAGGCTTAATAACTCGGTCAAAAATTATTATTTTGAAAGTCAGAAAGTGACTAAATCAAAGTTTAAAGTCGCCGTTACATGATCCTGAAGAAATCTGTCATTAATTTACTAATAAGCTGTTATTTTTAATTAATAACAATGAGTGGTTGTATCGTATTAACGCTGCTGTAAATGTGAGTGCGAGTAAGATGCACAATTGGACTGCTGGAATAGCTTCTCTCTCGCACTCAGCATTTACAGCCCCGCACACGTGCATGCGCTTATTATTATTACTTAAAAATAACAGCTTAGTAATAAAATAATGACAAAAATTTCTTCAGGATCTTGTAGGGGGGGCTTTAAACTTTGATTTAGTCATATATTGACTTTCATAATAATAACTTTTAACCGAGTTATTAAGCCTTGAAAATCGCCATTTTTCGTTTTTTTCAATTTTAAATTGCTTATAAGTCGAAAACGATCAACTTTAGAGAAAAATTATAAGAGACCTTTTTTGTCCAGAATGGTCCAAAAAATTAAAGAAAAAATTGTTCGGGCCAAAAATATTGATTCTTGCAATTTGATTAAAAAAAATTGTTAAAAAAAAATTGGCCCACTTTTCACTTGGGCGACTTCTTGAACCTTATTCTGGGATGTCTCACGAATGTGATTATGCAAAAAAATCTCATGGGAATATTTTTCCCTTCGAACCCGCCGTTTTCGCCTTGTCTAATAACCGTAATGTAAATACGAATGCAAAGATGGCATTTATCTCAAAACTTCGTTTTTAGGCCACTGTTGCCCTGAGCGCCTTTTATTTTGTCATAACTTTGCGATAATCGGCCTGATAATATTATACCTATCTATATTGTCCCTGGCTGCCGGACGTCGGCGTCGGCTCTTCTTAAACGTTTCCATATTTTCTGTTTTGTGCAGTTGTAATACAGATTCTTGTTATAATCTTTAGATCATCTGCCTATCTGGTAGGTGGTCATCTTTGGTGATTAGCCCATATTCTGATTCTACAATCATTTTACTCACATAATACGTGATCATATAATATTTTCTAATATTTCTAATATTTCGTATCTCTTCGAATATCTTCTGACATTTGAAGCATTTACATACGATCGAGATATTAAGCAATATATTGTGAAGCTATTTTCTTGTGGCATCTTAAGGGAGGAGGCGCAAAATTTCGGCTCCAATGCTTTTCAAATGCATTAATTTTTTCCGCATCCTGACAAAACTAGTAGGTATTTTTGAAAAATTTAAACGCAGAATGAAAGATTACGTTACTAATGAGGGCCGAAAGTCCCTGAAAACTTCTATAATGTTTATTATAAGTTACACGGGTGAAAAAAAGAGAAAATTTAGTGTTATTTTTAATTTCAAATATCTCATTCACCTTTTGTTTATTCTAAGGGACTCTCGGCCCTCGATAATAATGTAATCTTTCATTCTGTGTTTAAATTTTTCAAAACTATTTATTAGTTTTCTTAGGATTCGAAAAAAATGAATGCATTTAAAAAGCATTGGGGCCGAACTTTTGCCCCTACGCCCTTAAACCAGTGCTTTTCAATCTTTTTGATTTTGAGACCCCTTTATAGGTTGAAATATTCTGGCGACCCCCTGGGGTCATAGCAAGCCAAAGAAATAATTTAATTAAAAACTACATACGTTAGGTATACAAATTAAAGAACAGCCAACACTTTGCTTTGCAATTTGACGAATCTACAGGTGTTTCCGACAGTGCACAGTTTGCAGAATTTGTGCGCTTTGAAGCAGATGACAATATCATGGAAGAAATCTTATTTTGCAAAGCACTTCCTGCAAACACTGCTGGCCAGTATTTGTACGATATGTTTTTAGGAAGCACTTGCAACTACAATATTGATTGGGAAAAATATATCTCTATTTCTAGAGATGACGTTAAAGATATGAATGCCAAACATATCCTGGACACAGTGTTTTCTTCTTCGACAGGCTCTAAGATAGTACCTTCTGATATAAATAACGTGCTCAAGGAGCTAATAAAAATTGTAAATTCTATCAGAGGTAAAGTTTTGCAAACCCGGCTATTCAGAATCGTTTGTGAAGATATGGACTCGCCTTATCAAAATTTCCTTTATCACACAGAGGTCAGTTGGCTATCCAAAAGAAAGGTATTGATAAGAGCTCTGGAACTGAGAGCTGAAATTGTTAATGTTCTTACAAGGTGTAAAATCTGCTTCGGTTTTTCTGACCCTATTCATCATCATCAATGGTGCTACAGCTCTATGAACGAGCCTCGACCTTCCCAAGTCTATTACGCCAGTCAGTCCTATCCATTGCCAACCGTTGCCAGTTTGCTGCACCTATTTTTCTCCCATCCTCATTCACACCATCCTTCCATCTGAGTTTTGGGCTACCCCTATTTCTACTTCCCACAGGTTGTGACATATGGATTCTTCTAGGAGAGTTGTTCTGCTGTGATCTTGCTAGATGTCCTGCCCATCTTAGTCTTCCTATTCTTATAAGAGTTACTACGTCTTTACCACCAAATTTTTGTTTATATCTGTGGTATACCTCGTAGTTGTACCTCCTCCTCCAGACACCATTTTCACAGATACCACCGAATATTCCTCTCAGGATCCTTCGTTCAAATATAAGCAGAAGGTTTTCATCTGCCTTGGAAATGGTCCATGCCTCTGATCCATATGTCAACACTGGTTGTATAAGGGTTTTGTATATGGTTATTTTTGTTTTTGGCTTAAGTTTCTGCTTTTCATATGTCTACTCAGTCCAAAATAGCATTTGTTTGCTAGGATTATCCTTCGCTTGATTTCTTCCATCATGACGTTCTTCTTGGTCATCAGGGAGTCTAAGTATGTGCCTTATCAAAATTTCCTTTATAACACAGAGGTCAGTTGGCTATCCAAAAGAAAGGTATTGATAAGAGTTCTGGAACTGAGAGCTGAAATTGTTAATGTTCTTACAAGATGCAAAATGTGCTTACGGTTTTTCTGACCCTATTGGCTGTTGAAATTAGCATTCTGGCAGATAGTTTTAGTCACCTTAACAATTTGAACAAGAATCTTCAAGGAAGAGAAGAGAATATTTTAACAGCTAAAGATAAAGTAAAAGCATTTCACGCAAAACTCCGTTTGTGGTCAACCTCTCTGCAAAACAAAATGTTTGAGTCTTTTCCATGTGTTCAGAAGATTGATGAAGATAATGCAACAGACCAAAGTTTTGCAGTATCGGCTCACATTCCTTGCATTATACAGAGCTTGCATAATTTACAAGAGCAACTTTTGACATACTTTCCAGAGTTGCACTCTGAAGCTGACAATAGGCGTAGATGGATTCTAAACTCTTTGTTGGAAACATCAGTAGATCTGACTGATGTCAACAATAAAATTAAAGAATGTCTTCTAGATTTAGCTGCTGATGGCATGCTTAAAATATAATTTTATTCGCAAAATGTCGAAGTATTTTGGATAAAAATAAAACACCAATATACAGAGCCTGGCAAGGGAAGCTCTTAAATTATTAGTACAATTCGCAACTTCATACTTGTGTGAAATGACATTTTCTTCAATGGTAGACATTAAAACTAAAAAGAGAAATAGACTGCAATTAGAAAATGATTCGATTAGTAACCTTTCAAAGATAGTGCCACAATTTGATAAACTTTTAAAAAACAAACAAGCATATCCTTCCCACTAAAATTGTGTTTTAAGAACCTCAACTTTTTCTTTCAGTCGGCGACCCACCGAGTAAGGCTTCGCGGCCCCCCTGGGAGTCGCGACCCACAGATTGAAAAACACTGCCTTAAACAATTTACTATTTGTTGGGAATAAGCCACAATTATGTACCGGGTGTCCCAATAAGAATGGCTCTCAGCCATATCTCAGGAACCGTTTATACTACAGCTTTGGGAAAAAAATTTTTATAACAAAAGTTGCCTCGAGAAAAGCCTGGAAATTATTTTCATAATTGTAAGTCCACCGCTAGAGGGCGTAATTGAATATCAAAAATTAAAAAAACGAAATTTTACAAAATTTGCCTAATGAAACGGCACTGGAAATCTGATCATCGTATTCTTCATACAATTTTTCGTATATTTTATTTACGTTTACGTCTACCTGTGCAAGTAAGAGGTGGGGGTGAGTGGGAACCTTGTTATGAAAAAATCGCTGTAAGTCCGGTTCTGCTTAATCGATTTTTGCAAACTTGACCTTGTTGAAAACAGCTCTTTTTCGTCAATGTAATAGTTATAATTTGGAAAAAGCCTATTACGTTACATGCCGGCTAGGAGGCGCTCTTTATTTTTTTTAGAAATCTTATTTTCATTGGAAAATATTAAATACAAGTATGTATTTTTTTCCTGTATTATAAAATTAGACTAAATTAGAAACAGAATACTGAAAACCGCATGTCGATACTTTTTTTCTATCTCGAGATATCTTAAGGAACGTGTAAATTTTTAACATAACTGTTGCTGTCATATAAGTGGAAATATATAGAAGCAAGTAGTGTGCTATGGAAAAAACAAAGGAACATTCTCCAGATGTCACCGTATATAATGAATCAAAACAACAATAACACTATAAAATATAACAAAAAATGAGTGTGTGTACTTTGTACGCGCGTAAGAAGTTATACTTCTATTATTATGATTTTGACGAAATAAATATATTTTAAACAGTTTAATTTTATTTTTATTTAAATATTACACTAATTTTAATACTTTTAATAATACCAATACTTAGAAACAGCGTTAATATGTAAATTTTTATGAATTGTTGCCTCCGCGCATTTGCTTTTCTTTCGATGAATCGTGAAGATGTAAAAACGTCAGATTTTCTACACAAATTTTTAATTTTTATTTCATTATTTTTTAATACTAATTATCCTATTCCTATACTAAGATAAATACATACCTACTATATCCTATCCTAAAATAAATACATAACTGTTATTGTCACTGGTAAACTAAGTTAAGGAAAATCCACTCTTGAAAGAGTAAGCATCGAACATAATGGGCAGCAATTTGAACATTTAGGTCGTCACTAAGTAGTTGTCTTTATTGTTAACAGAGAAAAAAGTGGGTTTATAGTTGTACTGACTTTTTAAATTAAATAGTTTTTATACATATTTTTGGACTTATTAATATAGAAAAATAGAATTTGTGTATTCTTTGTACGCACGTTAGAAGTTACACTTCTATTAAAATTGGGTAGAAAATCTGACGTTTTTTAGATTTTCTACGATTCTATGTATTAACGTTATTTTTAATTTTTGGTAATATTTTAAGTATTAAAATTAATTTAAAATTTAAATTAAAATACAATTAAACTGAAAATTAAACTAAAATAAATTTATTATCTACGGTGACAACTAGAAAATGTTTCTTTGTTTTTTTCCATAGCACACTGCTTGCTTCTATATATTTCGTCTTATAAGACAGCAACATTTATGTTTAAAATTTACACGTTTCTTAAGATATCTCGAGATAAAAAAAAGGTATCGAGATGCGGTTTTCGGTATTTTGTTGCTAATTTGGTCTAATTTTGTAATACAGGAAAAAATACATACTTGCGTTTAATATTTTCCAAAGAAAACTAGATTTCTAAAAAAAAAAATAAATAGCGCCTCCTAGCCGGCATATTACGTAATAGGCTGTTTCCAAATTATAACTATTACATTGACGAAAAAGAGCTGTTTTCAACAAGACCAAGTTTGCAAAAATCGATTAAGCAGAACCGGACTTACAGCGATTTTTTCATAACAATGTTCGCACTCACCTCCACCTCTTATTTGCACAGGTAGACTTAAACTTGTGAAATAAAATATGCGCAGAATTTTATGAGGAATACGATGATCGGATTTCCAGTGCCCTTTCATTAGGTAAATTTTGTAAAATTTCGATTTTTTAATTTTTGATATTCAATTACGCCCTCTAGCGGTGGACTAACAATTATGAAAATAATTTCCAGGCTTTTCTCGAGGCAACTTTTGTTATAAATTTTTTTTCCCAAAGTTGTACTATAAACGGTTCCTGAGATATGACCGAGAGCCATTCTTATTGGGACACCCGGTACTTTAAAATTAAGTTCATTTGACGTTTCGACTTCTACTTCGGATTTTGAGAAAGATTTCCGAAGTTGAAATCGAAACGTCAAATAATCTTATTTTAAAATAAAATTCTGGCTTATTCCTAACAAAAGTGGTAAATTTCATTAACCAATATTTTGTGCTTCTCTTATCTTTGTTCCATTCTACTTATTCTTCTTCTTCTTCTACGGCACTACAGCCCAAATTGAGCCTTGGCCTCCTTTATTTTTTGCCTCCACCCTTGCTTGTCTGTGGCTGCTCTTCTCCATACATGGACTCCTAAAAGGGCTTGTGCGTTGCTGTTTACTGTGTCTTCCCAGCGCTTTCTTGACTTTCTAACTGGTCTCTTTCCCTGCATTCTAGCATTAAGTACTCTTTTTGGTAACCTATCATCTCCCATTCTTATCACTTGTCCGGCCCATTGCAATCTTTGTATTCTAATGAAGTCTGACAGGGGTGCTTCCTTATAAAGTTGATAAAGTTCGTTGTTGTACCGACTTCTGAAGATTCCGTTTTCCCTCACAGGTCCTAGTATTCTCATTCTCCTCAGTACTTTTCTTTCGAATGTGTCGAGTTTGTTTTTGGATGTTTCTTTCAGGAACCAGGCTTCACTGCCATAGCAAGTTATTGGTCGAATTAAAGTTTTATAGATTCTCATCTTTGTTTTTCGGTGGACACTTCTAGTCTTCTACTTAGTATTCTACTTATTGGATTATTCTAATTGAATGTGTAAATTATGAAACAATTATTTTTTAAACGTTTAAAACAAAATATTATTCCGATACACTTGGAATAAATTATTGTCGTCATTGGAAAAATATGGTATTTAACATATTTATGTTTGAAGTAAAAACAAATGTCCAAATTCCGTAAATTCTTTGAATTGAAACGAAGGTATAAATAAACCCTAGAAATGTTTTATTGCAAATCGACACTATGAAACTCTTTATCGCGACGCTGATAATTTGTTTCGGTATATCGTTGGTTCTATCCACTTCCGAGAACCAGAGTGAGTACATTTTAGTTTTCAACATAATTATATTGAAATATAAGTACCCTTTTTTTGGTGTCGCATATATTGCTAAAATGAACAATACGCTTATACTGCATTTATTATATCTATATAAACTAGCACTAACAGCCTTAGAGGCCAATGGCTTGAAAAGTTCGTTCTTTCTTCATTTTCGCTTTTATTTCTGTACTGAGATCTTCTCTGGCTTGATATGTGATTTTTCTCTATTCCTTCCTGTTATTCATTTTTTTTTCTGGCCTTCTAGCTATAATAATTCTTTCCATATCATTTTCGACCTCTTGCTTCCATCTATTTTTCGGATTTTCTTTTGTTTTTTTTAAGTTATACTCTATAGTGTAGATTAGTACCCTTTTTGGAGTCGTCGTGTTCGGTATTTTTTCTAGGTGACCTCGCCATCTAAGTCTTTGTGCCTTTATCACTCTTATTAAATTAGGTTGGTTGGATAATTTTTTAACTCATCCTTTGATCTACTTATCCATAAACTGTCCTCTATTATTCCTCCATATATCTTCCTCAGGATTTTCCTTTCCCAGATCTCCAATAAATTTTGATAATTGTCATTGTCCATGTCTCACTTCAGTATGTTACTATTGGTTGTATAGTTTGTTTTGTATAATTGTATTTTTGCCTTTCTTGATAAAAACTTACTTCTCAACATTCCATTAACGCATGTACACTTATATTGCCTGCCATTATTCTTCCTTGCATTTCTTCTTTAATGTTCGGTTTACGTGATATTATTGCTCCTAGGTATGTAAATCTTTCTACCATTTCGAACTCGTATGATTTTCCTTCTTCTACTTCTACTTTAAACTTTTCTTCATTTCTGAACTGACCATTTGCCCATTCCATACAATTAGGTTTTAGTTTCATTTATGTAGGTACTACTGCCAGCAACACATTGTGTCTTATCTTGGCATCCCCAAATGCCAAAACTTGGTGTCTATTTGATATAGGAGTCCTTCTCTATTGATTTTCGCTTCTCGCAATATTTTTCTAGGTAAAGTTGAAGGGTAATGATGACAAAGGATCGCCCTGACTTATTCCTTCGTTTACTATAAATGTTTGCGATTATTGATTGTTTATTTTTACTCTGTTTTCTGTATTCTCTAAAGTAAGATGTATCATGTTACGTAACTTTCTGATAACTACCAATTCCTCAAGCGCCTCTTGAAATTTCTTTCTGTACTATACTGTATTTACTATATTTATTTCAGTGAGCACGTAAAGGTTGGAATAAATTCATTTTTTCGAGAATGGACGATTTTGGAAAAAAATCCCGAAACAAGTCAATTTTTATTTTTAAATTGCGACTTTTTGGCATATATATCATACTAGTGACGTCACCCATCTGGGCGTGATGACGTCATCTATAATTTTTTTAAATGAGAATAGGGGTTGTGTAATAGCTCATTTGAAAGGTAATTCAATTCTCTATTCAGTAATATAAACATTAACATAATTATTTATACAGGGCGTCCAAAAAAATTTTTTAAATTAAATTTATTTGCATAAAAAGAAGAATCTGTGTAATTTATTTAACTCAAAAATACATTTTACTGCTATCAGAAAACAGGAAATAATGTCTATTTGACAAATAAATATTGTGTTTTTGCTTAAATTCAATATTAAAGCAGCCACTCACCTTCCTCTTGACAGTTTGAACATTGAATTTAAGCGAAAAGCAATAAATATTTTTCAAATAAACATCGTTTTCTGTTTTCTGAGAGCAGTAAAATGTATTTTGAATTAAATAAATTACATGCATTCTTCTTTTTTGTCAATAAATATAATTCAAAAAAAAATTTTTTTTGGACACCCTGTATAAAGAATGATGTTAATCTTTATATTACTGAATATAGAATTGAATTACCTTTCAAATGAGCTATCACACGACCCCCATTATCATTTAAAAAATCATCGATGACGTCATCACGCCCAGATGGGTGACGTCACTAGTATGATATATATGCCAAAAAGTCGTAATTTAAAAATAAAAATTGACCTGTTTCGGGATTTTTTTCCAAAATCGTCCATTCTCGAGAAAATGAATTTATTACAACCTTTACGTGCTCACTGTTATACCGTGTTATTCGTAATCATTATCATAACATCATCCAGCGCATTGCGCCTACTGTTGAAAGGAAGTTGCCATCAAATGGAGCCATTCATTTCTGAGCTCCTTCTTCGTTCTTCTTAATAGGCAAATTGCCTGTTCAATTTTCGGTATCTTCTAATAGGTAAACGTGAAATACATATAATTTTCCGCGTCACTAATAGTCCTGTCACCAGGGGGTACAGCGGCCTCCTTTATTCAGATGGACTTACCCAAGTTTTTTTATGTATTTTGACCCGTAGAACACGAATTTTTTGGGTAACAGTTGATCCGGATGTCGATAAGATTGTTATAAACAAAGAACTTGAGGAATTACATAACAGCGATTTCTCACAAAACAAAACATTTTTATGTATTTTTTTGATCATTCTAATCAAAAAATGTTCTGACAAGTTTTTTCCTGGGATGCATAGTTTTAAAGATAAACGCCCAAGGGCGTGTTATTGAAAAATAACGCCCTAGGGCCTATTAAATTTAAATAACGAGTTAAATACTGTCAAGTTGACAAATAAAACTCTAAGTAAAACTATGGTTATCACAATAATTACGTTACGACTATTACGTTACTACTACTTATTTGAAAACTAATTAATTCATTCAAAATTCATTAAAATTTTTTGCATATAAAGAATTATTTAGTCGGATATTAAACGTTGAAGGCACCACGGGTATTATAATAATAACGCTTTCGGTCAACGTATATACCTCGGGCCGAAGGCACTCGGTCTATACACCATTGACTCAAGCGTTATTATCCTTATAATACCCTTGGTACCTTAATAACTATTTTACTTATATTAAATGTTAACTATACTATTTGTAATTTATAATATACAAAAAGAGATGAAACTAGTGGAGGTGGAAATGATCGCTATAAACGTATACATTATTAACATATTACATAGTTTATCCCACCTTTAGACGTCTGTGACAGGAGTATTTTATAAAATTCTACTGTCACAGTGACAGTTTTCATACTCCTCCGATACGTCTAAAGGTGGGAAACTATGTAATGTAATGTTAATTTATACTTTTATAACAATCATTTCCATCTCCACTAGTTTCATCTCTTTTTGTTTCGCAATGTATTATGTTTTCCATCTTTTGCGCTATTTTGCTGGTTATTAGTGCGCTCATCACTGTGTATTACCATTAGTGCGGCAGATTCGTGCAAATATTATAAGAATTGTGCATTTAATGATAGAAGCATATAATTTGGACCACGTATACTACACATACCAAGGTTCAAAATTAGATATGAGGCCATCTCAGATTTTGCCTTTTCCAAAAATGGCGAGCATTCAAAATGGCGACTATACATATGTGACTAATAGCATGATAACTTTTGAATGAAAAGTCCGATTTCAACCAAATTTGGTATATAGGTTCTTTTTTGATGTATAAGATCGAACTCTTGAACCGGAAGAATCGGTTTACCAGAAGTTGTGTTTTCCTGTTTTTTTTTTGTAAAAATATGTTGTGTATTTTTTCAATTCCCCTCTATATATTAATTTTTCAAAAAGGTAATACCGCCGTTGAAAAGAGCGTAAAAATATTTTTTAGGAAATATTTTGAACTCTTTAGTTATATTAATTACCATTTAATAAATGCATAACGTATCTTCACATGTAGGTACCTATGTGCGGTAGATTCGTGAAAATAATAATATAAGAATTATTGTGCATTTAATGGTAGAAGCATATAATTTGGACCACACCTACTACACATACAAAGATTCAAATTTAGATACGAGACCGTCTCAGATTTTGTCTTTTACAAAAATGGCGGGCATTCAAATTGAATCTGCCGCCCATAGGTACATGTGAACATACATTATGCATTTATTAAATGGTAATTAACATAACTAAAAAGTTCAAAACATTTCCTAAAAATATTTTTACACTCTTTTCAATTGCGGTATTACCTTTTGAAAAATTTATATACACAGGGTGAAAGAATTGAAAAAGAAACAACATATTTTTACATAAAAATACAGTAAAAACACAACTTCTGGTAAATCGATTCTTCCGGTTCAAGACCTCGATCTTACTCATCAAAAAAAGAACATATATACCAAATTTGGTTGAAATCTGACGTCTCGTTCAAAAGTTATCGTGTTATTAGTCACATATGTATAGTCAACATTTTGAATGCCCGCCAGTTTTGTATAAGGAACAACAAAAACTGAGATGGCCTTATATCTAAATTTGAACCTTTATATATATAGTATATAAAGGTTCAAATTATATGCCTCTACCATTAAATGCACAATAATTCTTATAATATTTGCACGAATCTACCGCACGTAGGTACATGTGAAGATACGTTATGCATTTATTAAATTGTAATTAACATAAATAAAAAGTTACAATTATTTCCTAAAAAATATTTTTACGCTCTTTTCAATGGCGGTATTAACTTTTTGAAAAATTAATACATACAGGGTGAAAAAATTGAAAAAAAAAATATTTTTACATAAAAACCAGAAAAAACACAACTTCTGGTAAACCGTTTCTTCCGGTTCAAGACCTGGATCTTATACATCAAAAAAAGAACTTATATACCAAATTTGGTTGAAATCTGACGTCTCGTTCAAAAGTTATCGTGCTATTAGTCACATATGTATAGTCGCCATTTTTAATTCCCGCCATTTTTGTAAAAGGCAAAATCTGAGATGGCTTCATATCTAAATTTGAACTTTATATGTGGACCGCATTATGTAATAACGGATTAACCGCCAAAAGTCCAAAATCGAGATATTAGTGCCATCTTGCAGCTAGGGTGCAAATCTATGTATAAAAATATGTTTTTTGTAAAAAAATTAAAAAAAAAGCTGTTTTTAAATGCCTGTATTAAGCGACATTTTTTATTTTATTAAAAAAAATCTCGCACTAGGATTTGTAATATCGAACTAAACGCCAATAATGGTACATAATCCACTGTCATAAACAAAAATCTTTGTAAGTGTAATAACGAATCAAGCGCCACGAATAGTCGGTTAATTCTTTATTATACCTCGTCCAATTTACTTACCGTTGCACGTCATTCGCGCCATAGCCTGTGACACGATACCAACACGAAATATCTAGGCGGTAGGTGTGTTCCCCTTTAGAATCATTTTGATTCTAAAAAAGAACACACCCACCGCCTAAATATTTCGTGTTGGTATCGTGTCACAGGCTATGGCGTGGATGACGTGCAACGGTAAGTAAATTGGACGAGGTATACAAAACATAACATATTTACTAACGTTTAAGATATCCAATTAAAAGACATCCTTTGTCAGGTAACATCAGATTAAGCGCCAAATATGTCTCTTAATCCGGTATTCGGATCTTAACTAATGCATATCTTAAAAAATCATTAACGAATTAAGCGACATTTGATCGAATAACTTTTAAAATATAAATTATTTTTAAAAAATTTTAAACACATGTAAAAGTCTATTTACATTTGCATTAATATATTAAATATGAAACATGTCAGTACTATATTTTAGAAATAGTACCAAAAACAAATTTAAAATCTTTAAACCGATTTATCTCAAAACTACATTTTGGCGCTTAATCCGCTATTACATAACGCGGTCCATGTGTAGTATATGTTAAATGCATAATTGTTTCACATATCGGCTGCACTACATGTAAACTGTAACTCGTGATAATGACCATAGGTGTCATATGCACGTTAATTTAAAACCATTAAATGCACAATAATTCTTATAATATTTGCACGAATCTACCGCACGTAGTTACATGTAAAGATACGTTATGCATTTATTAAATGGTAATTAACGTAACTAAAAAGTTCCAAATATTTCCTAAAAAATATTTTTACGCTCTTTTCAATGGCGGTATTAACTTTTTGAAAAATTAATACATACAGGGTGAAAAGATTGAAAAAAAACAACGTATTTTTACATAAAAACCAGGAAAAACACAACTTCTGGTAAACCGATTCTTCCGGTTCAATACTTGGATCTTATACATAAAAAAAACTTATATACCAAATTTGGTTGAAATCTGACGTCTCGTTCAAAAGTTATCGTGCTATTAGTCACATATGTATAGTCGCCATTTTTAATGCCCGCCATTTTTGTAAAAGGCAAAATCTGAGATGGCTTCATATCTAAATTTGAACTTTATATGTGTAGTATATGTTAAATGCACAATTGTTTCACATATCGGCTGCACTACGTGTAAACTGTAACTCGTGATAATGACCATAGGTGTCATATGCACGTTAATTTAAAACCATTAAATGAACAATAATTCTTATAATATTTGCACGAATCTACCGCACGTAGTTACATGTAAAGATACGTTATGCATTTATTAAATGGTAATTAACGTAACTAAAAAGTTACAAATATTTCCTAAAAAATATTTTTACGCTCTTTTCAATGGCGGTATTAACTTTTTGAAAAATTAATACATACAGGGTGAAAAGATTGAAAAAAAAAACAACATATTTTTACATAAAAACCAGGAAAAACACAACTTCTGGTAAACCGATTCTTCCGGTTCAAGACCTGGATCTTATATATAAAAAAAAACTTATATACCAAATTTGGTTGAAATCTGACGTCTCGTTCAAAAGTTATCGTGCTATTAGTCACATATGTATACGCTGTGAGCTCGTACGTAGAGGGGATATTTACAAATTCGCGAGCGCCAGTAGTGGCAAGTCTGTAAACGTTTACCGGAAATTTGACATAAATGTCAAAGTGATTAATTTAAAATTAAAATTAAAAACATTAATTATAAAAAATATTAGTTGGTCAAAGCTGTGGTATATATTTTTACCTTAAATATACTTACGTTTTAAATACTGAATTTAAGTTTTTTTAATGTGCCGTAATATGTAATTATGATTTAATCTAAAAATCTTAGCGCCATCTACACGATAATTGTGAAAGTATCTGAAGTAAGAAATTCATATTTTATCAATAGAACGTCAAAATAATTAGCAAAATCTTAAAAAAATCGATTACAATTTAATTACTTTTTTGCGTTGTAAATGTTAAGCGATAACAATTAAATAATAAATTTAAAAATTACCGGTGAAAGTTGAATTAGTAATCCGCTAGGAGCGCCACCAGCGAAGCTCAGAGCGTATAGTCGCCATTTTGAATGCCCGCCATTTTTGTAAAAGGCAAAATCTGAGATGGCCTCATATCTAAATTTGAACCTTTATATGTGTAGTATATTTACGTTAAATGCACAATTGTTTCACATATCGGCTGCACTACATGTAAACTGTAACTCATGCTAATGACCATAGGTGTCATAATAATAATAATATGTAAGCACTACGAGCCTAGTAGGCCCATGGCTTGATGTACTATTCTTTTCCACTCTCTTTTGTCAGTCGCTTTTCTTTCCCAGTTCCTTACGTTAATTCTTCTCATATCTTCTCTAACTCCATTCCTTACTTGTTTTTCTTATTGTCAGTATTGTTTTTAACCCCGAATATCACTTTTTCGCAGTGGATTTACACTTATTTTATTGTTCTTCACTTTATAATCACCTGGTACTGTCAGTTAACATTCAATTTTTTAATTTTCGCAACAATTCTCGAAATTTTCGGGTTTATCGTTGGCGAAAAATCAAACACTTTAACACTTTCAGTGCCCCGTTGCCCTTATAGGTGTCATATGCACGTTAATTTAAATAAAAAAAAATGACATTTTATTGTGAAACTATTTTAAAAGAAAAATATTAAATATATTTCAGACGACAAACAACAGCATATTAAAGAAAAATCCCACGTACACCATGAAAAGGGAAAAAATCACCACCTCCACGAGAAACACCATCATCTAAGACATCATAACCATCATCTACACGAAAAAACTCACCACAAATCTTTCAACAGTAGAGGCCATTCTTCAGAACACCATCATCATCAAACTGCTGCCAGAAGTCATTATCACCATGGGCACTCTCTTTCTCATGCTTATCGATCGCAACCGAACAACCAATGCTCCTGGGTTTGTAATGGAACACGTAAGTTGTATTTCTAATCATAATTATTATTATCAATAAATTTATCTAACTGATTTTCTATTGTAATCTTTTTTGTATGCAAAATTTTTTGTATGAGATCTATTGTCACGTACTTTACGGCTCGTAAAAATATTCAGATAGATTTTATTATATTCGCTCAATTTGCTTATTAGGGGAGTGCAATTAGAACTAAAATATGCATTGTTTCGGAAAAATTCAAACAAGCTTATATTTTTCTAAAACTTTTTTTGTTAGTTTATATACATGTTAAAGTAAAAAGTTCTACTCGCGGGTATGGCCGCTAATTGTTTATTAATTGTTTACACAATAACAACTGTTTTGTATTAATAATTTTAAAAATATCGTTAAATTCATCATTTTACTTTGATCAAATATGTTTCTATTTTGTTTTTGATTATACTGAATCCGAATATGGCATTGCAATTTGAAAATTCTTATACATAAGCTCTTACACAGTATTTCTGCGTAGCTAGGAACCACATGGAAAACTCTTTTATTATCAATTTTATGAAAAAAAGTTATTCTTCATAAAATGCTCTGGATAATCAAAAATCTAAAACTTAACCATCAGATATAAAATTTTATCAATTTTATACGAGTTATGTCAAAAATATGAATTTCGTTAAAGAGTAAAGTAACTTTATATTTCAGAATATCAAAAAATGCTATTATGAAAAGTTGTTTGAAATTAAAACCTATGTTTTAATATACAATTACATTATTCTAATCGAAAAATTTTTTTCAATTTTTTCTCAAATTACGGATACTCATCATCATTTTATTTCAATTATTTACTATTTTATTATCACTTTTACGAAAAAAGTTATTCTTAAAAAAAATGCTCTCCCTGGTCTAAAATCTAAGATACAGCCATCAGATATCAAACTTTTTTAATTTTATACGAGGTATGTAAAAAATATGAATTTTTCTAAGAGTTAAGTGCCTTTATTATTCACAATATTTTAATTAGAAGGAAGTAATTGAACACTAAAACAAATTTTTTAATTCCAAGCAACTTTTCTTAATAACAATTTTCGATATTGCGAAATTTAACGATACTTTACTCATGAGTGAAATTCATATTTTTTGACATACCTCGTATAAAATTAATTAAATTTGATATTTGATGATTGCATCTTAGATTATATACGATGCATAGTATTTTATAAAGAATAACTTTTTTTCGTAAAACTGACAATAAAAAAGTTATCAACAGGTCCTAAGTTACGCAGACATACTGTATAAGAGCTAAAAAAATTTTTTTTGCTGAACATTTATTATTATTGAAGTTTATTATTAATTTATTTTAGGTAAGTTTTACAGAAAAAAGTTTTGATCACTTTATATAAACATTTTTTTAGCTGGTAATTTTTGTTATCTTTCTTAATTTTCTCAAAAAGAAATAGTCTATTTCATTTTTAAAGTAAAATGGTTTAGTGCATTTTAAAGATTACATCCTAAGCTTTAAAAAAAACTTATAAAACTGTAATGGATTTGTTCAAACTTGAGTAATACCATCTTAAAGTGGTGGTAATTCTATAAAAGTACGAAGATTTCAAAAATTACATTTTTTAAGACGTCATATCATTTGAATTAAATTTTTGAGATTTTTTTTGAATGTAACATCATTTAGTACGATGCTTGAAAGGTCAGTTATGCAAAATTGAGTATTTTATAAGAAAAATTGTATTAGTTACACATTTTAAAATAATTTTTAAACAAAATTCATGTAAGGCTCATTTTCCGCCCCCACCGTACTTATGCCCATACATTTTATTTATTTTTATTATAATCGTAAGATAGCTTAATTATTCTTCTTTCAGGTTCAATTTGTAAAATTTCATTTGATTTATTAGTTAAAGAATTACATTAAAATAACTCAACTGTGCACTTCGCCGTACGCTAGTTACAGTGCGCCAATGTTTGTGAGAAGGGTGACTTTAGCGTTATAAATAAAAAATTATAGAAGCTACAGATTAAAATCTTTATATAAGGTTTTTTTTTGTAAAATTTTCTGAATTTTTCAATGCTTAAGTCAGTTTTGTTCTAAAATTTATATTTTCGGAGTTATTTAAAAAACATCAAACTTCCTAGTTCATTTGTTTAATAAAAAATGAAGCACCCACTTCTTGAGTAGAACTTTTTGATATGTTGTTTATTAAACATTTCTTAATGAAATTACAAAAAGTTCTATCTTGTTTGATTTTTTCCGAAGTGAAAATCTATATGCACTCCCCTATATTATAAATCAGAATCGGAATAAACCACACAAAAATATAAATATATGTTACGAAGTTGTTCTCGTATCTCTTCATGCTACATCAGTGTCATTAAAACAGAAAACGCATTCCAAGATTGCAGCTTTAATTTTGAATATTTTGTTGAGATATGTATTTGGCACAGTTATATGTACCTAATATAGTAAGGAATGGCGGTACAAAGCATACAAAATTTATTGAGCATACGCAATTAATTATGAGGCTACAGTAGTAAGATTGCGGCTTTAATTTTGAATATTTTGTTCAGATATTTGGCACACATATTCGTAATGTAGTAAAGGATGGCGGTACAGAGCCCAATTTGAGAAATATGTTAGAATGTGGAAATTACTTTATAATTAAATAAAATATTACAAAAACGAGCCTGTACCGCCATTAAGAAGAACAAAATAACAAACTTTCTTCAAATAAACATTTTATCCCATGCCTAGATTCTGTGTCACATTGGAACTACTAAAATTGATTATCTAGAACAAGAAATCGAAAATATTATAACTAATAACTGATTAGGCAACATAGAGAAATAGTCACTGTCATTTTGACAAACCTCCGTCGGTTCTCTAAGTGTAACAGCACGACTCTCTTATTTGTTCTGTTATCTATATCCATATCTGTTCAGTGCAGTAGTGTATTATTTTTTAAGATATTGGAATTCGTTAGTGTTGATCCATAGAGAAGTAGTGTTTGTTTATAATTAATTTATTATATTTTATGTAATAGAACCAAGTTGTCGGACTATTTGAAAAACTTGAATATTATTAATTGTGAGTTTTGTAGGTAGATATATTTTACGTAAAAATATTTCGAATTCTTATGCGAGTATATAAAGTTTTAGGTTTAGAAGGCATTTTTTATTCTAGAAATATCATCAATAGTTTAAAATTTAAATAAGAAAACCAAAATACATACACGCTTTTAATAAAATTTTCACCTATTTTGGTTTATTTTTATAAATATTTATTTACTTATAATACAATTGTTTTCTTTTACTTCCATTTAGCGCGCCTATGAGTATGTTGTCACAATATTGAGCTTAGTTAGTGTCAAATAATGCCGATGGACTGTTGTCAAAGTTTCGCAGAACTTTCGAAAAAAGGTGTGCTACTATCTCACGAAGTAATATTGATGATGCACTGTAGTGGCCTCTTAACTAATACCGATGTTATGGACCATAAATGCTAAAATATTTCAACCGAACCCAGTCTGTAATTTGTTCTAAACAGTTTTTTTGTTTTAGAAAATCCTACCGACACTGGTCTTGAAGTAACATTGAAGAGCTCTAAATCGTTGTTTGCACTGCTTAGCAAGACAACGAAGTATGCTCTTATACTGGACTTCAAAGCATCTACAGCTACTCTGCTCAGTGGCTCCCAAGGAACCTCCTACGTATCTGATCTCCAAGCAGGATCATTTTACCAATTGCAACATTCTGACTTGAACTGGAATTCATCATCAAGCTTCCAGGATTATTTGGAAAAGTTTTCCGCTGCAGATACATTAAAAGCTGCTACGACCAATGGCCAAACATTAGATATAAATAATTTGTCAGGAGTAGCTAGCACCGATTTGCAATCGATTTTAAAATCGTTTGGAGTTTCTTCGCCACCTCAACAGTTTTTAAATGTCCTGTTAACGTTCTCCAAAAATGTAAGTGGTGTTCTAGCTCCTTTATTCCGTCAAGATGTGTCCTTCACACTTCCAAATAATTTTGAGTGGTTTTTGACAGTTACTCAAAGCTTGGCCCATTTCAGAAATTTTGGTCTTGACATAACACCTTTAAATTCAGATTGTAGAAGTATCTTCTCGAGGAGTAGCGGAATAGAAGTCTTGATTAACTTATTATCTAGATTAGGCAGAAATAATGATCTTGGTGCGTTCATTAACAATATTACTAGTTCTCGAGAAACAGCTCTGGGAGTTTTAAGGAACATTAGCGCTGGATCGAATGAAGGTTTAGATGGATTATTAACTGTCTTAGTTCATGTAGTAGAACTTATTCACGGTCAAGGATCTGTGGATACTGTTGTTAGTTCTGTGCTTAAGCTTAATACGACTTCCATAAATGAAATAACGGTGGGAGAAGTTGTTCATAAAGCTATAGAAGCAGCTGAAGCCCAGGAACGGAATTATCCTCACAATGAAGGTATTAAGAGATTGCTAACATTCTTACGAGAGCTGGACCAAGGAACTTTAGCCATAAAAAATATACGTATTCTTGATTTGATAAAACTGTTCCTCTCACCTAATCCTCTCGATAAAATTAGGAGCATTGTTCACATATTCTCCAATTTTTCACCATCTCAAGGCATTCCTGCTTTTTTCAAGTTTGTGACAGAAGCTTTAGGTAGCCAAAATGGTACATTCCTATCTCACCTTATACCTGGGTTTAATATATCTCAATTTACCAACGGTGCCAATCTGCAAAATATTCTACAAGGGAGAAACTGGACAGAACTATTCTCTAATAGTTCTAACTTCCAATCAGCTCTGTCACATATTCCAATTTTTGGACAAATAGCGAAGCAAATTTCTTCAGCATTCGGAGGCGATAGTAATCTTTCCAGATTTTTCAACGCCAGTAGCTTTCAAAATATATTTTCAAATGGATTTGGTGATGTTATTAAAAATTTTGGAAATCCCCAAGGTGGTGGTAACCCTATAAGTGGAATAGTTGAAAATATACAGAAGAGCGTTGGGAACATAATTCCAGGTGAGTAATATTGGTGTTAATCATACCTACGAGTAGAGCATTAAGTTCATCGTCATAATTATCCCGCCTCAAAAGTCTACTTCTGAACATAGGCCTCTTGCTCTTGTATCCAAATCAGTCTATCTTGCGGCGCTCTCATCTAGTTTTTATGTACCCTTCTTAAATCGTCAGTTCATCATGTAGTTGGTCTCTTGTCTTCCATTGGTCTCCATTTCAATAACCTCTTTGTCCAACGCCCATCTGTCACTGTAGAAATGGGGCCCCCTTTAAAAAAATACCTATATGTGTTACAGCCCAGTAAATCAACATAAAATATGGCGATACCGTGTAATTTTCTGTGTCACCAAAGAAGTGGTCAACTCAAGACTTTCGAGTTATTTATGAGTAAAAATGTTTATTGTTCAACAAAAAAAACACGTTTTTAGGCGATTTTTCGCAAATAGTTCAAAGAGTAAGTATTCGATCGAAAAGAATATTGTTAGCAAAAATGTATCTAGCTTATAAAAAAAAAATGAAACAAAAATGAAGTCTATCGACTCAGTAAAAGAAAATTTGCAGCTCATGAAAAGTTTTTCTTATTCGTCAAATTCCAAATCGAATATTTCAACGTGAAATAACCAAAAAATGAAATACTGATCGGGGAAACTCATTGGAAATTTTTTAAAGTGTTTAAAAGAAGCTTTATTTTTTACAAAAGTTTCTAGCATCAAAACTAAGCCAGTTACACTCACAATACAGTTAATCCCATTTTTTGGCAAAAAATTGTGAAAATATCCCCCTATTTAGTACCCCAAATGAAACTAATAATTATCGCCTTACAAATTACCCAACTTTTTTATACGACCTGTAAGTTTCACCGGTTCAAAGTGCTTATTTTTAAAAGGGTTCTAGTTCAAGGGCTTGAACGAGTCACTAATCACGAGTATATGAAAATTTTAAACAGCCATGTCTTAACCAATTTTTGTCTTACAGAAAAACAAAATAAAGCCAAAATATTTATAAAAGCAAGACCTACCTACATTTCTTTACTCTTAGAGATTTTTCGTGTCACTAATACTTTTTAAGTTCTTTTGAAAAAAGGCATTTTTCCAAAATAAATAAACTTTTAAATTTTTTCAAAAATAAGAATTTCGAACCGGTCAAATTTACGGATCATATAAAAAATAAATATTTAAAGTAAATGATAAAGCGCTAATGATAAATTTTATTTGGGGTGCGAAATAGGGGCAGATTTTCACGATTAAAAAAAAAAAGTTTTAAGAGTTTTTCCCGAAAATTGCTTCATTTATTGGTTGAAATGGTATTTCGGTATTTCGGGTTGAAATATTCGATTTGGAATTGGACAAATAAGAATAATTTTTCATGAGCTTCAACTGTGCTTTTACTGTGTCGATAGACTTCATGAATAAATACACCATTTTCTGTATCTTATAAGCTACATTTTTGCTACAAATATTTTTTCGATATCTAATATTTAATTCGATAAATACTTATTTTTAAGTTATTATTTGCGAAAAACGCGTCTGAAAACAGTGTTTTTTTTTTAAAATAAACATTTTCACTCGCAAATTACTTGAAAAGTATTAGCATAGATAAAGAAACTTTATAGAAGAACAAAATTTGCTTATAATTAGTCAATTTATACATTTCTGGACTTATTTTAAACATACGTTTTTCACCCCAAGGAGGGGTATCATCCCGCGAAGTAAAAGCAACCAACTGCATAAATCCGACTTTGAGGTGGAGTGTAACTAGAACCTAAATCCAAATTGTCAAGCAAATACGTCCGTCGTGACGCTGATAATTTCACTCCAAAACTGTCATTTACTGAGTTATTGGTGTATTCATGCATTGTTTATGACTTACATTTTTCATCTTTATTGGTATAGAATAAAATAGAACAAAAATTACTAAATGATTACATTACTCTTCTTTTCATGAGCATTTTTCAGTGCGTCACAAATGATAGAAAAAAGGTAAGTCCGTGATAATATACATTTTAGTGGCATGACATTTTGGTTAAATCTGACAGTTGTCACATTTTATTTGCAATTTGGCATAAAAGCAAATCAATATTGTTTATTGCATTTATAAAATGGTATTTTCTTAGATTTTTATAGTCTTATAAATTGTACAGATTATACTCGTAGATATATTATATAATTAGGAAATAATTTTCTTTCGACTATAGCGCCATCTATTGACAACTAGAATAAATGTTATAAATGTCACCGACGAAATGTAATCACCGACGTGCGTTTTTTTCTGTCACATGCAATTTAATGCGTTAGAAAGAAATCGAAAAACTGTGACGCACTGAAAGGTCCTCATGAGAAAAAGCATAGTATTATTCTATGAGATGAACAACTTTCTTCGTGCACTATCTACTATCAGCGAATATATCTACAATTTTATTAATTCGAATGGACAACCTCATTTTCAATACTGCACTGCTTAAAAAACGTATATATGCAAATAATATAACAACATATTTTTACATATTAGACAAAAAGATGGGGCCCTTGACATATTGGGGCCTCCTGTAAGCTTCACGCTGCGGGGGCCTCTGTTACGCCTCTGGATAATTGTATCGAAATACTAAACGTAGGTAAAGATTAAAGAGAAAACCCATTTCTAGATTTAGAAATATTGTTCTAAAATTCGGCAAATTGCAATTCTCAAATCTTTCAATAGTCACGTACAAAGCATTATAGTTTATTGTCGTTACCATAAAATTTCGGTATACCGGAAGGGATTAAGTTTCTAGATATTATGAGATGATTCACTTGGCAAATACGTCTATTTAGAAATTTACGTTTTTAATTTTAAACACACAACGTAAAATAATATAACAATAACAGATTTTTACATAATATCAGATGACAAGATGAGGCCCCTAAGCGATTGGGTCACCCCGCAAGCTTTACGCTGCGGAGGCCTCTGTTACGTCCTTGGCCTGGATATCCTTTCGATGACGTCAGTCACATTGGTTCTTCTCCTGATCTCTTCGTTTTTTATTCTGTCTTGCAGAGTTATTCCTAACATGGATCGCTCCATTCCTCTCTTAGTCGAGGAAATGAAGCTGAAAAAATGGCAAAACCTCGCAATTTTTTCGTCCAGCATCGATTTGTACAAAAATTTGGGATTAGGCTCATTACACCCTCTAGTTCATTTTCTATATTGAGCCGTTGTACGCTTTTGGTTTTTTAAGGGTGAAAACTACCCCTAATTGTAAAAAATTATAAAATAACATTTTAAACTTTAATATTGCCAACATTTCGTTCTTATTAGTTATATAATGATCATTTTATGTTTTAAAATATACCATCATAATATTTCAACCCTTAAAACCACCCTTGTTGGAGCTATATATAAAAAATTTACTTATCCTAAAAGAATAATTTCGGCTTGCATCGATTTACATAAAAATTTGGGATTAGGATCATCTCAACCTGTAGTTCATTTTTTATATCATGCTTAAGGGCGTTGATTATTTTTAGGGGTGTAAACTACCCCTTATTGCCAAAAATTGTATAAAAACATTGTAAACTTTAATATGGGTAAAATTTGGTTTTGATTGGTTAAATAATGATTGTTTTATACTTTAGAATATAATATCATAATATTTCAACCCTTAAAACCACCCTTAACCCGGGAGTAGTCGCGCTCACTTCTGTAACGTCGATAGTCGCGTGTGAGATTCTATCTCAAAATACGAATTTAAAACAAATTTTTATTTTGTACTATTTTTATCTACTTTTTATATTGAACATATATATTTGTAACAATTTTATTTAAAAAACCTGTGTTAACGGCCACCTGCCAACATCGGCTACCTGTCCTAACGGCCAGTTTAAAAATTTCCCAAACCACGTCCACCATTCTATATCGGCCAATAGTTCTTTCATTTATAGTGGCCGTTACTGACAAATTTTACTGTACAGTAAAACCTGTGATAACGGCCACCTGCCAACATCGGCCACCTGTCCTAACGGCCATTTCAAAAATTTCCCAAACCACGTCCACCATTCTATATCGGCCAATAGTTCTTTCATTTATAGTGGCCGTTACTGACAAATTTTACTGTACAGTAAAACCTGTGATAACGGCCACCTGCTAACATCGGCCACCTGCCAACATCGGCCACCTGTCCTAACGGCCAGTTTAAAAATTTCCCAAACGAATTATATGTAGACCACAAAAGCTGGCAATAGCGGCCACCTTTCTATATCGGCCAATAGTTCTTTCATTTTTAGTGGCCGTTACTGACAGGTTTTACTGTATTACGAAAAAGGGTGAAATGTGAGATCGTATCTAACGGCGCGACTACTCGCGGGTTAAAGCTAATTGGCTCTCCCCAAAGCCATAAATTCCACAAAAAGAAGAAGAAAAAGAAGAAAAAAAAAATTAAAACAATTCCTACGCATTACTACACCCCTCCTCGAGGCACTTACGAAATTTTTTCAAAATTGCAAAATTGTTCATCAAGTTATCGCGAAAAAGGATAAAAATTGAGATTCTATCTCACCGCGCGACTACTCGCGGGTTAATAACATTACAGTTTTTATAACTAGATATTTTTACTAGATATTTTAATACAGAAAAAAAGTAGAATTAAAGAATTACAAAAACATTTATTTACACAAAAATACGAATTTACAAATATGTACAAATACAAATTCAAATAGTTTTTTAGTCATCTTCCAGTGTACGAACCGATTCTGTGGTATTATACGTACATTGAAAATTATCCATAAGCGGACTATCCGAATTTAAAAAAAAAAAATTGTTTTATAAACATAGCTCCTTCAGTTTTGGCGATAAAAAGTTTTTTCAAAAATAACTTTGTACAATTTTTGAAGAGTTATAAGATTGTGTAAACCAAATTTCGTAAAATCTCTTAGTTTTTAATTAGGGTGAGTTTAAAGGGCTCTAATAAGGGGGTGTTTGCTCGTAAATAGAGGTTTTAAACAGCTATATCTCGCTGACTGTTCACTCTAATGAAAATATATGCACAAAGAAACTTAAGTTATTAAAAAAGCTACAATTTAGTAGTTTATCATTTTTTTCGTATCTCCAGTATTTTCGGAGATATTTTGAAGTAAAAGGTGAAAAATGGGAAATTCCAAAAAAATAATTTTTCTTTAAACTCTAATTTTTCTAAAATTAGGCTTTTTAAATAGGTTAAACTTCTTGGGTGTATTGATAATACAAATATAAAAGGAATTACAGAAAGGTGAAGAACTATTTTTAATTAGGAGGGTAGTTAGGAGGTTGTTTTCACTGATTTTTTTCATAGAGAAAAGCAGGTACCGACCTTTTTTTGATCATAAATCGCTTAGTTTTCAGGCTAGAAACTTTTTTTTATTATTTTTTGAAAGACCTAACAGTATACTTGAAAAAAGATTTTTTAGGTTTTCCTCGAAAAATGCAAAGTTTTTCCGTTATTTTACTTTGAATATTTCTAATTATGCATTTGACGAAAAAAGCTAACTTTTAACATGCTGTATCTCGGTTTGTATTGGTCTTAAAGATTTTACACAAAAAAAAATAATTTGGTTTGTATTACTAAAATATACAATTTCGATATCTACAGTTTTTTTTGATTAAATGCATATTTTTCGAGGTATTCTCAAAAAACCCTCTAAAAAGTCGATTTTTTCATCGAAAAACTGTTACCTTCAAGCGCGAATAACTCGAAAAATATTAGTTTTACAAAGAAAATGTAAAAGCATTTTTTTCTTAGAATTACATTTTACATCAGTATACATGGTTAAAATGTAATAAAAAATTCCCGCCCCCGAGATGGGGTGGCAACCACCCCAAGGTTTTAGCGTACAGCGGCATGATATAGAAAATGATCCTTGGACTATTCTCTACCTTCTGTGAAAATTTCAAGTAAATCCATGCTGGACGAAAAAATTGCGAGCCAAAATGCTTCATTTCCTCGACTATCTGTGTAACTCTCAATTTGGTAACGAAGGCTTTTGTTAAGGTAAGTGTTTCTGCTCCGTATGCCCATACTGGACAGACGCATTGACCAAATATATTTTTACAGAACAAGTAAAAACTTCGTTTGTATAATGGTATAAAAAGTTTATTGAAAAACTATTAAAAAGTCATCCAAAAGAATTCGCAAAACGTTTTCAATCTAGATCAGAACATCTTCAGTGCGTTCTGCTTATTACATGAAACTAGCAACCTTGTAGAATAGGTGACATCGAGAAATATGATATACATTTTTAAAAGATGATGTCAGTGGCGACTCTAAGTGGATGTTAAGCGATAAAATTTAAGAGTGCTCAAAGGGCAACATGATTCACTGCTCGATGGTAACGTGTGGTACTTGCCAATTAGATGGACACAGACCAACTGTGTCCATCTGTGTTGGTCTGTGTCCATCTAACTGGCAAATACCACACGTTACCATCGAGCAGTGAATCATGTTGCCCTTTGAGCACTCTTAAATTTTATCGCTTAACATCAACTTAGAGTCGCCACTAACATCATCTTTTAAAAATGTAAATCATATTTCTCGATCTCACCTATTCTACAAGGTTGCTAGTTTCATGTACCTACTAAGCAGAACGCACTGAAGATGATCTGATCTAGACTGAAAACGTTTTGCGAATCCTTTTGGACGACTTTTTAATAGTTTTTCAATAAACTTTTTATACCATTATACAAACGAAGTTTTTACTTGTTCTGTATGATTTTTATTTATGGTATACAGCCAGCTACTGGGACTTTCCCATTGATTTTAAATATTTTCTTCTTCAGGCATATGAGAAACTCAAATTTAAAATTTCTTTCAGTTTTCCATATGCTACTTACTTAAGATCGATTCTTCTCTTTAGTTTATGGGTCTGATTGTCCCTGCCAATCATATTTCGTGCCCTAGGCAATTATATTTATCTATGATCTTGCCCACCAATACTGATGTTCTGGTTGGGTACCAAATTTGTCATTATTTAAACCTATATGGGATGTTTATTTAAACCTATATTTCCTGTAGCCACAACGAGTTCCTGGACCATCTCTCTTGCCATTCCTAGATCCGCTATTATGACTGTATTATTTTTCATTTTTTTCAGGGCCTCTTTGATTCCTGATATTTTTCTTCTTCTTCTTTACGTGCCATCTCCGCGACGAAGGTTGGCAATCATCATTGCTATTCTCACTTTTGATACTACAGCCCAAAAGAGTTCAGTTAAGCTGCATCCAAACCATTCTCTGAGATTTAGGATTTTTTTTTCAGGAATTTTTTTCAGAATTCAGCCAGGACATTTTTTCTCCTACCTATGCTGCGCCTTCCTATATTTTTCTATCGTGCATTAAATCTGATCCTTGGTTTAATACTTGGTATTATACTTGGTGTAGTAAATCTACATGTAGGCCAGGATAATAAGACAAAATATACCCTGTTCGTGACACTTCAGCAGCCAGGGTACTGAAGCGTTTTTTGGACAGGTAATACCTAAAGGAACAAATTATAACTATTTCCTGCGTAGGATCTGGCGGCCATTTTTATTTATAAACAATTAACTGTAAAAAATGGCTTTCCCCCCTTTTTTTTCAAATCAACGGAAAACAGTGAAACTTATGATTTTTTAGTACAAAGATCTTCGAGATTATGGAAAAAGCTTTAAAATGACGTATTACAAAGTTTGATAATATACTCATCTATTGTTAATATAAAAAGGTCGGAATTGCAAAAAAAATATTTTCTCAATGACTGTTGTAAAAATTAGTGTACAGCTTTAAAATTTTTGTCAAATGAGGGTTCTTTGGTGCTTAATATGTGATAAAAATTTTAAAACGATTCATTTAATTGTTTAAATTTTATTCAAATTGTTTATCCCAGAGAGCATTTTTTTTGCAATAACATAAGTCAGAAAAAATGACCTTAGAACCATTCCACAGGTGTCAAATGAAAGAGCATGAGCTACATTTTCAACATGGTTTAAAAAAGTGAATAAAAATGCATTTATTAGTAATAAATAATTATGCAAAAGTATCGTCAATTTTTCTTTATAAACTTTTTGAATAACTTTCTCCAAAAAAATTAACTTTTTTACTCTATTTTAAGTGCACAACTACCAAGTAATGTTATCTATATCATAATTGATAAAAAATTGTAATAAATATGTATAATTTCTTATATCACAAAATAAAAAGTTTATAAGGAAAAATTTACAATACTTTTGCATAATTATTTATTACTAATAAATGCATTTTTTATTCACCTTTTTTCAACCAAGTTGAAAATATAGCTCATGCTCTTTTATTTGACACATGTGGAATGGTTCTAACGTCATTTTCTTCTGACTTATGTTATTGCAAAAAGAATGCTCTCTGGGATAAACAATTTGAATAAAATTTAAACAATTAAATGAATCGCTTTGAAATTTTTATCACATATTAATAGGTCTGGATCCCGCGTATGAAAAAAAAGTTGATTAATAGCAAGCTGAAAATTTGTTAATAGCTTAAGGTGTCTAGTCGGATAAACTTTGATATATGGTAACACTGGAACAGGGGCAGTTTTAATTGTGGAACAGGTTAAAAATTTGGAACGGTCAGACCGCGAAAACGGCACATTTATTTTGTCCGACAGAATAGACTTAAACTCTCCGAACAGAGATTAAACTCTGATGCAAAAATCAGACTGCTATTTATCACCTATCATAATTCCTGTCATTTGACATATTCTACATGTTCCACTCATTAAAACGCCCATTTGCTGATAAATAGCAATCTGATTTTTGCATGAGAGGTTAATCTCTGTTCGCAGAGTTTAAGTCTGTTCTGTCGGACAGAATACATGTGCCGTTTTCGTCGTCTGACCGTTCCAAATTTTTAACCTGTTCCACAATTAAAACTGCCCCTGTTCCAGTGTTCCAGTGTTCCCATATATCAAAGTTTATCCGACTAGACACCCTTAACCTAATAACAAATTTTCAGCTTGCTATTAATCAACTTTTTTTTTCATACGCGGGATCCAGACCTATAAGCACCAAAGAACTCTTATTTGACAAAAATTTCAAAGCTGTACACTAATTTTTACAACAGTTATTGCAAAAATAATTTTTTTTTAAATTCCGAAATTTTTCCCAATTATATTAACAATAAATGAGTATATCAAACTTATGACTTACGTCATTTTCAAGCTTTTTCCATATAGTCTAGTAAAATAAAATTTCACTACATGTAAAACAAAATGTAAATTCGTACAGGTTGAAACAAATTTTATATCAAAGTTTAGGTGGGTACAAAAGATATTTTCAAGAAAGTATCCAAATCACACAAGGGGATCATTCTTTAAATAATTAAAAAGGGGTCATTTTTGCAAAAAAATAACTTTTTTAACTGCTGAGGTCATTCAATTACTAATGAAGGTCTATAGGATTATATTCTGCAAAGTTGAAGGGTAAATCTTTCACATATAACTTACTAAATTAAATTTGACCCCCTATTTATTTAAATAATTATACATGAATCTTTAAAAACAAATTTGCAAAAAATTATTTCTAGCGTTTTAAATAAGCACTATAAAATATCTTATTTTACAGGAGAAGTTGCACTATGTTATCAGTATTAATAAAAAAAATTAGTCCAAAAATATTTAATATTTTTTGATATATTGAATTTTTCTATTAAATGTTACTCTATTTTCAATTGCAAAAACGCGGTTGTTTCCAAAGAAATATTCACCTGTATTAAATCTTATTAGTTTTATTTTTATGTATATTTTCGATAAATGTATTGATAAATTCAAATTTCAATTAAACTTCCCCCTAAAATGACATTTGAAAATTATTCAAATTTGTTTATAATTTGTTTTTTTAATAACGTCGCGGGGATTAAATATTTTGAAATGCCGTTTCGATAATTGGGTTTCTGGGAATTTTTCACTAATTAACAAATTTTTTTGTCTTTTTTTCCTCTTCTTTTTTTTTCTTGGAGTTATATTACTACGGGCCCTTTTAGGGTTAAGTTTAATTAAGAATGTCGAATTTTTAAGTTATAGATTCTAGACCTAAAAATATTAAGATTGGTCTAAAATCACTTAAATAAAATGTGGCTGGTTACTGAGTTACAGGGTGTTTAATTTAAAAATTAAAAATTATTTTTACCAAGTACTTTCAAACTATTTGACGCATCCTTATCATACTTGTCAGAAAGTGTGGGTACTATACAGTCTACTAAATTGTGACAAATAAAAGTTTCTAGCTACTACCAGAGGCGTACGACAGGGGATAGTTAATGGTTGACCCTTTCCAAAGTCTACGCCACTGAGGGAATTACTATTTTAGCGAAATTTTTCGATTCTCCAATACTTTATATGTAAATAATATACTCTTTACTGGTAACGATTAAGTCATTAGTTTTCGAGATATTGGACGTTAAAAATGAAACGGCATAGTTATTTTGATTCATTCATTCATTCATTTTAAACTTCCAATATCTCTCAAACTGATGACTTTATCGATACCAATAAAGTTATTTACATACAAAGTATTGGTGAATCGAAAAATTTCGTTAAAATAGTAATTCACTCAGTGGCGTAGAATTTGGGAATGGTCAATCATTCACTATCCCCTGTCGTACGCCTCTGGCACTAGCTAGAAACGTTTATTAATCACAATTTAGTAGGGTGTATAATAGCCACACTTTCTGCCAAGTATGATAAGGATACGTCAAATAGTTTTAAAGTACTTGGTAACAATAATTTTTAAATTTTTAAATAAAACACCCCGTAACTCAGTAAGTAGCCACATTTTATTTAAGAGATTTTAGTTAAATCTTAATATTTTTAGGTCTACAATCTAGATCTCATAGACTCGACATTCTTAATAAAATTTAACCCTAAAAGGGCCCGTAGTAATATAACTCCAAGGAAAAAAAGAAGAAGAAAAAACGACAAAAAAATTGTGTTAATTAGTAAAAAATTCCCAGGAACCCAATTATCGAAACGGCATTTTAAAATCCTTAATCCCCGCGACGTTATTAAAAAAACAAATTATAAACAAATTTGTTTGATTTTCAAATGCCATTTTAGGGGGGAGTTTAATTGAAATTTGAATGTATACATACAATTATCGGTAATATACATAAAAATAAAAATAATGAGATCCTAAGCAGGTGAATATTTCTTTGGCAACAATCGCGTTTTTGCAATTGAAAATATAGTAAGATTTAATAAACAACTTCAATATCTCAAAAAATGTTAAATATTTTTTGACCAATTTTTTTTTGCTTAATACTGGTAACATAGCGCAACTTAGTCTGTAAAATAATATATTTTATAGTGCTTATTTAAAACGCTAAAAATAATTATTTGCGAATTTGTTTTTTAAGATTTATATACAATTATTTAAATAAATAGGGGGTCAAATTTAATTTAGTAAGTCTTATATGAAAGATTTACCCTTCAGCTTTGTAGAAAAAAATCCCATAAACCTTCATTGATAAGTGAATTACCTCAGCAGTTAAAAAAGTATTTTTTTTGCAAAAATGACCCCCTTTTAATTATTTAAACAATGATCCCCTTGTATGATTTGGATACTTTCTTGAAAATATCTTTTGTACCCACCTAAACTTTGATATAAAATTTATTTTAACCTGTACGAATTTACATTTTGACTTTTTTTATTTTATTAGGCTAATAATCTTGAAGTGATTTGTACTAAAAAAACCATAAGTTTCCCTGTTCTCCATTGATTTGAAAAAAAAATGAAAAATACCATTTTTTGACATTTAATTGTTTATAAATAAAAATGGCCGCCAGATCCTAAGCAGGAAATAGTTACAATTTGCTCTTATAGGTATTACCTGTCGAAAAAACGCTTCAGTACCCTGGCTGTTCAAATTTCATGGAAAAAACCTTATTACCCTGGACTAATGGTCTTATAGAGATTTTCGTTAAGAGCCCAGCTGATTGATGTCATTTAAAAGGTTTTTCGCAATGCACCAGCAGTACAGAGAATTATAGGTATTGTTTAGGTACTTTTCACTCATCATTGTCTCCTTATTTGTATCTGAAAATCTTTGTACATACTTGACCATGTTTATTTAAACCTATATTTTCTGAAGCCACAACGAGTTCCTGGACCATCTCTCTTGCCATTCCTAGATCCGCAGCTATTATGACTGTATTATTTTTCATTTTTTTCAGGACCTCGTTGATTTCTGATATTTTTTTTTTCTTCTTCTTTACGTGCCATCTCCGCGACGAAGGTTGGTAATCATCATTGTTATTCTCACTTTTGATACTACAGCCCAAAAGAGTTCAGTTAAGCTGCATCCAAACCATTCTCTGAGATTTCTCAGTCAGGACATTTTTCTCCTACCTATGCTGCGCCTTCCTATATTTTTCTATCGTGCATTAAATCTAATCCTTGGTTTATTACTTGGTATTATACTTGGTGTAGTAAACCTGCATGATCTTACAGAGATTTTCGTTAAGAGCCCAGCTGATTGATGTCTTTTAAAAGGTTTTTCGCAATG
Source organism: Diabrotica virgifera virgifera (assembly GCF_917563875.1). Classification (NCBI taxonomy): domain Eukaryota; kingdom Metazoa; phylum Arthropoda; class Insecta; order Coleoptera; family Chrysomelidae; genus Diabrotica; species Diabrotica virgifera. The sequence goes on along the minus strand of NC_065445.1, from coordinate 53,124,720 downwards.
CACCAGTAGTACAGAGAATTATAGGTACTTATTGTTTAGGTACTTTTCACTCATCATTGTCTCCTTATTTGTATCTGAAAATCTTTGTACTTGACGGTCTTCTCGTTGTATTTAACATTTATTTATATTTATTTCGATCGAACGAGCTATATTAGGAGTATCTCTGAGGGAACATATACGAAATGAAGACGTGCGAAGCACGACGAAGGTGAAATATGTAATTGGAAGGATTGCGCAAATGAAATGGAACTGGGTAGGACACGTGGCACGACAAAACATCGAAAGGTGGACGAGAAACATTGTAAATTGGAGACCACGCGAGTACAGTCGTAGTAGAGGAAGACAACAAAAGCGATGGCTGGACGACATCAAAGCAAAAATGGGAAGAAACTGGCACCAAAGAGCACACAACAGAGAAGAATGGAGAACTTATGGAGAGGCCTTTGTCTAGGAGTGGATGCAAACAGGCTAAAGATGAAGAAGAACGCTGTTTGATCTTGCTATGATATGCCTTATTTGATAACCATTTTAGAGCTAGCTTATAGATGCATCAGGATTAAAGTGGCGAACAATTTTGTTTTTTATTTCGTGGTACAATCCGACAAGCGAGAGCTGGCGGGTGACCTTAATCGCTGGTGTCACAAATGCGTAGTTGCCGTATCAAAATTTTAGTTGAAATAGACAACAACAAAAGTTTAGACAGCCATAGAAATGAGCAATCCCTTCCACTTTTTAATTTGTTCTACGCGCAACCCGCTAGCACTCACTTGTCGGATAGTATGGCTTTTTGCTTGTATCTAGGGGAACGATATCTTTTATAAATTTTAACCATTAATTCTTCAAATAACAGATGTTACTCTTTTCTATTTCCACTCCACTTCCATTGTTCCTTGACTGGATGTCTTATTATGTCTATTAAGGAAGTCTGTTATAATGGTGTTAGGATTTTTAATTCTTTCATTTAAACATTACAGGGAATTCTCTTAATCAGTCCACATCTACTGAAGCTGGAAGTACTACAGGTAAGAATATTTAAAATTTTATTAATAGTTTTTTGAAAAAACAAACTTGTTGTCTATTCCTGTTTTTTGTTGTGTTTTCTTGTTTTTCATTCAAATAGTTTTTAATAATCTACTTCTAAAGTCAACGATATACATTCTTAAATTATTTCTCAAGTTGTAGATTTTAGCTATTTCCAATTTTTTCCTTAGTGTACACTATAACTACTTTGTTTCTTTTTGCAGAACCAAGTACAACTGAGAAATCATCAGCAAATACAGGTGAATACATTATTAGAGCTTTATTTAAAAATGTTAATGGAACATTCATATATGCATATATCATTTATGTTGGCAGTATATTAAGATTTTGCAATCATATGAACTTATTTTTGTTTTTGAAGTCGCTGGTTTAGATAAATGATTCGATCTGGATTGATATCAACCACATCTAGAATTCTTCAATCACGAGGAATTATTTATTATATTGCGTCAAATACTTTTTTAAATTTGAAAATAAGATTTTACCTATTTTTTATATTATACTACTATTATATTTTCAATATAACTGCACATTTATTTACAGAAACTACCGAGCATGATGGTTCATCACCAGCAATAGGTAAATAGGTATATAAATTCTTTCTTAACGGACTGGTTAAAAAGTTGACAGCAATGAAAATCATTTATATATGATAAAAAAGACTTCATTCCTCCCTATATTTTTATTAATTTAAATGCACTTTTGCAGCGGCTCTTCAATTCATTTATCCGTCCTGAGGAAATTTTCCGAAAATTCAATAAAATTCCATCTATACTAAATTTTTCACAATCAAAATGTAGTAGAAATAAACAAACGAAGACACGTTAAATGCTACTAGGAGCACTCCCGAATCATAATTTACAATGTATAAACTTTGAAAATTATGATTTGGGATTTACAAGGTATTAACATTGTAAATTATGATTTGGGAGTGCTCCTAGTAGCATTTAATGTTGTCTTGGTTTGTTTATTTCTGCTGCATCTTGATTGTAAATTTACTATAAGACTGCTAAAGTTATTTTATTTGATCAAAAATACATTTATATTTTTGACAAACTTCTACCATCTATTTTATATTGTGGATTGCAAGAGGCCGTATTTTTCTCCATGGATTATAATATAATAAGAGATATTGCCGTTATAGTTCATTCGTACACATATCTAAAGAGAGATTAATATTGTTTTTCTACAACCGTGTTAAAAATGCAATTTATCTACTCTATGTCATATTATGTATAAGTTTTTAGTTTGTGAAAACTGTCATTATAGATAGCAGTGCGTGAAGTGTTTAAAGTGTGCGTGAAGTAACAATGTATTTTAAATGGGACTTACTTTTTCGCACTGTTTTTGACACACTTTCATATAATCAAATATCCATAACTTTCGCGTTGTCATGGTGATGACATAATGAGCAATAAATTACGACAAAAGTTTTGACAGTTTTGTGGTTTGAAAGAAGTTAGAATTTTTAAATGTCAAAGTTCTAAAAATTGTAGAATAGAAATGAATTCCAGTGACGACGAGTTACAGTTTTTTTATTCGTTTATGGTAGAGTAGATAAAATATTGTATGAAACTGTGCGCGAAGTACTTTTTGCGAACTTACGCGATGTATAGCATTCGATCCGCTGTCGCTCGTGCTCTAAATATCGCATGCGTTCGCAAAAAGCATACTTCACGAACTGTTTCATAAATAACTATTTTAGCACTCCGTAGGAGCGTTAAAAATGCTACTTTAAAGCACTAGTGCTTTAGAATTTTTAAGGCACTGCAGTTAAAAGTGAATTGTCAAATTGTGAAACGTCAAAATATTTATATGTCATTTATTAACATTAATATTAATAGTACAACTTGCGCAATTTGAAAAAGGTGGTTTAAAAGGTTCTTTAAAATTTAATTTAAACTGTATTATTGCATTTTTAACACGTTTGTAGAAAAAAACTATTAAAATTTGTTAGAATATACAAAAATAAAAGTAGATGTTGAGTACGTATTGACAGTATAGGCAGTTTTGATGTAATGTCAAGAAAAATATAAAAATGGAATGTCAGTCAAGTTCAAGTAAAAGTTTTTGTAGATATTGTTCTGTAATTGAGAATGAATAAATTATAATTGTTGATATATTTATAAGACGTTTGTAGAAAAAATATTGTATGATATACGTGTTAAAAAGTACAATTTTAAGGCACTCATGTGAATTGTAGAGTTCGCTTCGCTCATTCTGCAAACTTTCATATGCGTGCCTTAAAATTGTACTTTTAACACTTATATCATAAATAACTATTTAATCAACTGAATATTTTGAATATGACTGCGTATTTATTTTACAGAAACGACTGAGCATGATGGTTCATCACCAGCAATAGGTAAATATTATAATTCTTTCTTAACGAACTGGTTAAAAGTTGACAAAAATGAAAACGATTTTATGATAAAAAAATGACTTTATTATTTCCTATATATTTTTTAAGTTAACTGCCCTTTTGCAGGAAATTCTCAATTTAGTTATCCATCCCTAAGGTAATTTGCAGAAAATTCAATAAAATTGGTTTAAAGACTGTAAACGTTGCTTTATTTGATAAAATAGTCTCGAAGTGAATATTTTTCGAGGTTTGGGAACAAATGGAACTATCAAAAGGTACACCTGGTTCCAAAAAAAACTGATACGACTCTTGAAGCGTATTTTGTAGAAAATTGAGCAGTGTATTTTTAAGGATAAATACTTAATATTTACATACTGTCAATGTCACTGCCAAATATTAAAATTTGTCAGATAGCTTATTCTGTTCCACGGTTATTATTATTATTAATCTTTATTATTAATACTTTCTCCGCAACTGAGGGTATCTTATCAACTGTATTGTTTTTAAATAATAGATGATAAAATAAAAATATTGACAGTTTAAAAATGTGAACATTATTGCATTGTGTGTAGCCTAAGTTTGGGCTGAAAACTGAAATATATTACATTTTTACAAAATTTTGGAATATGTTTACTTACGTAGACCAATTTTAACAGTTGTTTTCAATACAGATTTCAATCCTCTACAAATAGTTTCTAATGTCTTTTGATGTCAAATAATTAGGGAAGCTGGAATTCAACAGTTTAGAATTTTACATTGAGTTAATGCAAAATTGTGACGCATGTCAAAATTCTTAATGTATTTTAATTGTATTCATTTTTTTCGAATCCTGAGAAAACGAATAAATATTTTTGAAAAATTTAAACTCAGAATGAAAGACTACATTATTACCGAGGGCTGAAAGTCCCTGAAAACTTCTATAATATTTATTTTAATAAGTTACAGGGCTGAATTGAATATTAATTTGTTTTGTTGTATAATCCACGTTTACAATAATTATGTGATCTATTTGATGTAAAAACTATCATTTATATACTCTTTATAAAATACAGGAATTCAAAATAATATAAAAATTTAGACCTTAATAATTAGTACAATTTATGAATTAACATAATATGTAATCAGTTGTTTGTTGTTTGTTTATTTTATTATTTGTCTGTCATAATAAATATAATGTCAGATCAATCAAATACACTGCTCAACATGATCAAATCTTACTAAGAGTCGTATCAGTTTTTTTAGGAACCGGCTGTACATCTACCTATCTATTAATAATGAGTAATTTTGTTTTTACAACATCGTTAGTATGAGAAGATTAGTGAACATGGTTATATGTAGATAGTTTTTTCTTTTGAAATCCATACCTTTCTTTTTGTATTCTTTTTCAGCTAGTATAACAGCTCTTGAAAATATTCCTTTGTTATTATTTTACAAATTTGAATGCTCGATTTTAACCCCAAATAATTAATGTCACAATTTTCGTAGATAATTTCGACCTCTTCACTCTTTCTTCGGTGTTGAATATATTGTAGCAGTTCACTCTGCGGTATATTGCCACAATTCAAGAACATGTGATACAAAATCCAAATTCAATGCATATCAATTCAGACAATTCTAATGGAAGTGCGTTGACATTTTTGAAAACCGCAATATAAATAGATATATTTTTTATTTAATAGTATCTTAAAAAGAATCCATTAATTTACTTTCCAGAAACAACCGAGGCCAGCAAACAATCACCAAGCACAGGTAAGTTTAGGTTAGATTAGGTTGTTGTTGTAGTACTTGTTGTACTTGTTGTAGTAGTATTTGTTACCCACTTCTCCATGGCTAGATCATTTGATAAAGTCCAATTCCATTACTTCGATTAGGTAATTATTATCGAATTTACTGTTTCATAAGCAACTGATTGGGACAATTTTCCCTCCATCTTCACAATCACAATCCCACAAAAAAAAGTTGATTATAGCAAGCTGAAAATTTGTTAATAGCTTAAGGGTGTCTAGTGGGATAAACTTTGATATATGGGAACACTGGAACAGGCGCAGTTTTAATTGTGGAACAGGTTACAAATTTGGAACGGTCAGACCACGAAAACGGCACATTTATTTTGTCCGACAGAACAGACTTAAACTCTCCGAACAGAGATTAAACTCTCATGCAAAAATCAGACTGCTATTTATCACCTGTCATAATTCCTGTCATTTGACATATTCTACATATTCCACTCATTAAAACGCCCATATGGTGACAAATAGCAGTCTGATTTTTGCATGAGAGTTTAATCTCTGTTCGGAGAGTTTAAGTCTGTTCTGTCGGACAAAATAAATGTGCCGTTTCGTGGTCTGACCTTTCCAAATTTTTAACCTGTTCCACAATTAAAACTGCCCCTGTTCCAGTGTTCCCATATATATAAGTTTGTCCGACTAGACACCCTTAAACTATTAACAAATTTTCAGCTTGCTATTAATCAACTTTTTTTTCATACGCGGGATCCAGACCTATATTGCCTTTATTAAATCTTGTCGTACTTTTCTAGCGGGTGAGAAATGTATAGTATCTTCAATTCTGACCTGTCAAATGACTTTTAAGCATAAGGAATATATGACAGTTTATCGTACTGAAAAGATTTTTCTTCAATCTGTTTTATCCACTCGCGGCCAAAACCTTGTTTTCTACGTGTGGAATAATTTTTTTGTATGGCTCATTTCTGAGCCCTTTAGACATTAAGACCTCTTCGGCGAGTCTATTGTATCACCCTAAAGCTTCCGATATGTGCCTACGTTGACGAAGTTTTTGACTCATTTGAAGATATAAGCATTCCGAGCTTCCTATTTTCTACTAGGATCAGCAGAAGTTTTCCAGGAGCCCATCTTACTATACAAGGCCTTTGTTCACTTAATAGACTTGTGTCTCAAGGAAAAATAAAAACTTTTTTAACGGAATTTCCTTCATTGGGTTCGGTTTGATGAACGCCGAACCAAAGTCTTGCTAAGGACCTCGTTTGAACTTACCTTGACTTACTGGTTTCCCTTAACCAGCACCATTACGTTGTTTGAACGCATTTGTTTGAACACTGGCTTGAGTAGACTCTCAAACACTAATCACCATATCAGCGGAGAGATCTCTCAGAGTATATGCAGGTATTTTGCTCTAAAAGAGCAGAGTCTGGATCCACTCAAGGTATTTTTTCTCTCGGCTGCCACGTATTGAATTCAACGGTAGCACAGCTAAAAGCGTAGAGGAACTGGTCCGAATATGGGCTATGTATTTTATATGGGCCACCACACTATCTATGAAACAAGTAGTGCTATCTGTTAGAAAATGCCCAAATATACTAGAAGGCCCCTTTCTTGTCATATATTTACAGATTTCTCGACCAGTACATATTTTGTTGTTACATAGTGTAGACCCTTTGATTTTGACTTTTGAAAAAAATTTATTGGGTAAGTTTATATTACGTAATATTTGTGTTTATTGACATTCTTTTGTTGTTGTTTGTTTGGGTTTATATGACTGCGGACACTAAATCCATTCGCCAGACATTCTTTTGGAATTGATATATTATGCTTGTGTGGCAGGGAAAGGAGGGAAAATGCTTTTAATGTAGGTTAGGAACAAAAAATAATTACAAAATCATAAGCTAATATTTTTCTTGAACGTACATATTTTGAAATATGGGCCCCTTGTGTGACGTAAATATAGGCTAGGGGCCCATATTCAGACCGCTCGCATAAATCTAGCAGAACTATTGGAAAAGGCATTATTTATGAAATGCCAGGCGGCAGAGATAGCATAGCAGATAGCTAAGAATGGTTTTAAAGTAACTGAAATAGGGCCAATAAATATAACCATTTTTTCTGATGCTGATTTCAGTACTGAGAAACTGAAATCTGAGAAAACTTGTAATTTGACTGAAATTTATTTGGAAGAATTGACAAGCGACCTTGCAAAAACGATTTCTTCAGAAAATATAACAGTTCGTTCAGAAGATCAAGGACCAAGTTATTCTAAAGACCCAGATCAACCATTTAGGAACACAACGAACGCAACAACTGTGCCAGAACACCGTTCAAAACATTCATGAGTTCATTCGTTCTTTCAACTGCCCCATCAGTTACAAAGCGAGCGTCTTCAAGAGGAAGAAAAAATTCTCGTTCTCAATTTATAATTTCATCTCCGTATAAATCAGACCTTGAATTATCAATTGAGAATATAAGAAAATCAAAAGAAAGAACGGGTAAGAGAACTGTGTTTTCAGTTGAATAAAGAGAAAATGTAAAGACCAAGGAAGGAAAGGGGAAGAGAATAGTTTCTGCGCTAAAGCCAAAAGAAAATGTAAGGAAACCCAACAGAAAAATCAAAACCAAATGCAGTTCGGATGAAGAAGAGGAAGAGGAATTTTTGCCCGCTGACGAAGATCTTGACGTAGAACAAATAGTACAGTATTCTCCTGAAAGCAATGATGCCACATGTCTATTTTGTGAACAACAGTTTTCTGATGACACTAGAAGAGAGACGTGGGTTCAATGTTTAATGTGCATTCTCTGGGCACATGAACAATGTTCCGGAGCTGAAAAAGACTCTTATGTTTGCGATTTTTGGAGATAATTTTATTTTATTTTTTCACAGATATGTTTATTATTCTTTAAGCATAAATTGTTAGCTAGGTTATTTCGTATTTTTGTCGTCAAAAGAAAATTTTGTTAGTTTTTGAGTGGGGCCCATATTTTAGACAGCCTGGCCTGGTTAGAAAAATATGCCTCACGTCATATTATTATCCGTAAAATAAATAAACTTTATTATAAAAAATACATAGTTAGTAGTTGTTTTTCTAAGGTCTTATAGCATGTATAAATGTTATGTAGCATTGTTATAGACATATAATAAGCAAGTTTCAATAGAAAAACAAATGGGGGGCCCATATTCGGACCAGTTCCTCTACCCAATGTTCAAGACGATATCAAGACCATATTGACTGCTTTAGATCGAACACGCGTCCACCCTGTGAACAAATTGAAATACTTCCTAGACAAGTGAGGGTATTGAGGTATAGGGATGATTTATTATTAGCACTCCGTTACGTATCAACCGGTCTACTTGGCTTTTAAAAGCATTCAAAAAGAAGGATGATAGATTTAGTAATATTAAAGCCAGTTTTACTCGACTCGAAAATAAATACAACCCTTGTCTTCCTTCAGGATAAGAAACTATCTCAAGACAGGCCCTAAATATCCTCATCATTGAGATTGCAATGAGGTCCAGACTTTGGTGTATCAAAGTCTGTAACAGCTCAGCTCACACTGAAGTCTCTCATTAATGGGAACTTATGGTGGGGGAGCCCAAGCGGGGATTTTTGCAGTCACTTGAGCGCGTCAGATTATGACATGGGGAGAAACCTTGTACACTGTAAATGTACCCCTACCATATATCGGATACAGGGGAGTTCATTAAGGGGGGTGCGAAAAAAAATCTTCGAAATTGTTAGAAAGCGAATATTTCGAGAAATAAACAGATTGAAAAACTAAAAAATACGTGTTCAATTTTAAAAATATATCGAATGATATCAAACACGGCCCCACACGGACAGGGGTGAGGGGTAAATTGAAAATTTTAAATAGAAATATTCGCGAAATAAACATCAGATCCAAAAACTGCAAAATACACGTATTCAATATTTTTGAAAAATCTGGAGCCCCAATTTTTTATTGCAGGTTTAAATTCCTTGCGTAAAAATAAGTAACGTTTATTTGAGACATTTTTTCGAATTATGGATAGATGGCGCGATAATTGGAAAAAACGATTGTTGGAAATGGAAAATTAAATTAAAAAATGGAAAGTTCCCACTTAAATGGAAAACTTTACTTAATTTTCTTTGGTTTTATGACCTAATCTTCACAACCTAATAGGTCCCCATAACGCTTGAGTAACTGCAAATTTAGCATACTTTCCTCCCTTACTATTATACGTAGTTAGAGGACTCCTCCTCTACGTAGTTAGGGGACTATCATCATCTCTTTACTCCTGGAAATGAGCTTCCAGAAGAGTACAGAAGGCCTCCTTCACAGTGGAAGATAAGCTTTTACTAAGAAAAAGCTTCGCACCCACTTTCGGAGTCAGAACTTTGGAGAACATATTATATGGTATGCGTTTTAGGAACCCTTTTATATGCTTTTTGGGGAAGCCTTTTGGTGAGGCTTTTATATTTTAAATGCCTACTTTCAATATGTTTTTGGTTTACATTCTCTCTCTCTTTCTTATATTGGTCGTTACCATATTTTAAGTAGTTCCCCATAACTGATGCTATTTAGAAGCTCTGTAAGTAATTATTTAGGAAGCTAGTTTTACAATGACACTCTCCTTATTTAAATTGTCTTGAGACAGATGTCTGTATTAACATATGTTAATACAAAAGAGCTACTTCATCCAATCTCTTGTCACCTCTGACACCATTAGTGATATAGAATGAAATGTATATTTTTATTAATGTATATTTTTGTAGAAATTATGTTTTAACTTTTTATAACTTTGTTGTTATTAGAAGCAGCAAAATCAACCCCTCCACCAATTTTAGCAGATCCATTTGCTGGTGGTGTACCCAATCTATTTGGACTCAGAGGAAACCTTGACTGTACGTACTTTTGAGTTAAATAACAATGGTTTTGATTTTATTATGTAAAGGTATTTTCTCAACTTGTCGCTTTTCTTCAACTAACGAAGAAGAAGAAAGACGACAATTTAAAAAAAGACAAGCATACATTCAAGGGAGTCGATAAATAAGTAAAATGTTAAACTAAAAAGCAAAAGAACAGTTAAAAGGACAAAAGGGATGGAAGGACTCTATGAAAAAAAAAAAAAAAAAAAAAATGAGAAATGGACATCCACAAGAAAATTAAATATTTAACTTACAGCTATGCGAAAGAAATACTGAAAGATAAAAAATAGTCCAAGTAATGAAGCTTAAAATAGGAAAAAACCTCGCAATTTTTACAGAATGGATCGATTTGCTTGAAAATTTAAGAATAAGTAGTGGATAGTCCAAGGATCAAAATCTATATCATGCCAAAAGGCGCTTTTACTATGGGGGTGGTTACCACCCCATCACGAGGGTGCAAATTTTTTCTTATATTTTAATCACGAAAGTTGGTAAAAACGTTCATTCTAAGCAAAAAACGTTCCATACATTTTTTTGATAAAATTGATAGTTTTCGATTTATGCGCTATCGAAAGTATTAATTTTATATCGAAAAAATCAATGTGTTTAATAAGTTTTCTGCTTATAACTCCAAAAGTTTTCTTTTTATCAAAACAACTTTACTTAACAAAAATGTACCTTTTGAAAAAATAAACAAAACCGTTTTTTTTAATTTTTTTTTAAGACCAATATAATCGAGCTATACTGTATTATATTTTGGCTCTTCCTCGTTAAATGCTAAATATTGTACTTTCAAAGTCAAAAGACGGGAAAACTATGGATTTTTCGAGGACACCTTCTTGAAATTGATTTAAAGTACTTAAAAATATCTATCTCCAGAAATAAAAAAAAGTCTCTAGCTCAAAAATTAAGTGACTTATAATGAAAAGAATGTCAGTCCCTATTTTTTTCAGCAAGAGATCGCAAGCAACCCCTTAATCTCCACCCTAATTCAAATTAGTCATTGACCTTATTTAGTCTTTTTATTTATGTATTATCAATAGGTTCTAGAAGTTTGACCGGCTTAGAATGATTAGTTTAAAAAAAAAATGGAGTTAAAATGAATAACGAATTTTTGTAGTTTGGAAAAAATGGCCTTTTCTTCAGAATAGCAAGATTAGCATCAGAGATACGAAAAAATGTTTAAATATAAAATTTTAGCTTATTTAATTCCTAAGAAACTGGTTTGCAAAAATTTTTGCTACGGCAAAAATTAAGTGAGCTATTAACAATTAAAACTTGTAATCACATTCAAAAACCACCTTTACCAACCCATTCAAAGTCACCTCTTTTTGCGACTAAGAATTTTAAAAAGATTTAATACTAATAGACTTATATATCTTGTAAAAACCTACAAAATTATTTTTTAGCAAACTTTCTAAGATAAAAGATAAAAACTTACGGTTAAAAAATCAACATATTTTTTTGAAAAAAAAAAGGAGAAATCCAGTTGGAAGTATTATAAATAATAATGTAAGTTAGCGGTATGTTTAGTCATTGGCCTTATTCATTCTTATTTATTTATGTATTAATAATAGATTTTAGAAACTTGGCTGGTTTAGAATGATTAATTTTAAAAAAAACTGAAGTTAAAAGCAAATAACGAATTTTTGTAGTTTGGTAAAAAAGATTATTTTCTTCAGAATAGGAAGATTTGCATCAGAGATACGAAAAAATGTTTGCACATAAAATTGTAGGCTATTTAATTCCCAAGAACTTGGTTTGAAATAATTTTTTCTACCGCAAAAATTGAGTGAATCGTAAATGAGTAAGTATATCGAAAAACATTGATTTTTTCTATACAAAACGAACACTTTCGATAGCGAATAAATCGAAAACTGTTAATTTTATCAAAAAAATGTATAGAACATTTTTTGCTCAGAATGAATGTTTTTATCAACTTTTGCGGTCAAAATATAATAAAAAATTTACACCCCCAAGATGGGGTGTCAACCACCCCCATGGTATAAACGGCTTTCGGAATCATATAGATTTTGATCCTTGTACTATACACTACTTATTTTCAAATTTTCAAGCAAATCGATCCATTCTGAAAAAATTGCGAGGTGAAAAGCTTTGGTTCCTGACCTAAAAGAAAGTTTTAGGTTTTCTGACAATAAAAATTTTGTCAACGATATTCGTTCAAGTTACAGATTTCCCTTCTTTCTTAGACTTCTTAGGTTGATGGATTGTAGACTATTAACATAAGAAAAATTGCTATGGTGCACATAGTTAAACAGTGCAATTATTTCTGAAGTTATTAAGGACAGACTAAGTTTTCAATTTAATAGCACATAAAATAATATCAAAAATATTACTCTATATCCCACCAGATTGAAAACAATGGGAACCTTCTCTGGTTACACCTCCGAAGCTTCTAAAATTTGCAAGCCATAACGGATGCTGAGACTAAAGAAGATGAAGGAATTTTACAATTTATAATTCACGTCTCATCTGCTCAGCGCGTTAAAGTTCCAGCGAGAATGGTTTCCTTCGTACTCCAGTCAGAGTAAACATGTAAATAAAAAATGAATAACAATTTTCAATTTCGTTGCAGCACGAAACTACAGCCGCATTATATTCTAGTTTAGTTCAATCAGAGAGTGCAGCAAGCACCTCTGATTGAAGTGCCTCCTGATGAGAGACTAATAAGTTTCGAAACCGGTAGAGGTGCTTGCTGCACTCTCTGATTGGAATAGAATATGGTACGGATGTATTTTCGTTTTGCAACGAAATTGAAAATGATTATTCATTTTTGATTTATTAAAGACAATTTCCAGACATTTATAATAAATACGTTAAAATTACTGTGAATTATTATGCACTCACTGGCACAAAATTTCGCCACTAAAAATTTTTAATAAGTTAGATAATTTATAACTTTATTATTTGTACTTCGATTTTCAAGTATTTGCATGAGTTTGTAAGTACATGTATTGATATCGTTTGTTACTATTACGGCAACAAAACATTGCTTACTTGGCATTATACGGGGGTGAATGGAAGCGTTGTATTTTCTCCTAATTTTAAAAAAGAATGTGTGTACTTTGTACGCACGTAAGAAGTTATACTTCTATTATATGATTTCAACGAAATTAATATACTTTAAATAAACAGTTTATTTATATTTTATTTAAATATTAAACTAATTTTAATACTTACTACTTTTCAAAATTTTTTATTAAAGCAGTACCAAAAAATTAAAAAAATAAAAGAATAAAACACACACAAATACATTGAAAAATGCCATAAATGATTTCTGAACAATAATTGTCGGAAACATTTTTAACTAAATACGTATTTTCTGAAAAAAAAATTATATAATAAATATACTTACAATCATAAAATGTATAAAAAAAAACAAAAAAATAAAAGTTTCTATTGGAGTTCGAACCCGCTAATGTTTGCGCAGTTAGCATTGGAATTCATTCATCTTACACTTCTACCCACGGAGACACCTGCATCATATGGGAAGATCGACGAACTAAACGGTTTAAACTTTTGACAGTTCTGAATTTATCCAAATTATTTTGATTTTTGTAGAATATTGAAATAATAAATACAACAAAACATAGAGTAAGAAAACAATATATTAGGTGAATATTGACATAAATTTTGATGGTAATCAAATTATGTAAATCAAAGCATTACATGCTATTTTGATAGGTTCATTTTAAATTTTCCAAATAGGTAGGTACCTATGCAATTTTTATTAGGAGACTGAAACATTTACAATTATTACGTACCTGTCGCTTTTAAAAACTATTTAAAAATTCACTACAATTATAAACTTGCTTTTTTCTCTGCCATCACAACAATAAAAACTAATATACACAACATTTGTTGATCCATAATCTCCAACAAGTATTGACAGTTGATTTTAACACCCAATACGATCCCGTATAACGTTTGAGCGACTAAATATACTGTCATATATAACGATAATTGACTAAGATACTGTCGGTGTGCGCATGCGCCAGGGAATGTAAAAATTCACCCTCGTGCCTAAAGAAGTATAACTTCAAAAATTCTGTGCAAAAATTGAAGAGCTGATTTTATTTCATCTGTCATATTAACCCGGAGGCATCACAAAAATTTTGTTTTTTGAATTATGTATCCGAATATCTCTTTTCTTGTAAGAACTGTACAATTTTTTTTAAATATAAACACTAATTGACTCATAAACATAAATATCTTAAACATATCATAAACCTTAAATAGAGGTTGGATTCATGAGATCAGAATGGCCCGTATCTCAATCCTATTGAGTATAAATAATATTGGATGAATTAAAAATAGCAACAGGCAGATGTGACTGTGGAACTAGCATAGCTAATCTAAATCAATTCAAGTATGTGGCTGCTACAAGAATTGCTGAAAGCAGGTTTAAGTACTCCCTTAGACTTAAATGTACTATTAAGTGAAGACAACATTAAAATTTTTAAACTAATTATGACATTTCTTCAAAATATTAAATTAAAAGTGTGAATGTAAAACTAATCGTTTGAATGGATAGGTATTTCCTTTGTATTTATTATGTAATGTATGAATGAGATATTTCTTGTAATTAATTATATTATTTTGTAACCTATGTATGTTCGAAAAAAATATACATAAAAAAAAGCTAAAAAAAAAAAATAAAAAAAAGAGTAAAAAAAAATAATAAAAACAAATATAATATATAAAAAAAATTAAAAATAAAAAAAAATTAAAAATAAAAAAAATAAATAAATAAAAAAATCACTAAGAGGTTCTAAATCTCCGAGAGGATGAATCGGATTTAGTTTCTACCGTAGCTTAGTGAAGAAAAAAAAAGAAAGAAAAAAAAATTAGCATAGTTGTATTTATTAACATAGTAAGTAGACATTGTTATTTCTAAGCTTTATTTTTTATTATTCTTTATTTTTAAGTGTATACTGGACAATTTTGTACTTATGAATGAATAATAATTTTATATTTAATTACGTGGCTAAAGGTTATAAACCAAGGCCAGAATCAGAACAAAAACAAAATAGCTATTCGCCGTCATCCTAGGCTTCCAGAAAATTTGGTACAGTTATGGCCCTGGTAGAGGAATATCGGGCTATTCCCCAGGCAAGGATAACACATCTTTATTCGATGCCAAACAGATTGCGAGCAGTCGTTGCTGCAAGAGGTGGACATACCCGCTATTAAATTGTTTTGTTTTGTTGTTAATTTTGTTTTGTGTTGTTAATTTTAGTGCCTTTGATAATATTAATTAAATTAAAATATAATTCAAAAACAAAATCTTAGGGATACCTCCAAGATAATACGAAAGCAGCATGAAACAAAATCAGCCCTCTAATTTTTCCACAGAACTTTTTAAAATTAGGAGAAAATACAACGCTTCCATTCACTCCTATATAGTGCCATCTAAGCAAAATTTTTTTGTTATCGAAATAATAACAAACGATGTCAATACATGTACCTATCTACAAACTAATGCAAGAATCTTGAAAATCGCAGTACAAATAATAAAGTTATAAATTGTCAAACTTAACCAAAAATTTTGAGTGGCGGAATTTTGTGCCGGTGAGTGTATATATTTGATTTGAATTTTTGTTTATGTTTGAATGACATATACTTTTTCTTTTTAGTTAACATTGGCTTGGATGGCAGAAATGGTAAGTGTGTTCGAGTTATTATTAAAACAACGAATTTACAACGAAAAAATTAACTATTAAGAAATCTCAACACTATGAAGGAAAGAAAAATGAGCTACTTTGGTCCCATACTAAGAAATGAAAAGTATGAGTTAATGCGATTAGTTAATAGTTATACTAGGAAAAGTGGAAGCAAAAAGAGGACTGGGGAGACGACGCATGTCTTGGTTGAAATATTTAAACCAGTGGAGTGGAAAAACAACAATAGAACAATAAAACAAGCGTTCATTGAACACATGTACAGTTGAAAGTCTTTGGGACACGTTTAAAACTTCAATATAAAATCAAAAAGGAATCGAGATAACATGAAAGCTACAAAGCAACAGTAAAAATATAAACAATCAATAAACTACGAGTGAATGAAATGATAAATAGATAAGGATAGATGGTCGGTAATATTGAGAGCTTTTGGCTTTCTTCAGCAGTAGAGTGACTTCGGAATTATTCCAATCATGAGGAACCATTCCCTTATAAATGAAGTAGTTATCTAGTAACTAGTTAGTTATCCAATATTTATTTTTTTAGGATTATTTTATACTAATCTAATTAAAATATTTTTCAGCTCGTCACCAAAATCGACTTAAACGCAATGTCCAAGGAACAGCCTAATTAAGTCCCCGATGGAAATATGCTGTACTTGATTAGTTTTAATTTATATTCATTAAAAAGTATATTGTACATACATTTGTTTTTAATAAAATTACAATAAAATGAATACATTTTAACCATTAAAGAAATACGAAAGGAGCTCGATTCTGCTGTAGTGTAAGTGCAGGTCTTCAGTGAAATAAAATTAATAAAAAAACATGACTGCAAATTTTTTAAGCAAAAATTACGTACAGGGTCGGACTTATAAAATAACTTATGTAACGGTGCTTTTGAGCTCGTTACAAATGAAAACTGTCTTAGCTAAAATTGAACTGATATGCTCTTTTGGTAGGCTAACTATCCAGAACACTTCAGTAAAAAGGAAATTTTTCAAAATTACCGTATTCGCAAAATATTTTTTATTAAATTAGGAAAGTATAACATTTTAACAAATAACACATTTATAAAAGCAGGTTAATAATTTTAAAACTTAGACAAAAATATTATGAATGTGGCCACCATTATTGTTTACCGCTTCTTGAAGTCGTCTGCGCCATAAATTGATAGCCCCATTTATTATATCCTGTTCAAAATTGTTCCAAACAAACTGCATTCTTTATTTGAGCTCTTCGATGATTTCAAATTAATGTCCGTCATACAAATTTTCTTCAAAAATTCCCCAAATTGAATAGTCAACCGGATTTAATTCTGAGCTATTAGGTGGCCACCTCTCTGGCTCAATATAATCCGGGCAATTTTCACTCAAGAATATCCTTATATTGTGGGAAGTGTGCGAAGAAGCACCATCCTACTGGAAAGTGTAATCATAACATGTTTTACCCCGGCATCAACAAAAATCAGACAAAATTTTCCCAACATGGATACTGCAACAGAGACCATGACACCTTTTAAAAAATGACTTTTTTCAATTAAAAGATGCTCTAGAGGAATTTCTCTCTTAAATTGTACGTCAGAATACACCCTATTATTTTGGGTATTTTTAGGAGGCCGTAAATAAAACATTTTTTCATTTGAAAACCATACTTTTCTAAAGTCTTCAAGAGAGTGGAATCTTCTTGGCTCAAATTAAATCTTTCCAGTCGGTTTTCCCTTACATTGGCAGTAAGTCTTTGACCGTAAACTTTTTTAAATACTTTAAGATGTCAATCTTCTTTAATGATTTATTGAACTGATCCTAGTGCGGGAAATCCTAGTTTCTTTTGCGATTTTCCTTGTTCCAACAGATTAGTCAGTTTGCAAATTTCCTAAAACAACCCTTACTCTAGCAATATTTTCTTCAGTTCTTTCACTTCCTCTTCCACTTTCATATTCAATAGTCTCATGGGTTTTCCTTAGATGTCTTAAGAACTTTCCCATCGTTCCAATATGCCAATTTTTCTCAGGAAATGCATTTACAATTTTTCTTGCGCCATAATTATATTTTTCACGGTACTATTTCATTAAAATTGTGTCCTCTTTGCTTAAAAGTAGCATTATGAACTGGCCAATTTACTTATTTAACTATAAATCTGGCGAATGGATTTAGTGTCCGCAGTCATATAAACCCAAATAAACAACAACAACTATAAATGTCAAACAAATTCCATGACAACCTAAGCAGGCATGGCTTACTAACGCCTGGGTTTCCTCGAAAGCGGCACCGACAAACAGCGACCGTAGCACTGCGATAAATTACGTCAGATTACGGTGAAAAATTCAAGGTTCTTCACTGGGGCAATGGAATGTGCAAGCTCAGCAAGCGGTGGCTTCCAACGCATCCTTGGAAACCAACGCTAATATTTTGCATGGTACAGTTTTTTATGATGTCATTCATCGCAGTGTTACGATCGGAGGTTGTCGGCACCGCTTTCGAGGAAACCAGCGCTTAAGTAAAATTGACATATTTGAGCGTTTGAGAAATTCTTAAGACATTTAACAAAAATTACTGCTAATATGAAGCAAAAACGATGGAAAAGATGTAATTTAGTGTTAAGAGGATTTCGTTCTGGTGAACATATTAAAAAAGTACTCGAATAAGATTTCCTAATTTAAGTAAAAAACAATATTTTCCGCAAATCGTCAGGAAATTTTGACATTCCTGTCAAAATTTCTTGAAGAAAAAGTCAGGACTTCCTTACTGTAAGGAAATGTCATTTCCTTACTGTAAGGAAATGATATTTCCGTACAGTTGTTAGTGTTCTACATAAATGATAGAAAACACATTGCTATTAAAACCTTGTAAATTACCTTAATCATTAAATTTTCTTTATCTGGAGCTTCCTGGATAAATTTTTCAATTTCTTCCTTCGTTAAAATCTTAGATTTCTTTGCCCTATAACCTTGAGCTTGCCGTTTCAATAAAGAACGAAGTTTTGAGTATGTAGATATATCTACATTGTGTTTAAGTGCAAGGGTTGATTTCAGCATTGAATAATTGGCCCATAATGTTGAAGATTTCATCTTTAAACAAAGGTCTAGGAAGTATGCCATTACAACATTTTCTGAGAAAGAACTCGTATTTTTACTCATGCGATAATCCATAAAACGTCTGTATGCATTTTCGTACTTTTCTCTTGATTTCTTTGGCAATAATTCTAATGAAGCAGTATTCACTGCCTCAACCAGCTCTGGAGGAGTCCCAGGAATGGAAATTTCATCATCACTTATCATTTTACTTTCGAGAACACCAGCAATTAAATTTATAAGCGTCAAGTTTGACAATTCAACCTCAATACGTTTCCATAGTAACCCAAGTAATTTTATTAGGAATTTCAAAGCACCATTTATTTGGGAATAAAATTACCGCGCTTTTTTTAAATCAATCAATATCTGTCGAATTTTAAACGATTTGCGGAAAAATAGTATGTTTACCTCGTAGGGAAAGCCACATTCCTGGACTCTGTGTTGCTAAGTCTCGGCTTGCGCCTCGACTTAGCAATCTTCACAGTCGTCCAGGAATGTTAAGCTTTTCCTACCCGGTAAACAATGTACTATTTATTTACAAATTTGGGATTTTTTAAAATAATATGGCGAAGGTGTGTACTGAACATTATTTACATAAAAAATGATATTTTGCGAATCCGGTAATTTTGAAAAATTTTCTTTTTAATGAAGTTTTCTGGATAGTTAACTTGCCAAAAGAGCATATCAGTTCAATTTTAGCTAAGACAGTTTTCATTTGTAACGATCTCAAATGCACCGTTACATAAGTTTTTTTATAAGTCCGACCCTGTACGTTATTTTTGCTTCCAAATCTGCAGTCATGTTGAGGACATGTTAGGAAATCAGCCCTACAAAAAGAAATTAAATCGCCCAAAAAATAAAAAAATTATATTCAACTAAAAAATGTACTCCTTTATTTCGGCCCACAGTGTATTTATTATAATGTACAGCACGACCAAACTCACATTGTATTTGAGATTTGGATGCGCACTGGTGTTGACGTTCGGGTTTTCCAAATTTTTGAATTGTTTCGTAACGTCTCGCCAAGTAGAATACCTGGGGTGCTGGAGGTCCGGAGTAGCTCAGGCGGTACCCACATAACAATTTCATGTTCTTAGTAGATTCATAGAACATACTTTTCAGAAAAAGTATATACTGAGAATGTGCGTAATTACCATTGCGAATGTGCAGAGCAGATACTGAGTATATACTACATTACAGTACTTAAACGTTCTATGTATATACTTAGAATGTACTACCGCACTTCTTTTCAGTATATACCAAGAATGTTCTTTTTAGAACATTCCAAGGACGTGCTATAAACCTTCTATGTGTATACTTAGAACATACTACCGCACATCTTTTTAGTTTATACCAAGAAGGTACTTTTTAGAATATTCCAAGGAAGTGCTATACACCTTCTATTTATATACTAAGAACGTACTACCGCACATCTTTGTATGGGAAGAATATTATATTTTTAAGAATATTCTAAGAAAGTGCTATCAAGTGCTATATTCTATATTGCTTAGAAGTATGTTTTCCGCATCACCTAATCTCATCTTAGGTTCTACTGGTTCTACCAAATATCGATTTACATATTTTAATTGCAAATGAGAATGTAGTTAGTACCTACATTCTACAATATTACTTAAAAAGTAAGTACATATTTATAAATTTTAGTTATTTATATAAATCATTATATAATATTTAGCTAAACTAAACTATGCATAATAAGTAACTAAAATTTATATAATACTTATATGTACTTACCTATTTAAGTAATATTGAGTTATCAAAATAGATTATATGTATTTTGAAGCACCGCAAACAAAATAAACAGATTATGTATGTTCTTTAGTCCTAGTACTACATCATTAGCCTTCATCCTTAGTCCTTAACACTGCATAGATCCATAGATGATACAAATAATGAAATAATGCCTGTTTTCTTTTTCATATTTTACGGTTTTTTCCTATCCCTGATCCATTCAGGTAAGAATAGAAATGGTCAGAATATGATGGGGGGAGGGGGGTTATGAATGTATTGTGGAATAACAAAATCGGTGGTCAGTGTTGCCAAACGGAGAGAAATTTCCCTTTTTGCGGGAATTTTCAACATAAAAGGTGATAAAGGGAAAAAGTTAACTCAAAAGGGAATTATTGTTCCAGTCCAAATTGTAAAATATTAAGAAAAAATCAAAATATTTGAAAATAATTCAACATATCTTCTCAGATTTTGTAAACAGGAGGGAAGTTTTTTTTTATAAAAGTGGGAATTTTTAAGGTAAGTTGACGGAAAAAGCTTACTCGACGGTTGGCAACGCCAAAGCCTTTGGTTGCTTTGGTTGTGCAGTTTGGCACGTTTTGGTTCTGCGAAATGGCCTATTGAATTGAATGTACCTAAATTCAAATTCCAAGGATGTAAAAATACTAATGATTCATGATAAACTCGAAATGGTAAAGTCATTTCAATTATGAAAACGAATTTTTAATAGTATCTATGTAAACGTTAATACAATTAATGTTTAACCTTTTTTACCCTACAACAATTTTGAAATGAAATTCGTCCAAAACTACCTACATACATAAATTTTATTAATTATGTATTCTAAAAAATAACGAAGTTGATAATCTATAAGGCTAATATTATACTTCCTATACATACAAATTATTTTTTAAGATATTTTAAAAGTATCTAAGTATGTGTTAAGAATGTACTTATAAGTATGTGTTAAGAATATTCGATAAAGGTATATTCTAAGAATAAACTTTTACGAATATTCCGAGATCCTACGTACACGAATATACTTAGTATATTCGGTACGAGAATATACTTTAAAGTATATGCAAAGAACATGAAATTTAGAATGTTTTTTAAGGTAGATGCTATGCTTGTACTACACATATACTAAAAAGAATATACTCCGACGAATGTTGGTAGTATATGCTTAGAACATGATGCGAACATCATTGTTATGTGGGTAGGATGTCTGACTTTCATGCAGGTAGGACGGGATTCAAAACCCAGCGCCGCGCCGGCGAGAACAGCTAGACATTTTTAAAAATGTCTTTAGGCCCCAGGTCAACTCAGCCTGAATAAAATGAGTTCCTTGGGTAAAGCCAGAAGTAATAATAGGCGGTTGAAGCGTAGCACTGGCCCTGTTACCTTCCTTGTATAATACCGTAGGCCCTAGATATATCAGACTATCCTGCTATAAACCCAAAGCCGCGTCAGCGGTATAAAACGGGAGACTATTATTAAGTAAAATACCTGCACGGGACCAAAATGAACTTAAAAAAATTGGGAAAAACCGAACGTCAACAACAGTGCGCATTCAAATCTTAAATACAAAGTGAATTTGTGTAATAAGTAGAACAGCAGTTGAATTACGCCCTTAAACTTTTTGCCAGGAAAAGACGCGTTTAGCCAGGAAACGCTTCTAGTACCTCGGCTTCATCATCCTTGTATTTTCTCCTGCATTTTTCACCTGTGACAACAGTGGCGACCTGATCAAGGACGAAACAGATGTATAGCGCCAAGAGATGACTAATATTTGAGACTTCAATCTTTGCGAAATAGCGAAATCGCACAATTACAGCTCCCAATCTCAAAAATAAATTACTAATAGTCGGAGAGATAGAAGCGGATTTTGTCCGTGATATGGTAAAACGATACGGGGATATGTTGAATTAGTTGTGTACATGACTTTCCCTAACGGTCGTAAACCAGAGTGGGGGACGAGAGTAGATATAAGGGGTCAAAGTCGCGGTTTTTATTATTTTTTTTGTGACGCTCATGATCGAGATAGTACATCAAAATTTGGGAATACGTAGGTCATGACGTAACTAAGTAAAATCTCCAGGGGCGGAACGCTGTGTGGCTGACAAAGGGGTAGGGGTAGGGGTGAATATAAAAATTATAAGGGGTTTTTTGTGACGTTCGTGATTGAGATAGTGCACCAAAATGTGGGAATAAGTAGATCATGACATAACTAGGTAAAATTTCCAGAGGCGGAAACCAGAGTGGGGGATGAGGGCAGTTATAAGGGGTTAAAATCACGGTTTTTATTATTTTTTTTTTGTGATACTCATGATCGAGATAGTGCACCAAAATTTGGGAATAAGTAAGTCATGACGTAACTAAGTAAAATCTCCAGGGGCGGAACGCTGTGTGGCTGACAAAGGGCTAGGGCAGGGGTGAATATAAAAATTATAAGGGGTTTTTGTGACGTTCGTGATTGAGATAGTGCACCAAAAATTTGGAAATAAGTAGACCATGACATAACTAAGTAAAATCCCCAGAGCGGAAACCAGAGTAGGGGACGAGGACAGCACAACATTTGTCCCCCACGCAGCGTTGTGCCCCTGGAGATTTTACTTAGTTACGTCATGACCTACTTATTCTCAAATTTTGGTGCACTATCTCGATCATGAGCGTCACGAAAAAAATAATAAAAACCGCTACGTTGACCCCTTATAACTACCCTCGTACCCCCACTCTGATTTCCGCCTTTGGGGATTTTACTTAGTTATTTCATGGTATACTTATTCCCAAATTTTGGTGCACTATCTCGATTAGGAACGTCACAAAAAAAATAATAAAAATCGCGACTTGCCGTAAGTAGCAAAATTAATGCACGTAATTCCAGCGCGAATCGTACATACTATGCTAATAAAATATTGATGACATCGAAATTATTAGACAAAAGAATCAAAATGACCATCTACAGAACATTGATTAGACCCGTAATAACCTATGGTTGTGAAACCTGGTTAATGACGATAAGGAATGAAGCCCAATTCAGGACATTCGAGAGAAAAATACTGAGAAAAGTATATGGCCCGGTGCAAGAGGAAGACGGCACATGGAGAGCTACGAGAAACCACAAGGTTAATAAATTGAATGAAGGTTACGATATTGTACGATTTGAGAAAAGTCAAAGACTGTCAATGGCTGGGACATGTGTAGAGACAAGACGATGAAAAAACAACAAAGAAAATAATTTTTTGAATTCCCTCTTGTCTTCGTCGCTTCAGCATCCATTTGGCTTGCAAATTTTAGAAGCCTTGGAGGTGTTACCAAGGAAATGGACCAATAAGTTTTCGATTTAAAAATCTTTTAGTAATATTTTAATATTTTCTAAATATTATTAATAATGCTATTAGGATCGAAAACTTCATGTTTTAATTGCCAGTTGACGCTAGTCACCTAATATTTTCACTTCAGTCGCAATGGGTGGGAAAAGCTCTCGGTGCTGATCAATTGGAGTATGGAGAACAAGCCTACGTTCTCTCCGATGAGGCTCCAATAAGAACCGAAAATCGCGATTCAGAGGACTGGACTGCGCTCCGTATTCTAATTGAAAAGTAAGATTGTTTTGCCTTCGCATTGCAACTGAATTAAAAATAAAATTTTTATTTTATTTTTATATTGGTTTTTACTCCTTCGAGTAACTAGGTCCATTTTCTGTTGGAATTTACCAGCTGAACAGACGGGGTCGTGAATTGTAAGTTTTTTGAATTCCATCTTGTCTTCTTCGCTTCAGCATCCATCTGGCTTGCAAATTTTTGAAGCCTTGGAGGTGTTACCAAGGAAATGGACCACTAAGTTTTCAATTTAAAAATCTTTTAGTAATATTTTAATATTATTAATAATGCTATTAGGATCGAAAACTTCATCTAACAAAGAAAATATTAAAATGGAAGCCCATAGGAAGGCGAAAAAAAAAAGGAAGGCCAAGTACGAGATGGTTGGATGACGCGGAAGACGACCTGAAAACCATAAACTTGAGACGATGGAGAAGAAGGGACAAGAGAGACTCGAATAGAAGGACATAGCCAGACAGGCAAAGACCCATCCACGGTTATGATGCCAAAAGAAGAAGAAGATGGACTTGGTCGAGTTTACATCAGGTCTGGGGAACGTTTTGCAGAATGTAATCTTGTACATAATATAAACTTTGGAAGCGGTTTTGTCATGCTATTCGGTGGCATTGGTTGGAGGAGTCGTACGGAGATTATTGAGGTGAATATTCGAATGAATGCCGACTGACATATACGCAATATTGTCGAAGAGCACGTTTTTCGTTATGCCTGCTTCATTGGATATGATAACTTTGTAAATGCAAATGCCGCAGGAACAGTCATACAATATCTTGAGGATGTTGGGATTGAGACTCTAAACTGGCCACCAACGAGTCCTGATCCAAATCCCATAGAACAGGTATAGAACATCCTAAATTGTCGTACAAGAGCAATAAATCCAGCTCCAAATTCAATTGCAGAATTAAAAAATGTTAGACAGAAGGAACGGAATCGACTTCCGCAAGAAACTATCCAATATCTTCTGCGAAGCATGTCTACATAGATACAGGTTATCACTAGAGCTAGAGGAGGAAATACTAAGTGCTAAATTGTTACAATGTTGCCGTAAAAAGTGTTCTATTGTCGTTATTTCTATAATTAAAAATAATATACGCAAAATCAGATTATTTCATTAATTCCACTACAAAGTTGTAGCTCTTCAATATGCAAGTTTCTTGACAATGAAAATACGTAGAATAATCCAGCACAACTTATTTAGCAATAAAAAGTACACAATTTTTCAACAGAAAAAAAATTTACTGAAAACCAGACTCAAAATAAAATATACAATATTTTTTCCGTGAGTGTATAATTATATATAGATAAAATTATAATGCTACATAGACAATAATTGGTAGAATATTCTAATAGAAGTAAAAACACTACTGTGTTTTAAAAGCCTACTGAAAGTGTTTAACCGTTGATTTATAAATTACAAGTTATATTTTATCAATCAAGGTTTAACATCAAAAATATAATCACTAAATTATGTAACCCAGCAAATGACCATTTTGGAGTATAATTTTCAGCGTCACGACGGATTTGCTTGAAAATTTGGACTTACGTTCTACTTATCCTCCACTTCAAAGTTGGACTTGTGCCGTCGGTTACTTTTACTTAGGGGATGAAAGTCACCCCTTCTCTTGGGTGAAAAAAATATACTTTCAAAATAAGTCAGGAAATGGATAAATTGACTAATTTATGCAACTTTTATTCTATAGAGTTTCTTAACTAAGTCGATATTTTTTGAGTTATTTGTGAGTGAAAATTTTTATTTTTCAACAAAAAACCACGTTATCAGGTTGTTTTTCGCCAATTATCGAAAAAATATTCTTAGCAATAATGTATCTTATAAAAACCAAACAAATGGTGTTTTCATTAAGTCTATAAACCCAGTAAAAGCAAAGTTGTAGCTCATGAAAAATTGTTCTTATTCGTCAAATTCCAAATCGAACATTTAAACGTGAAATATTAAAAAAATTAAGCAGTTTTCAGGGGAAAACTCGTAAAAACTTTTTTAAAGTGTTTAAAAAAGCTTTATTTTTATTTTTTATAAAAGTCTCTAGCATCAAAAGTTGGTCCGTTTTTTTGATAAAAAATTAACGTGAAAATCTCCCCCTATTTAGCACCCCTAAGTGTTGACTTAGATAAAAAACTCTATACAATAGAAGTTGCTTAGAAATAATCAATTTATCCATTCCAGTCCAACTTTGAAGTGGAGGGTAAGTAGAACCTAAATCCAAATTTTCATGCAGTAGCAGGAAAAACACCACTATTTTAAAAGTATACCTACTGAAAAAATTTAACGCTATAAGTAAATAATAACTAAAATTGGATTAGAAATATTTATGCTTAATACGCAGGAAATTAAGGCTGCACTTAACAAAGACAAAAATTTGGTAATTTTGGTCCTAATGTTACCACCGTTAAAGTCCAATATCCAAATTTTTGCCCAATTGGTGAACAGAATAATAATCTTCGTTTTAATGACAACTTTGTCGAAGTGAGCTCAAAAACTAAGTTGGAGGAGTTGAATCTCACTATTCTAAACAAAGTGAAGAGACCACTTCTCCACTTACTCTACAGAACTCATCAAATGTCATCAAATTCAAACCATGAGTAGATATCCATGAAGTATGGCGGATGATGCGTTACTAGGATTTCTTCGCATGGAAGAGTTAGATCTGGCACTTTCTGAAATGTTGCTAAGACCTACTCCTTCCACCTAAAGATTATCCAAGTTTTTGTTTTCAACATTTTTCGTCAATTGGAAATACCTGAAAAAAAATAACAGAAATATAAGTTTTACACAATCTTCACAGTTTTTCCATACTTATTTTATAAAATTTAATAATAAATAAAAATTGACCATTTTCAAAATTGACTAGTCTCGTTTAAAGGGCCTAGCCGGGTAAGATGGTGAAAAGTGCCCCCAACCCAATCTAAATTCCATATAGGCCACTTTTTAGCACATATAGAGGAACTCACTTTCTGAAATTTTTAGCCCCCTAGGTGGTCACGTGACCCCCCTAGAGCCTAATTAGGCTTTTTATGTTTTTATTTTTTATCTCAGCCGCATTAAGAGCTAGCCAAAAACTTTATTTAAAAAAGTTGTAAGTTTTAAAAAGATCTATATGAAAATTTTTTTTTTATTTTTTTGGCGGGAAATTCGAATTTTTAGAACAATTTTAAACTTTTAAATAAATCTGAAAAAAAAACTAAGAGACTCGTTTTTACGAAAATTAATTATAATGTGTATTTTTGCACAATCTTTCACCCTGAATTTTTTCAGATTTTTAAAATTGGTGAAACGTACCGTTAAAAATAAAAAACCGCATTTTTTCGTTTTTTTTTTTCGTTTTTTTGATACAATTTTATACATATTTTTCAAAAAATTTAACACCGTCACTAAAATAGGTAAAAAACTGAAAAATAATTGGGATTTACTTCATAAAAATTTTTTGTAACGCCATCCATTTTCAAGATACAGGGCGTTGAAGAAAACAAAATTTTACATATTTTTTACGATTTTGCCGAAACTACTGGCAACATTGTAATAAAACTTGGCGGGTTTTAAGAGGTAGTTATT
Organism: Diabrotica virgifera virgifera; assembly: GCF_917563875.1. Taxonomy (NCBI): domain Eukaryota; kingdom Metazoa; phylum Arthropoda; class Insecta; order Coleoptera; family Chrysomelidae; genus Diabrotica; species Diabrotica virgifera. Next base: position 53,096,954 of record NC_065445.1, on the reverse strand, counting down.
GTGCATGTTTTGACATACAACTAAGGATTTAATATTCATCATTGGCGCGCATAGGGGTAATGGTCTGAACTTTTCAAAGAAAAAAAGATAGTACGCCACTGACATATTTCAAATTAACAATCATTTTTGAATTCCTCGTTCAATTTGCAATAAAAAATCTATCTTCTCATTTTTTCATACGACGCGTTGTTTTGCTGCAAAAAATAAAATGTCTTAACGCTTCCAAAGTATTCGAATTAATTTTGATAATGGATGTATGAGTTTATTATGTATGTATTAGATGTAGAAACTACTAGAAGTTCGAATACTTTGTAAGGGTTAAGATCTTTTATTTTTTGAATAAAAATGGCGCGTCGTATGAAAAAATAAGAAGATACATTTGTTGTCACAAATTGAACGAGAAATTAAAAAACAATTGTTAATTTGAAATATGTCAGTGGCGTACTATCTTTATTCTTTAAAAAGTTCAGACCATTACCCCTATGCGAGCCAATGATGAATATCAAATCATTAATTGTATGTCAAAATATGCACAATAACCAGCTCTTAAATCCCGCCAAGTTTTATTACAATGTTGCCAGTAGTTTCAGCAAAATCGTAAAAAAATTGTAAAATTTTGTTTTCTTCAACGCCCTGTATTTTGAAAATGGATGGATTTACAAAAAATTTTTATTAAGCAAACCCCAATTATTTTTCAGTTTTTTACCTATTCTAGTAACAGTGTTACCTTTTTTGAAAAATATGTATAAAATTGTTTCAAAATACGAAAAAAAACTGAAAAAATGCGGTTTTTTATTTTTAAAGGTACGTTTCACCAATTTTAAAAGTCTGAAAAAATTCAGGGTGAAAGATTGTGCAAAAATACACATTATAATTAATTTTCGTAAAAACGAGTGTTTTAGTTTTTTTTTCAGAGTCATTTAAACGTTTAAAATTGTTCTAAAAATTCGAATTTCCCGCCAAAAAATTAAAAAAAAATTTTTTCTTATAGATCTTTTTAGAACTTACAACTTTTTTTTATAAAGTTTTTGGCTAGCTCTTGATGCGCCTGAGATAAAAAATAAAAACATAAAAAGCCTAATTAGGCTCTAGGGGGGTCACGTGACCACCTAGGGGGCTAAAAATTTCAGAAAGTGAGTTCCTCTATATGTGCTAAAAATTGGCCTATATGGAATTTAAATCGAGCTGGGGGCACTTTTCACCATCTTACCCGGCTAGGCCCTTTATTTGGAATATCTTTCAATATTCAACTTATTAAATTTTTCGAGTTACGCTCTATTTCATAGTTTCTTGTCACTTCATTTTAGAGAAATTGTTTTTCAATAGCTTCATAATGTTCACGTGATGTTTACGAACTATTTGATAATAATTCCAGTTAGTTTGTGGTAAATTTTTTTATTTTTCTCTAAAGGATCTCTTATTAAATAAAAGAAATAAGAGAAAAATCAGAAGTCAGAAAAGTAATACAGCAAGACAAGAATAATAAAGCACCTGGACCAGATAAAATTCCCGCTGAGTTACTAATGCCTGGCTGCACCAACAGATATTAAGCTCAAGACGATCTTTAAGCCAGCTTACGAAACATACGCGTTAGGTACACCATTGAGTCTTAGATCAATTTTCAACTTGTCACAATGGATTGCCACGCGGATTGGATCGATAAAAATCGAAAATTATGGTGCAAAGTAAGTTAGAATTAAAGCGGCCCGTATCTATAACCTGAACCGGGCCTATGCTGGAGCTTAAGATTTGTTGGTGCAACCAGGCATTAAACTTTTATACGAGGAAAACATTACCTACTTAACCAAGTTGTTTAACAACATTTAAAACGAAGGAAAAATACCAGATGATTGATTGGAGTCAATGTTTATAACATTACCAAAGAAAAGCAGACCTACCATATCACGCGATTTTAGACTAATCAGTTTAATTAAGCTACTTTTACTAATCAAAACCGAGTATTCCTTCTGTTCGAAAGTAGAATGACTAATAAGCAATTTGGATTTCGAAATGGTCTAGGAACTAGAGTGGCGCTATTTTGTATACAGGTTCTCTTATAAAAAGTTGTGAGTTCCGAAAAAATATGTACATGTTTGTTTCATCGACTTGGAGAAGGCATACAACACGATACACTTTTTAATTGCCTGCGGGCAACAGGACTTGACCACTACGATATAAGACTGCTAAAATGCTTATATTTATGACTGGGTTCTATTTTGCCACCCAGTCTTTTTAATCTAGGGTAGGGTGGGGTAGTTTGGTACACTTTTTATCGGGAGCTTATATTTTGGTACTGTTTGCATGAGCAAGTCCAGCAAACATGGAAATAGTTAGTATGATGTTTAGCGATATTATTTTTGGTGAAATAGGTATCTGAAATCCTCAGACATTAGTAAATCCAGTCAGTGAAGCAAGCTATCGGAGAGACCTTAAAATTAACACTTCAAAGACAAAGTGGATGGCAGTTGGAAAAATGAATATAGATCAAGGTCTGCCTTCTCTTAATGGAGAAGAGATAGAACGTGTCCATTTTAAATACTTTGGCAGCTGGTTGAATATAAATTGTGGCTCTGCTGAAGAGGTAATAACTAGAATCAAAATACCACATAAGGCTTTTATGACCTGGAAACCAAATATAACAGAAACCTGACGATGCATGTTGGCAAAAAAGTACTCAAATGTTATGAGTCAATCAGTGATTTTATTTACAAAAACTTGTGCAGCTCTTACAAGAAAAGAGATATTCGGATAATTCCGAAAGCAAAACCTTAGTGATGCCTCCGGGATAATATGAAAGGATTATGAAACAAAATCAGCTCTTTAATTTTTCCACAGAATTTTTTAAAGTAAGGAGAAAATACAGCGCTTTCGTTCACCCCCGTATAATGCCATCTAAGCAAATTTTTTTTGTTACCGGAATGATAACACACGATTTCAATATACAGTGTGTAAATTTTAAAACTTACAATGGGTTATATCTCACGAACAAATGCTGATATCGAAGAATGCTTAAAACGGTTTCTAGGATAGTAAGGAGGAACTAAAATGACATGAAAGAGAACTCACCCCCATCAACCCCCTAGGCCCCACCCACCACAACCAAAAAAGTTTAAATTGCAAACCCCTACTTGTGATACATCATTGAAAAGGCTGTAAAAAATGCTATCCAATGATATAGATAATAATTATACAGGGTGAAGCAATACCTGTGAAACTTTGGCTTAAATGGAAAATTTAATGAGGTTTTTGTTGAACTACAAAATTGTTAAAAATATCAATTAAATAAATATTCAAAGTTTGTAAACATTGTTTTGTAAACAATAATACAGATTATTTGCAAATTCTGCACGACCTTTGTCAAATATTGTTCTAGTAATAGAGCGACATGCTTGAGTAATTCTTTCTCGCAATTTCCCAAGTGATGCAGGTTGAGTTTCATAAACAAATGACTTAAGGCCATAGAAAAAAGTCAGGTGGCGGTAAGTCTGGTGACCTCGGTGGCCACTCAATAGACCTATCCTCCTTCCAATCCATTTGTTCGGACAATTAGTATCCAACCAGTGCTTAACTGGAGCTGCATAGCGAGGAGGTGCTCCATATTGTTGGAAGTGCAGCCAATCTTCGTCTAGAGCTGGGTTGCCTTGGTCGTAAATGCCTTTCATTAAATATTTGAGCTGCTCGTAAATAACACTAATCCTCGAAGGCAAATATGAAAATGATTTCCTCGCTTTCAGGTATACTGTAAACCATCGTGACAACAACTACAGCTGAATGACAGTACCGATCGTACAAATCATGAAAACTAATGACATTAATTTAAAAGTCTCAAATAAACCAATAATTATTGAATCTGACAAAACCCAAAAAAAAAGATGTTTTCAACTTAAGTTTTTATTTAAGAGAAAAAAGTACCGACGTACATTTATCATTCAAAATAATAGTCCGGGAGATAGCATTACAATAATACAAAAGTCATAGTAAGCCGGCTGATGTTAACACCCTGTATAATTATTATTTATACTATTGGATAGCATTTTTTATAGCCTTTTCAATGATGTATCACAAGTAGGGGTTTGGAATTTAAACTTTTTTGGTTGTGGTGGGTGGGGCCTAGGGGGTTGATATGGGGGAATTCACTTTCATGTCATTTTAGTTCCCCCTTACTATCCTAGAAACGGTTTTAAGCATTTTTCTATATCAGCATTTGTTCGAGAGATATAACCCATTGTAAGTTTTAAAATTGACGCACTGTATGTACCTACCTACAAACTGATGCAAGAATTTTGAAAATAGGAGAATAATAAAGTTATAAATTGTCAAACTTAATCAAAAATTTTTAGTGACGGAATTTTGTGCCGGTGAGTGTATTTTTATACTTATTAAGTTATCAAATAATTCCTTGTTACTTTTGTATTTTTGATAGTAAAATTCAGTCCTAAAATAAGGAAAATTTGATATAAAGAATAGATATAACCTTACATACTCCTCCCTGGCATTTAAGATTAATACAAAACAACAACATACCACAGAAAATCAACACAAGATTTAAAATAAACTTGAACTTATATGTGGTCCACACTTAGCCCCTTTACCTTATAGTTAAATGAAAAAGGACGAGGGAATGAATCATAGATTATATTAAATGAATTACACATATTTTTGAATGAACTAGTACATAACTTTGACAAGGACAATTCTGCAGGATTTGAACAGAAAGCGAAACAAATAGGAATGCCTAGAAAAATGTTATTCTAAATATTTCGTAAAATTTAAGAGAGGTGCGACAGGTGTGTGTTTTGTCTCCTGTGCTGTTCAACCTCTATGTGGAGAAGGTTTTTGCAGAGGCACTTGAAGGCACTAACAAATAACATTCGGTACGCCGACGACACCGCGATAATCACAGATAACGAACATGATATGCAGTTTATGCTAAATAAAATAAATACATATGGCTATGGAAAAACATATGGCTTGAAGATAAATGCTGGAAAAACTAAATGCATGGCAATAACAAAGGGCGTACTTTTAAGAGTACAACTGCAAGTAGATAATGCTCCAATCGAGCAAGTGAAAATATTTAAATATTTGGGAATGATGTTGAATGGCCAATGGGATCCTCAACATGAAATAAATTGCCGTACCGAACAAGCAACACTACCTTGTAACCGCAGCTTTCCTTCAATTTCCGTTACAGATAGGTTAAGTGCTATATATGGTCCACATTGTTATATGGCATGGGGACATGGACGTTGAAAATATCTTCCATTAATAAGTTGGAAGTCTTCGAAATATGGACCATGCGAACAATATTCCGCATACTATGGGCAGATAGGTTGAGAAACGAAGAAGTCTTAAGATGAGCAAATATTGAGAGAAGAGAATTGCTCAATTTAATCAAGGCACTCAACTTTTGCTCTCAGAATGAATTTCGAATAAACAATACCCTCAGACACAAAGATCAACAAAAATATACATTCCAAAATACAAGAGGACACTGATCGGTTATTGATTATATATTGACAAACAGAAACATCCACTACTCTCAAGTACTAGACATACGATGTTTAAGTGCAGCTAATATTGGAAGCGATCACAACCTAGTACTTGGAAAAATCAGAATAGAGCTACAAAGAAACAGGAAAGAAGACCCTGTTGAATGTGAGACAAGAATAAAGGTAGAACAGCTACGAGACTTGTCAACACGAGATCTATACCAGAGAAGACTGCAAAAAGTACTGAATGAAAACTACATTACACCGGATGAAGACATCGAAGAACGTTGGAGGAAGATCAGAGATAATATGGCAGCAACGGAAGCACTTGGAGAACGTAAGATAAGTGAACATATACGAAAGAAAAGGAGAACTCCATAGTTCTGTGAAGAAATAAAAATAAAATACCAAGAAAAAAAGAAAATCTACCTAGAATACAAGTCCAAAAGAACGAGACAAACATATGAAGAATATAAAAGAGTACGAAATGAATTAAACTCAATAGTAAGAAGGAAGAAAACAGAACATTGGGAAGCATTTTCAAAAGAGATGGAGCACGACTTTTATGGGATGCAAAAGGAAATGTGGAAAATGATAAGAGGTCAAAGAGCAGAGATGAAGGAATTGATAGAAGTAAAACATATTGATACAAATACATGGACAACTTACCTAAAAAACCTTTATCAAACAGCTAATCACAAAGAACTGGAAACACCACGATTAGAATCGGATGAGAAAACAGAAATTAAAGAGGAAGATATAAAGGACGCCTTAAAAAAGATGAAAAATCGAAAAGCTCCTGGGAAAGATGGAATAGCTAATGAACTTTTAAAATACGGAGGAGATAGACTTCACAAAGAACTGAATATCCTTATAAGTAAAATAATAAATACAGGAAGAATTCCAGAAGAATAGAGAACCGCTCAAATGATAGCGTTATTTAAGAAAGGTGATAGGGCAGACCCCAGTAACTATAGAGGGATAAATTTACTGAGCACTATACTGAAACTCACAACAAAAATACTTATGGAGAAAATAATGGCGTGCATAAATATATCGGATGAACAACAAGGATTTAGAAGTGGAAGATCATGTAACGATGCAGTTTTTGTGATAAGGCAAATAGCGGAGAAATCATTAGAATATAACAAACCAGCCTTTTTCTGTTTCATAGACCTAGAGAAAGCGTTTGATAGAATCCAATTAAAAGATGTGATACACCTTCTATATGAGAAAAATTTACCACTAGATATCATAAAACTGATAGAAAACATATATGTAAGAAATAAAATAGAAATGAAAGTCAATGGAATAATAACAGAACCCATAGAAACAAACACAGGAATCAGGCACTGAGATTCACTAAGCTCTCTACTGTTTAACATAATATTGGATGCAATAATAAAAAGTGAAGAAAAAAAGAGGGTACAAAATGGGCAATAGAGACATAAAAATACTCTGTTAAGCTGATGACACCGTGTTAGTAGCAGAGTACGAAGACGACCTACAAAGATTATTGCACGAGTTCAACATTAACGCAAAAGAAATGAATATGAAGATATCAGCCCAACAAACAAAAAGCTTAGTAATTGCCAAAGAACCAATGAGATACAAATTGGAGTTAGACAATCAAATTATACAACAAGTAATGACTTTCAAATATCTGGGAATTAATCTATCAGCCGACAACAATATCGAAGAAGAGGTAAAAGACCAAATAATTAAAGCCAGTAGAACGGCCGGATGCCTAAACGACACAATTTGGAAAAACAAACACCTAAGATTGGAAACAAAGGCCCGAATATATAAGTCAGTTGTTAGGCCAGTTATGACTAACACGGCCGAAACAAGACCAGATACAAGCAAAACACGAAGACATCTGGAAACCAACGAAATGAAGATCTTAAGAAGGATTGCTGGAAAAGGACTACAGGATAGGGTAAGAAGTGAGGAAATCAGACGCTTATGTGGAGTAGACAATATAAATACCTGGGTAAAGAACAGAAGAGAAGAGTGGAATGAGCACATAGGCAGGATGTCTGAATCAAGGATAGTAAGAATAGCCAAGGACAAGTCACCGTTAGGCAGGAGAAGTATAGGACGCCCAAGGAAAAGACGGAATGACAACTTAGGGGCAGAATGAAAGGCACCGTTGAAGAAAAACAGGCAGTACTGCCTATATAAAAGAAGAAGAAGAAGAAAAAGAAGAATCAAGGTACGAAAAATTGGATTCCTGGCCATATCCTGAGAGGTGAAAAATATGCACTGCCTCAACTAATCATTTAAGGAAAGATTGATGGCAAAAGGGGAGTAGGTCGCAAACAAATGTGACTGCGAAATATAAAGAACTGGACAGGCATAAATAATACTGGCAAGCTTTTGCATGCCGTAAAAGACAGACGTCTGACCTTAAGATAATTCGCCAACGCACTATAGGTGTACGTAAAAGTTATTGTAATAAATTTAAAAAAAGTAAAAAATTGGGATTAAGTTATTTTTTTTCGAAGGAAGCTTTCTCAAGCTTCGTGAACTCAATAACACAGCCCAACAAAAAAATTTTTTGTCTTGCTGCCGAAAAAAAATCAACTGATTTTGGTTAATTCATCTGTGCTGATTCCAAAAATACAAACCTTTTCTTTGTATTAGCTCTAGTTTTCGAGATATTACATACTCATCAAATACTTAAATATTCTTACATTTCTATGTATTCCACCAGTATAACTGCACTATATCTTTGGCCTTTTTTTTCTCAGCAAGATGATATGGTATTTTGTAACAACATTAAAGGACTGTTATAGAAAAAATGGGTGTATCGGAGTATACACCAGATCACTGGCATCTTTTTATCGACAGTTACAAACGAAGTTTAAAGTGTGCCCTTCTACATAATGGCAACAAATATGGAAGTATACCAATTGGGCATTCTACAAAAATAAAAGAAGAATATAAAACAATATCCCTGGTGCTAAAAAACATCAATTATGCTCAACATTATGGGCGATCTGTGTTGATTTTAAGATGGTGAACTTTCTCCTGGGACAACAAGGTGGCTATACAAAATATCCTTGTTTCCTGTGTCGTTGGAATAGCAGTGCTAAGGACCAACATTGAAGTAGAAGAAAATGGCGTTCTACAGATGCTTTAGTTTAAAGAAAAGCTACCGTAGGTAACGAAGCATTGGTCGACCGAGAGAAAATAATACCTCCGTTACATATTAAACTAGTGCTGATGAAACAATTTGTAGAGGCCTTAGACCAGAATCGTCCTTATTAGAATACTTGTCCAGCAAATTCCCTGCACTTAGTAAAGAAAAATTGAAAGCCGAAATATTTGATGGGCCTCAGATACGACAACGTAGTGCAGGGTGCTCTTTTGTGAAAGTTGTGAAAAATTTTCTTGGAAACAATAAATCGGAAAATGACTGGGATATAGTGGAAGAAATGCTCAACAATTTTAACAAACACGGTTGTCATATGAGTATTAAAATTCATTACCTCCACAGCCACTTAGACCGTTTCACAGAAAATCTTGGTGACCTTAGTAAGGAACAAGGGGAACGCTTCCACCAAGATATCAAAACGATGGAAGAGAGGTATCAGGGAAGATGGGACACTCACATGAAGGTGGATTACTGCTGGAGTCTTCAAAGGAACCGCCCTTTTAAAGCCTTTACAAGAAAATCATAGAAAGGGAAGTTTTTAGGTGACGCCGAATAACAGATTTGTGCTGCGATACCGCTTAAGTTAGATGAAAAGTTAAGTTTTTTTGGCAGATATATGTAATAATTTTTGTAAGTATATTGTTATACAATAAACATCTTACTTTTTATTCGTGTTTTGTTTATTTGATGGGTAGCAGCACTACATATAGGTAGGTAGTGTTGCGTTAAATTACCCTTTATGTCAGAAATGTGATCTGTTGTCGTATTTTCTGAAAACGATCTGATGGAGCTAATCTGGTGGCATTTTTGGATTCAGCAGACCCAAATTACCTAGAAACAGTAAAAAAATTTCCGGCAGCAAATAGTGTGTTTACCAGTGTAATTTATTGTCCATAATTTATTAACTTAAAATATAAGTTATAAAAAGTAAAGTTTACTTACAGTTTCATGACAATCACTACCGACAGAAAAACTTAATTTACTACATTGTTCCCAATTCTTTACTAATGCCATAAAATTATTCTATTACAACAAAGGTTTATCACACGCAGTAAAATGGAAAATAACACAATTATCAGTATAGCAACGATGAGTTGAGGTGAAAGATAGAATTATCTTATCTTTATTTAAGTTACCTGTTGAAATTGCTGTCATCAAATATCAAATACGAGAAATATGTCAGTTTATTTCATATCATAAAACAAACTAACAATATATTTTCAGGGATTTCAAGGAACTTTTTCAACGAATGCATTAAGATTGGCGTGTAAAACACTAGAAAGGATGAGTCTCACGGACATGATCGTATACATATTATGCAAACAGGCTCGCATTTTTGAAAAGATTAAAAGTACATAGGCTATGATTGCAAAATTTGACGAATATTTTGCGTATACATTGATTTTAGTTTAATAACTATACTGATGTATCCGCTTATTTATTTGGATTAAAAGTACTTCTTTGTAAGTCTTATTTAAAAAAATATATATGATACATTTTTTACCTCGCTAACTTTTCTGTAGCTGAAATTTTTCTTTTTTTTTTTCGCAAAAACAAAGAATACAAAAGTTTATTTCTGTGTATTTGACTTTAGTTTAGGATTTGTAATTTTTCGCTATTATGGCTTGTTTTCGATTTACCCAAAATACTAAAAATTTAAAATGCCAAGAGTTTGCTGTCATTGGCAATTTCTTCATTTAAGCGACTTCGAAAAAGGACGCAGTGTATGCATGAAAGAGGCCAGTTGTACTTTACAGGAAATTTAACGAAGATTCGGAGATAATCCATCAACGGTGTTAGCAGTTTGGAGAAGATAGTCCAATGGTGAGATTTATCGCGGCGGCGTGGAGGATCTGGACGTCCTAGAATATTGCAAGGTTGTGATTTGCGCTCTCAGAAATAGATGAGACAGTGTACATTAATTAAGAGATGATTTAGTTGCAGCTAGAGGAAGGGCAGTCTGAAGAAAAACAGTTAATCAAACTTACTTACTTACTTACTTACTTAAGCCGTCCTCTTGTACCTTACGGTGTCGAGGTAAGTGGAGAAATCAGACGTCTCCATGCCTTTCGGTCAGTAGCTAGTCTTTCTGCTTCTCTCCACCCAATATTTCTTTTTACGCAAGCCTTTCCAATATTTGGGTTCCACGTTCTTGCTGGCCTGCCTCTTCGTCGTTTGTTGTCAGATGCCGCTTTCCATACCCTCTTTACAGTTCTACCTTCACTCATTCTCGCCATATGTCCGAACCACACGATAACTGTTTCGTTTCAAGTCTGTCTAAGGTCCTTCCAACACCGCACCTTTCACGTATGTCTTCATTTCTTATACGATCACGTCTGGTCACCCCGTATACCGCACGTAAATATCGCATTTCGCATGCTTGAATTTTATTACGGATGTTGTCGTTCACTGTCCACGTTTCACTACCGTAGAGTAGCACCGGCTCGTATACAGTTTGAAATATTTTCATTTTGTTTTCAGGCTTACTTCTTTCTTCCTAATAAAACTTTTATTTAGTGCATAGTATAATTTTGTTGCACTTATTACCCTGCTGTTTATTTCTGGTTCTATATTTATTTCCTTGCCCATTCATTGTTGATCCTAGGTACTTGAAGTCCTCTACTTGTGTAATGGTCTCATTATTCAGCTTTACATTTATATGTTTTCTTGAGTTTTCGATATTACTAAAGCTTATGTTTTTTCAATATTTATTTTCATCCCAAATTTCTTAAAGGCTTCATTCCAAACATTCACATTCACTTGCAAGTCTTTTTCTGATTTTGCCACAATTACCAGGTCATCGGCATATATCAACTCTGACACGTACACTTGTTGAAGTTTATACACCCCAACTCTAGTTCTTTTTAGCTTACCCCTGCATTCTTTTGCAATTTCGTCCATTAGAGTGATGAATAACAAATGACTCAGAACACCACCTTGTCTTACACCTGTCCTTGTGTAGAATTCTAGAAATGAGCGATTGTTCGTTCTTACATTATTACGTGTACATTTATATATACTATTTATTGCTTGGATTAACTTCGGTTTCACAATTCTACGGTTTAACATTTCCCAGATCTTGTTACGTGGCGCCCGATCAAATGCTTTTTCCAAGTCCACAAAACAGAGAAACAACTTACTGTTATGCTCTAGGGCTTTTTCTGATAACTGTCTCACCGTGAATATGAGATCAGTTGTACCTCGCCCTGGCCTAAAGCCGCATTGGCTGTCATCCAGTGTGGCCTCGATATTTTCTCGCAGCTTTTTCTCTAGTACTACTTCGTAGAGTTAATCAAACTTATCAAATAATAAAATTTCGGCGAATAATAGGAAAATAATTAATGTGATATAAATAGTAGGTATAATACAGGTATGATCAATATAACTTTTTTAAAATCAAAGGAAGTAGAACCGTCATGAAAAACAACATATGAAGCAATACATTTAGAATGGAAGTATTTTAAACCATTACAAATTAGAGGAACATCGGAAAAAACATTAAATAAAAACCATTATAGAAAGACCAAGGAAGGAAAACGTCGATATGAGACAAAAGTTCTTGATCTTATGTCGTTAAAGCAAATTTCAATAATTCGTATAATATTAGTAAATAAAAAAGTCACTTCAACACTTCCAATTCTATATATCTTCATTTTCATTGATTTATCTTTTCTATTTACTCACAAATCGAAAATACATTACCACCATTTATAGTAAACTACACAAAAAATCTAAATTTCTGGAAAATACATCATACTCTATATTTATGTGAACTGCCAACTACACCAACTGAATTAATGTACTCAACTTTGTAAAACAATTAAAAATATAAATTAATTTCATAAGATTAATGGATAATGGATTGTCTACATTAAAAAACTGACACCACACTCATTAGGCTAAGGAAGACCATAAACTCCTTTGTTCCATTAACGGAAGAAACAGGTGGATTCCTGATAATATTAACATCAAAAAGTATGGGCTGATGTGGTCTTATGCCTGGTTGCACCAACAGATCTTAAGCTCCAACTTAGCTAAGCTCTACTTATAGATAGGGCCTCCTTGAGTATTACTTACGTTGCACCATAATTTTAGATTCTTACCTTATTATCAATTATATCTATTATTATATTATGGTATTCTTATTGTAATATATTATAAAATTATATTATAATAATTCTTATGATATTCTCGACTTAAGCTTAAGATCTGTTGGTGCAACCGGGCATAAATGTTTGATAAAAAAAAACAAAGAAATTCATGACAAAAGAAATAAAAATTATACAGTAAAGGATACAATAATAAATTTAAAATTAGAAAACTACTATTATTCCATACCGGCAATATGAAAAATATTCAAGTATATTCAAATGGGAAATAAGCCACAATTTTACCTAAAAATGATTTTATTAACGTTTCGACGCCCAAGTCGGGTGTCGTTGTCAAAATACAAAATAATACTAAATAAACAAAATGTTGTTGCTTAGTTAAAAATTCTTCTAATAATTTATTTAATCTGACTCATTTATATCGGCAATTCAGACACGTATTATACATTTTAAAGTAGACGACTTTAAAATGATATTGCCAATATTGATGAGTTGCGTTCCTGGGACGACTTTACTAAAAGATAGTTTATTCGATTACATGAAATCAATCCCAACTCAAGAATATCCGCCACAAAAAATCATAGCATGTGATCTGTCTTTAAAAAGACAACTAAATGCAACGGTGGCACTAAAATTCTCGCGTTAGAGAATTTCATCGCCGATATAAATGAGTCAGATTAAATAAATTATTAGAAGAATTTTTTACTAAGCAACAACATTTTGTTTATTTAGTATTATTTTGTATTTTGACAACGACACCCGACTTGGGCGTCGAAACGTTAATAAAATAATTTTTAGGTAAAATTGTGGCTTATTTCCCATTTGAATATACTTGATTATAAAAATGCCACAAGAAAATAGCTTCAGAACAACATGAAAAATATTGATAAACATCAGTAGCAGCTATTATATGTTTTAAAAGTAAATGTTGGAAGTAGAAAAGGTGAAATATTCAACTTAAGCAAATTACTATTTTATTTGGAAAATACGCCACAATTTAAGTTTATTTAATTTCATTTGACTTTTCGACTTCCACTTCGAAAATAATTATCACAAAAGGTACATTTTAATTTCTAAAATATTAAAATATTAATTTAAAGTATTTAATATTAAAATATTAATTTAAAGTATTTAATATTAAAATATTTAAAAGTATTTAATATTAAAATTTTTAAAATATTTAAGTATTTTTAAAATACATTTATAAAAACGATTTCCGAAGTGGAAGTCGAAACGTAAAATAAATTTAATTTCAAACTTAAATTGTGGCTTATTTCTCAAAAAAATAGTAAATTGCATAAGATGCCACAAGGAAGTAGCCTCAGAACAATATTATGTAACTTTAGCTCAGTTGGTACTTAATGAATTATAATTTATAATGATAATACATGATTAATTAATATTGTTCTGAAGCTGTTTCTTTGTGGCTATTATGTAATTTACTACTCTAATTGGGAAATAAGCCACAATTTAACTTAACAAAAAATGATTATATTGATGTTTCGACTTCCACCTCGGACGTCGTTATCAAAATACAAAATATTAATGAATTAAACAAAATTGTTGTTGTTTAGTAAAAAAATTCTTCTAATAATTTAATTTAATCTGACTCATTCATATCGGCAATTCAGACATATATTATACATTTTAAAGTAGAAGACTTTAAAATGATATCGCCAATAATTATGAGTTGCATTCCTGGGATGAGTTTATTGAAAGATAGTTCATTCGATTACGTAAAATCAATATTAACTCAAGATTATCCGTCACAAAAAAATCATGACATGTGATCGGTCTTTAAAAAGACAGCCACATAGATAAAAATAAAAAAAATTAAAGATAACCAAATACTTATAATGTCCGGATAGTATAATGAGGTTTTTTCTTGGTTTTCCTCGGAATCACTAACTTTCTTGGAATCACTAACACAAGAATTTTACTGTCACCATTGCATGTGGTTGTCTTTTTAAAGTCAGATCATATGCTATGATTTTTTATGATGGATATTCTTAAGCTAAAGTTGATTTCATGTAGTCGAATGAACTATCTTCCAATAAAGTCTTCACAGGAACGCAACTCATAAATATTGGCAATACCATTAAGTTGTCTACTTTAAAATGTATAATATACTTATGTCTAAATTGAATATGAATGAGTCAGAATAAATTAAATTATTAGAAGAATTTTTTACCACGCAACATAAACAAACTCTGTTTAATTTATTAATGTTTTTTATTTTGATAATGATTTCCGAAGTGGAAGTCAAAACGTCAATAAATTTCATTTAAAACATAAATTGTGGCTAATTTCCAAAAAAAAATTGCAAAATAATACAATAATAAAGTTAAAATTAGAAACATACTATTATTCTACAATAAAAATAAATATTGGAGGTATTATGTATTAGTAAAATTTATGTACCTTTAGCTCAATTGGTACGTAAGGTATTATAATTGAAGACACAAGTGCATGAAGGGTCTATGTGACAATTTTTTCAAAATATGTTTTTTATGTTAAAAGTACGTTGTTCGACCCTAGAAATCATTCAAACACGTACAACACGTTTTAAAATTAATATTTTCTAAGTTACTAGAGTGTAAAGGATCTATGTACCTACACAATATATATAAAAAATATTTTTTAAATATTGTTATATATTTGATTTAGGACTACATATCCTATAAATTTAGTCGATTTAGACCTTATAGTAAAAAAATTCTAGTATAAAAACTTTAACTTCATTTTTCTCAATAACTTGCAAATGTCACATAGACCCTTCATGCACTTGTGTCTTCAATTACACATGATTAATATTCTAGTTATATTTCCTTGTGACCTAATAGTTACAAGTAGCAAAAAACACTCACCTCTTGGTTAAACGTATCACCAAAATCACCGTGTCAAATGATAAAATAATTAGATCACGAGGTTTTTATAGTTGGACCGATCCCTTATTGATAAGAAAATATCGACAGCCAATTGATTTTCGAGGAATAGTACTCCTTGACGACTTACGTAACGGTACCTATCCAAATAATTTTTTTCGCACTAAAGAAAAAACAAAATCAATCGACGAATTATGTATGTCAATACGATAGTGCTAAAGACAAGTGTTTTTTCTCATTTAGACGTAGATAAAAGTTTTATTAAAGCTTTTATCGGGATAGGTAAACAAACTTGAAGAAATTAATACATTTGTGTCACAACCATAACAAATAAGGTATATAAAGATATCGTCTTATCAGTAGGTACTTAAGGTAACATATTTTTGATTAATTCGAAAAAAGATCGTACTGACCCATAAAAAGGACAAACGTGTTATTTTATTAAGTTTTTATTTATATTAAGTCTAATAGCTTAACCTCAGCCAAGAAAGTTCTTGTAGTCCAGGGCAATAAGGTTTTTCCATGACACTTGAACAGCCAGGGTACTGAAGCGTTTTTCGACAGGTAATACCTATAAGAGTAAATTGTAACTATTTCCTGCGTAGGACCTGGCGGCCATTTTTATTTATAAACAATTAAGTGTCAAAAAATGTCATTTTTCACTTTTTTTCAAATCAATGGAAAACAGGGAAACTTATGGTTTTTTTAGTACAAATATCTTCAAAATTATGGAAAAAGCTTTAAAATGACGTATTGCAAAGTTTGATATACTCATTTACTGTTAATATAATTGCGAAAAAAGGTCGGAATTGCAAAAAAAATTCTTTTCGCAATAACTGTTGTAAAAATTAGTGTACAGTTTTGAAATTTTTGTCATAAAAGTGTTCTTTCGTGCTTAATACGTGATAAAAATTTCAAAGCGATTCATCCAATTGTTTAAATTTTATTCAAATTGTTTATCCCAGAGAGCATTTTTTTGCAATAACATAAGTCAGAAGAAAATGACGTTAGAACCATTCCACAGGTGTCAAATGAAAGAGCATGAGCTATATTTTCAACTTGGTTTAAAAAAAGTGAATAAAAAATGCATTTATTAGTAATAAATAATTATGCAAAAGTATCGTAAATCTTTCCTTATAAACTTTTTATTTTCTTATATAAGAAATTATACATATTTATTACAATTTTTTATCAATAATGATATAGATAACATTACTTGGTAGTTGTGCACTTAAAACAGGGTAAAAAGTTAATTTTTTTGGAAAAAGTTATTCAAAAAGTTTATAAAGAAAAATTGACCATATTTTTCATAATTATTTCTTACTAATAAATGCATTTTTATTCACTTTTTAAACCATGTTGAAAATGTAGCTTATGCTCTTTCATTTGACACCTGTGGAATGGTTCTATGGTCATTTTTTTCTGACTTATGTTATTGCAAAAAAATGCTCTCTGGGATAAACAATTTGAATAAAATTTAAACAATTGAATGAATCGCTTTGAAATTTTTATCACATATTAAACACCAAAGAACCCTCATTTGACAAAAATTTCAAGGATGTACACTAATTTTTACAACAGTTATTGAGAAAATATTTTTTTTTGCAATTCCGACCTTTTTTCGCAATTATATTAACAATAAATGAGTATATCAAACTTTGTAATACGTCATTTTAAAGCTTTTTCCATAATCTCGACGATATTTGTACTAAAAAAATCATAAGTTTTACTATTTTCCGTTGATTTGAAAAAAAGGGGAAAATGCCATTTTTTGACAGTTAATTGTTTATAAACAAAAATGGCCGCCAGATCCTACGCAGTAAATAGTTATAATTTATTCCTATAGGCATTAGCTGTCGAAAAAACGCTTCAGTACCATGGCTGCTGAAGTGTCACGAACAGAGTATATTTTTGTCTTATTACCCTGGCCTATTGATGCTTGATAAAAGAAATATAAATAAAAGTAAGTCGTTCCCAAGGTGAAGAACTTCATGGTTTTGTACAGAAGTGAAGGAAAAATGCAAAGAAAAGAAAGAAGCTTTCCCGAAGTATACAAGAGGCATATGATAATTACATAAGAAATAAAACCCGTATGTTTGGAAGAAGAATAAAAAAATGATCACTGGGAACGTTTTTCGAAAGAAATAGAACATGATTTTAATGGTCTGCAAAAGGAAATATGGCGCTTTATAAGAGGTGAAAGAACGGAGGTAAAGGAACTAATATAACCAAAACACAGAAAAGTAGGTATACATAGATTGACTATCTGAAAAAGCTGCATGTAGAGGAAGAACAAAGGAGGAAGCTGTATGCAAAGAATGGAAAACTGGCAACTAATTCCATTATTCAAAGAATGAAATAAGAAACGGCCAGAAAACTACAAAGCTATAAACTTATTAAATACTAGCCTAAAACTTTAAACAACAATTGTACGAGATGGTTTACTGTAAAGAGACCGAAATCATTAGACCGGAAGCAGTAGACCGAACTCATTAGACCGAAAAGCACTTTACCGAAACCTCACTAGACCGAACAGCAGAAGACCGAAAAGCAGTTCTTTTTACTTGTCGCAGTAAAAGAGATAAGACTAATGTAATTACAATTAAAATGTTATTTGGATAGTTATTATAAACAGTTAAAATGGTGTTAACGTCACTCTACCCTTAATTTATTTTTACCTTCACTAATTTGTTTAACGGATAAAAATTATTTCATATCAGACTGTACAGAGCAACAATTTACACAGTCTATATATAAAATAATACAAACAAATACAATAAACAAAAAGACAGATATATAAAATCTTTAGCATAATTTACTGCAAACTTTTAAAATTTATTTACCATTTCGGTAAAGTGCTTTTCGGTCTAATGAGTTCGGTCTACTGCTTTCGGTCTAATGATTTTGGTCTAATTGTCGTGTACCGTACGAGTTAGGGTGTCCAGAAACCCTACCGACAAACGAAGACAGGAGATTCCTCAGATAATTTTAAGACAATTTAACCAAATTCACCAAGTCCGAAAATGCTTTCTAAGGGAGCTAGAGTTCTTTGAAAATGGCGTCTTGTAGTTCGTTTTTCTTAAATACCTCCAGAAAGCTTCTAGTTAGAAAAACGAAAATTGGTAAACATATTTATCTTCCAGAGATAAATCGATTCGATCCATTGTGAATTTCTCGTACCAGTCATATTCGTCGGTTTTGGGTGGGGCAACGGTTATTTTGCGATGTGTATGCATGTTTCATAGATTTCGAGAAGCCATTTGATAAAGTCCCACATGGAAAACTAATCGATATCCTAAAAACATCACGACTCGATGGTAAGGATATAAGACTCGTTTCAAACTTATATCTCCAACAAAAAGCAACAGTTCGATTCGAAAATGAACTGTCCAAAATCTTCACGGTTGAAAAAGGAATCAGACAGGGTTGCATACTGTCACCAACATTATTTAACATATACTCTGAAAACATCTTTAGAGAGGCCTTGGACGAATCAGAAGATGGTATTGCAGTAAATGGACAACTTATAAATAATATTAGATATGCAGACGATACAGTATTGCTGGCAGATAGTGCGCAGGGGCTCCAAAGGATCATGGATAATGTTGTAGAAACATGTAACAAATACGGCCTAAAATTAAACTGTAAGAAGACAAAAATAATGATCATTAGTAAAAACACCAACATAAACGCCCAAATTACAGTAAACAATACACCCCTAGAGAGAGTACAGAAAATATGCTACCTGGGCTGCAACATTAAGGATACTTGGATACACATAGGATACGCATAAGAATTCTTAGATGTTACGTCTTTAGTGTTCTCCTATACTGAGTTGAAAGCTGGAGCCTGACAGAAGATACCATAAAACGGTTAGAGGCGTTTGAAATGTGGTGCTACCGACGTATGTTGAGGGTCTCATATATACACCACACAACTAATATAACTATTTTCCAGAGGCTAGGAAAAGACAAAGAAATAATAAACACCGTAAAGAACAGAAAATTGGCTTACTTCGGTCACATTATGCGTAATGAAAAATACCGACTGCTGCAGTTGATTCTACAAGGCAAGATTGAGGGCAGGAGAGGCCCTGGACGTAGACGTATATCCTGGCTGGCCAATCTTAGGAAGTGGACTGGTCTAACGTCAACTGATCTATTTCGAGCTGCCGTAAATAGAATACGATGGGTCAATGTGGTCGCCAACATCTCCAGAAGATAGGCACTTTTAGAAGAAGAACGGATATTTTATCGCATAACTTTTTTGTCTTTAACTTTGAAGCATTTTTGATATGAGATTATTAAATTGTGAGGTATTCTAGTAATAAAAGGTACTCTTGCTTTAAGTCGATAGGACACACTGTTTTCTAGAAAAATCGATTTGAAAATTTTTCGTTTCCCGAATTAAAAAAAAAAAAAATTGAAAAATTAAAAAAAAAAAAAAAATACCGTGTATTTTACCAACTTAAAGCGAGAGTAACTTTTAGTACTAGAATATCTCATAATTTAATAACCTAGTGTCAAAAATTCTTAAAAATTAAAGACAAAAAAGTTATGCGATATAATAACCGTTGGACCTACCCAAAACGGACGCATATGACCGGTACTAGCAATTCGCAATTAACGAAATCGATTCATCTGTAGAATTTAAATAAAATTACCAATTTTCTTTTTTCTAAATAGTTTTTTTTATTTTTTTATTGAGATTAAACAAACGAAAAATTTTAAAATCGATTTTTCTAAAAAACGGTGTATCCTATCGACTTAAACTCTAAGAGTACATTTTGGTACTATAATACTTTATATTTTAATAATCGAGACTCAAAAATGCTTAAAAATTAAAAACAAAAAAGTTATGCGATAATTAAACTGTTCCCCTACCCAAAACGGACGCCTGTGACCGGTACTATAAATTTGCAATTGATGGAATCGATTTATCTCTTGAAGATAAGTATGTGTATCAATTTTCGTTTTTCTAAATATAAGCGGTCTGGAGATATTTAAGAAAAACCAATTACCAGATGCCATCTTCAAATAGCTCTAGCTCCTTTAGCAAGCATTTTCGGACTAGATAAATTGGGTTAAATTGTCTTAAAATTACCTGAGGAATCTCCTGTATTCGTTTGTCGGTAAAGTTTTTGGACACCCTGTAAATCAAAGCATAAGTTTAACAGATGAACAACAGGGTTTTCGTACTGGAAGATCGCGTACGGATGCAATATTCGTCTTATAGCAAATTGCTGAGAAATGGTTGGAATATGATGGACCAGCATTTCTGCGTCTGATTGACTTAAAGAAAGCATTTAATAGAGTAAGACTCAAAGATGTTATTCATATTCCGTAGAATAGGGAAGTTCAGCTTAGTCATAAAAACTATTGAAAACATCTACCAAAACAACAAAATGGAATTCAGAATAAATGGAAAACTTACAGAATCTATCAACATAGGCGGTGGAATAAGACAGGGGGATTCTTTGGGGCTGCACCACTAATGAACTTTTTAGGTCAGTTGTAAACAAAGTCAGGGTAGCCTTGATGATTTCCAATCTCCGATAGGAGTGGCACAAGAAGAAGAAGACTCTTTGAGCCTCATGCTCTTCAATTTAGTCATGGAAATTAACTATATAGAAGCAGGCTTTCAAAAACAACTAAAGAATATCTAGTGTTTTCATTGATTTATCAGCAGCGTACGATACCGTGTGGAGACAAGGTGTAATATATAAATTAGAACGAGCGATTCCATGCAGACAGATTACTGATGTCATTAATACAATGCTATGCAATAGAAGTTTTCAAGTCATCATGGGCGATAAGACCAGTACCCAAATGAAACTGAACAATGGTCTCCCGCAAGGATCGGTGCTGGCCCCTCTACTCTTTAGCCTTTATATAGCAGACATGCCTGAAACCACATCAAATAAGTTCGGGTATGCAGATGACTGGGCTCTTGCTACGAGCCATAAAGAATTGGAAACTACTGAGCAAATATTAACAAATGACTTGGTTACCCTCGGGAGATATTTCCGTCACTGGAGATTACAGCCCAATACCTCCAAAACGGAAGTATCATGCTTTCATTTAAACAACAAATTGGCTAATTATCAATTAAAAATCCACTTTGAAGACAGACTCCTTAATCATACTAAATACCCAAAATATCTAGGTGTTGTAATGTATGCTACCTGTAACAGTTATGTTACTTCCCACCTCTACAAATCTATCTATGACCAACTTCACAGATAACCTACAATATGTAATTCAGATATTAGCATATGTTCATTTAGTATAATGAATAAAGGTTTTCATGCCGTCTAAATTGTTTAATATTCTTAGATGTGGACACCACATAATATGGCGACGAGGATAAATAAGCAGTAGACAATTTTACAAGCAAGGCGCTTGAATAAACGTTTTATTTAGTATTTGCAAGGTGCAAAATGGAAGGTGCAGTATTTCCTTCAACTCAAGTGAGTGTTCTAAGGGGCGCAATAGGCAGCTTACAAGAGTACCGGATAGGTACTGATTGGAATATATACCAGGAGAGGTTAGAGCAATATTTTATTGCAAATTATGTAGAGAATGATAGAATGGTTCCAGTATTATTGACAATAATTGGTGATAAGGCCTATGAAATATTAAAAGGATTGTGTGACCCAGTTTTACCTAAGAATAAGACTTTCGATGAACTATGTATCCTTCTACAAAAGCAATTCACTAAAAAAGTTTCTGTTTTTAAGGAACGAATAGAATTTTATTCTTTGAGACAAGCTGAAAAGGAGTCCGTGGCAGACTTTTACGTAAGAATTAAAAATAAAGCAATAGATTGCAAGTTTGGGACTACATTAAACAATGTTTTAAAAGACAAATTTGTTTGTGGTGTGAGAAAGGGACCAGTCCTGGATCGCTTATGTGAGGAGGATCATAAAACAACCTTAGAACATCTATATGAGTTGGCGTTGAGGAAAGAAGCTGCAGCAGTAGAAGCCAACACTTCAGTTCCAGTAAATAAGATATCAAGCACCAGTGTTAACCAAGGCAGAAATAGAGAAGCACGAGAAGGAGGTTCAGGAGGGTTGTATGGAGAGTCAAAGTGTAATGCGTGTGGAGGAATAAAACATGACTTTAGAAATTGTAAGTACCGAAAATATAGTTGTAAGATCTGTCGGAAGGTTGGCCATCTGGCTAAAATGTGTAATAAAAACAAAGGAAAAAGTACTCATTATGTAGAACCTGTAGAGAGTGAAAATTCTGATTCAGAAAATGTACAAGATTTTGATTTTGTAAACATGTACCATACCTCTTTTGATAATGTTAATAATGGTTTTATAAAACCACACAAGGCAAATATGTTAATTAATGATTGTACTATTTTAATGGAACTGGATTCAGGCGCAGGTATCTCTGTCCTTCCTGAAAATATTTATATCAGATATTTCAAAACCAGTGCATTACTTCCAACTAAAGTTAGACTCAGATCATTTGATGGAAGTATTATTACACCTTTAGGTGAGATTTTCGTAACTATTCAATATAATAATGTTAGGGTAGATAACTGTAGGTTAATTATAATAAAAAATGGAACAACAGCCTTAATTGGTAGAGATTTAATGAAGACATTTAATTTCGAGATTAAATTACCGGGAGTTCCTAACATTAATATAAATAAAATAGATCAGGATGCAGAGATAGCCAGGTTAGTAAAAAAATATAGTTCTCTCTTTAGTAATGAATTAGGGCACTATAGGTTTGAAAAAGTTGACTTAAAAATGGAACCAAATGCAAAACCTATATTTTGCAAACCAAGGCCATTACCTTTTGCTTTTAAAAGGGATGTTAATGCAGAATTAGATGAACTTGAAAGTAAGGGTGTCATTACCTTGATTGAAAATGCTAAATGGGGCACCCCACTGGTTCCCATTGTCAAGGAGACAGGCAAAATCCGTGTATGTGCTGACTACAAAATAACCGTAAATAAATTTCTAATTGATGTCAAGCATCCATTGCCAAGAGTGGAGGAGTTATTTGCAGCCCTCCAGGGTGGGCACCTTTTTACAAAACTTGATTTCAAAAATGCTTACAACCAATTGGAGCTAACGGAGGAGACAAAAAAACTTTTAAGTTGGAGCACACACAGAGGTGTTTATCAGGTAAACAGGCTACCATATGGTACAAGACCGGCCTGTAGCATTTTTCAAAAAATTGTAGAAAAAGTTTTGTTAGGTATTCCAAATGTTATTAATTTCTTAGATGATATTGTGGTAACAGGTCCTAATAGAGAGGAGCATCTAAAAAATTTGGAAAATGTCTTTAATAGACTTCAGAAGGCAGGCTTTAAATTAAATTTAGATAAGTGCATGTTTTTCCGGCCTGAAATAAGGTATCTGGGGCATATTATTGATAAGGAAGGGTTACATAAAGATCCAGGAAAAATTAAAGCCATTATTGAGTGCCCCAGACCCCAAAATATCTCTGAAGTTAGGGCATATGTCGGGATGATCAATTATTATGGTCGTTTTGTGGCCAACTTATCAACAGTACTGGAGCCATTGTATAGGTTATTAAGAAGAGATGAACGTTTTAAGTGGACTTCAGAGTGTGAGAATGCATTTTTAAAGGCAAAGAGGGAAATTTCTTCAGGTGCGGGCCTTGCACACTATGATCCACAGATGGACTTAAAATTGGTTTGTGATGCTTCCAGCGTGGGCTTAGGTGCTGTTTTAATGCATGTGTATCCAGATGGGTCAGAGAAGCCAATCAGTTTTGCTTCAAGAGTGTTAAGCAAACATGAAGCTAAGTATTCCGTTATACACCAAGAGGCTTTGGCAATATATTGGGGTGTACAAAAATTTTATCAATATTTATTAGGGAAGCATTTCTTTTTATGTTCTGATCACAAACCACTGATGGCCATATTCGGAGAGACAAAGGGCATTCCGCAAATGGCAGCAGGGAGACTGCAGAGGTGGGCACTATTTTTAAGTGGATTTCATTACACCTTTAAACATATTAAGGGAGTAGAGAATAAAACAGCTGATGGACTTTCACGCTTGCCTCTTTCCATACCTAAGGAGGTACAAAGTGATGTTGAGTTTGATTATTTTAATTTTCTGGTAGAGGATAAATTACCAGTTACCGCTGTAGAAATAATTAAAGGAATACGGTCAGACATCTGTTTGAGCAAAGTTTTTAAGTATGTAAGAGATGGCTGGCCAAAAACAGTTCCAGATGAATTGAAAGCATATGCTAACAGGGCTAATGAGCTTACCATTGATAATAATTTAATTATGTGGGGGTATAGGGTAGTGGTACCTTCCAAGTTTCATAAACAAATCTTACAGGAATTGCATAGTACTCATAGCGGAATAGTTCGAATGAAGACAGTAGCAAGGCAATATTTTTGGTGGCCTGGCTTAGATGGAGATATTGAATTGTTTGTAAAATCTTGTGAAGCATGTTTAAAGAATACTACAACTCCACGGAAGGCACCTTTAATTAAGTTCCAAGAAGGAGCTCATGTGTTTGATAGAATTCACATTGATTTTTTAGGACCGTATCATGGGAAGAATTATCTTGTTATTACAGATGCATACTCGAAGTGGCCCGAGGTATATGAGATGTCAAAGACTGACTCAGAACATACCATCGGTAAACTTCGAGACTGTTTTGCCCGATTTGGGTTGCCAAATCAAATTATTTCAGATAATGGTCCACAGTTTAATTCAGAGGAGTTTCAGCGATTTTGTAAAAATAATGGCATTATTCATAAAACTTCAGCTCCTTATCATCCAGCGACAAACGGAGCGGCCGAAAACTCAGTTAAAACCCTAAAATATGCAATAAACAAAATGTTAACAGACTCCCAGAGCAAGAGTATATCTGAGTTGATTTCAAAATATTTATTTTCTTACAGAACTACCCCTCATTCAGTGACATTTCAAACTCCTGCCTATCTCATGTTTGGGCGTAAAATTAAAACCAGATTTGACTTTTTGACATTTAACGATAAGACATTGAGAGCTAGAGAACAACAGATAAAATACCATAAAGGTAATAGGGTGGTAGAATTTATAGAAGGAGAAGATGTTTATGTTAGGGATTACAGGGTAAATGCACAAAAGCCTAAATGGGCAAAGAGTAAAATAGTTAGAAAATTAGGACATCAAACATTTCTATGTCAGCCTTTAGATAATCCAAGTCTTGAATGGAAAAGACATTTGGACCAAATTGTTAAATGTGGTCATTTTTACGATGAAGAAATATCTAAAATTTCTGATGACAAGGATAGAGATACGTGTGATCCACTAAGTTCAGTTCCAAGTACTTCTGTAAGTTTGCCATTACCTTTAAGTGAAACTGAAGCTTTGGTAACCTTAAAAAATACCAGTGAGACCCAAGGAGTGTCCGGTAGTGTTGAAACCGAATTTTCGAGTGAAAATATCAGTGCGGTTCCTTCGTCAATTAAAGACAGTGCATCACAATCAACCGTTGGGTTGCAGTCACCTAATATTAAGGAAAGATTGAGAAGAACCATCAGACCGCCTGATCGTTTAGATTTATAATTAAGACTATGACAATGTGGTTTTTATATTCGGATCTTGGTGTGGAGGGATGTAATGTATGCTACCTGTAACAGTTATGTTACTTCCCACCTCTACAAATCTATCTATGACCAACTTCACAGATAACATACAATATGTAATTCAGATATTAGTATATGTTCATTTAGTATAATGAATAAAGGTTTTCATGCCGTCTAAATTGTTTAATATTCTTAGATGTGGACACCACAGGTGTGACACTCGATATAACGCTAAGCTTTAAAGAACATCTTACAAAGACGACTGCAAAACTTAGAACACGCAACAATATTCTACAACAAAAGTTATGCGGTACCACATGGGGTTCCTCAGCGACTACACTTAGGTCGACAGCGCTGGGACTCGTGTATCCCGTTGCAGAATACTGTGCACCGGTATGGCTCAAGTCAACAGCCCACACACCAAACGTGTTGATGCCCAACTAAACCAGACTTTGCGTATTATATCAGGTACAATCAAGGCCACGCCAACGTATTGGCTACCAGCAATAAGCCACATAGCCCCCTCACACACCCGTCGAGAACATGCCCTTGTCAGGGAGTATAGAAAAATTAACGCCGATCCTGTGCCCCGCTCTCACGTTGGTATTAACGACAGAAACATAAGTAGGCTTCGCTCAAGAAAAAACCCTCTGGATTCTGCAAGAATACTAATTGAAAGGAATTTCGAAATAACCGACCGTTGGCAAGAGGATTGGGAGACGAATGCTCCACCTGACATCCGGAATATGCCATGACTATGCCGGTGCTGAGAGACAAACGATTAAGCATTTGGTGGAGGAATGCCCCATCAGATCGTACAGTGGCAATCGGTCAGATTTTTTAGTGGCGACCAATGAGTCAATTGAATATATTTCCCAACTAAATTTTCGTTTATAAAAAATTTATTATTATTTATAATGTATTGTTATTAGTCCAGAAAGCCACTGCGCATCCGCTAGGGAAAATATTCTAATTCGGATTTCTTGCACAATCTTACGTAACAAGGACTCCTTTTAACAAATTTGCATGTTGCCAGGACCAAAAGGTGGTAAAAAATTTTTAAGCGTTTTTTTTTGTTTTTTCCTAAAATGATTTTTCTTTGCATGGAAAAAAGTTATTTTAGATTTTTTGGATCATTCCAAACAGAAAAGGTCTTTAGTGACTTTTCTCTAAAATTGATAGTTTTTGACATATAAGTGATTAAAAATTGAAAAGTTGCGAAATCGGCCATTTTTAACCCTCAAAAACTATGTGAAAATCTGAAAATTTGAATTTTGCCAAGGTAGGTAGATATTCTTTAAACATCGATTGATGAAATCACGAAAAGTTTTTTGCAATACAATATTCAAAACTCCTTTGTTTTTTAATTGCTAATCAAGCGTGCGCGACACTATTTTTCACCGACAGTATGGTGAAAATGAAAGGAATAAATTCGTTATTTCGTAAACCGGCGACTTTAAGGAACAATCCCGAAACAGGTCGATTTTTATTTTTAAGTTATGATATTGTGGCATATATGGTATACTAGTGACGTTATCCATATGGACGTGATGGCGTAATGGATGATTTTTTTAAATGAGAATAGGGGTCGTGTGCTAGCTCATTTGAAAGGTTCTTCAATTCTCTATTTAGTATTTTAAACATTAACATAATTATTTATACAGGGTATCCAAAAGATTTTTATTAAATTAAATTATTTGACAAAAAAGACGTAGAAGGACACCCTGTATAAATAATTATATAAATGTTTACATTACTGAATAGAGAATTGAAGAACCTTTCAAATGAGCTACCACTCGACCCCTATTCTCATTTAAAAAAATCATCGATTACGTCATCACGCCCAGACGGATGACGTCACTAGTATACCATATATGCCACAATATCATAACTTAAAAATAAAAATCGACCTGTTTCGGGATTTTTCCTTAAAGTCGCCGGTTTACGAAATAACGAATTTATTCCTTTCATTTGCACCATACTGTCGGTGGAAAATAGTGTCGCGCACGCTTGATTAGCAATTAAAAAACAAAGGAGTTTTGAATATTGTATTGCAAAAAACTCTTCGGAATTTCATCAATAGATGTTTAAAGAATATCTACCTACCTTGGTAACATTCAAATTTTTAGTTTTTCACATAGTTTTTGAGGGTTAAAAATGGCCGATTTCGCAATTTTTCAATTTTTAATCGCTTATATGTCAAAAACTATCAATTTTAGAAAAAAGTCACTAAAGACCTTTTCTGTTTGGAATGATCCAAAAAATCGAAGAAAACTTTTTTCCATGCAAAAAAAAAATTAGGAAAAAAACAAAAAAAAAACGTTTAAAAAATTTTTGACCACCTTTTGGTCCTGGCAACATGCAAATTTGTTAAAAGGAGTCCTTTTTGAGTAAGATTGTGCAAAAAATCCGAATTAGAATATTTTTCCTAGCGGATGCGCAGTGGCTTTCTGGACTATATTTGTTATCTTTATTTGTATACAAAAACTGTGATATAGCCATAGGATAAATAAATAAATAGTCATGGAATAAATCATCAACAGTGTCGACAAAGGAAGATGATATAACATGGGACAGAATGGGAAACAAAAAGTAAAAAATACTATGTTACGTAGACGACGCAATATTGATAGCTCGACATGAAGATAGTCTGCAAAAATTAGTCCAAAGATTTAATATGAGAGAAAATAATGTAATATGACAATCTTAACTCAGAAAACAATAGTAATCAGCAAAGAACCGATGTATCAGATATCAGAACCGGTAAAGAAACCAATCAGATGTAAAATAGAAATTGATGGCGTCAGTATTGAACAAGTAATGGAAATAAAATACCCTGGAATTACACTGTCCAGCTATGGAGAACTGGACCAAGCAGTGAGAGATAAATAGATACAAAAAGAAAATAGACTGGCAGAATGCCTTAATATCACTATAGGGCCAAACCATAAATTAATATTGAGATGAAGTCAAGTAACACTAATCATGTCATATGCAGCAGAAACAACAAGACTCTGCACAGCCACAACGCAAAGACTGCTGGAAACGGCAGAGACGAGAGTACTGAGAACAATTACACGAAATGCGCTGGGAGACTATAAGAGAAGTGAAGATATTAGAAGAAAATTTAACGTACAGTGTATAAACGAATGGATACTAAATAGAAAAATAAATGAATGGAATAACCACATAAGCAGAATGGGGAAGACTCGTGTGGTCAAAATAGTAAAAGATAAATCAGCAATCGGTAGAAGTATCGGCCGATCGCGCAAAAGATGAAGTGACAACCTTTCATAGAGGCATCAACAGTCCCGGATTAAGAATCATGGGGCCTCTAGGCAACCCAAGCTATGAGGTCCCTTAAGAAACGGTGACAGTTCTAATAATTTTAATTTTTGAAAATGACCTTTCGCCTGTTTCAAAAATTCATAATACATGTAATCATTAGCGTAAGATAAGTCTGTTTGAGTTTGTTTCTCATAAATAACCCAAAATTGCTCTGAAGCAGGAATAAATTATTTCCCTGCAAATCTTGAAGCTGGGCTATAAAATATTTGAACTGCACTAGTTCATCTTCAATTTCAGGATGAGTATCATCAGGATAGTTTTCATGTAGATTTGAAGCACTCTTCTTTATTTGAATATCAGTCAGTTTTGGAAAAACACACAAAACACCAAAACACTGAGTTCACTGACTCGTACGCTGTCAACCGACTACTCAACTCAGGCTCAGTAATTAGCGTATCCAAAATTGGTAGATACGTCTTAACTTTTAACTTTAATTTAATTATTTTTTAATTGAACAGCTTAAATATATCGCACACCCAGATCTAAAGAGAGTTAAGTCAAAAAAGAACTTTTTTCAAAAAACACGAAAAACTGGTTTCGGTGTCCATGTGCACTGCGGGAGTGTTTTGTTTTTATGGTTTCCTTTATTTATACACCAGAATTTAATGTTGAAGTACTTTAATGTTTAATACACGTTTTAAGGCTAAAAATCGATATTTTTGAATTATTTCCCTTTTGCTTATTAATATATTTATATTTGTTATACTAACTTGAGTTGAGCCTGTGTTGGTGAATTAAGTTTGTAGTTGCCTCTCTTTTGAAGAGGCATTGTTTTCTTCGAATATGCTGTTTTATCGCTTTATTGCTCAAATCAAGAGTTTATTTGAAAAATTCCTTGCATATTTGTATTTTGGATCCATTAATCTCAAAGTAAAAGGGATTGTTGAGAGCTCTAAAATTGTGTGTACTTAAGTACCGATATTTAAACTTTATTTGTTGCGAGTGGCGTACTAAGAATTCTTTTTGCTTTCCAAGATCACTGAGTGCCCAATATTCATCAAAGTCCTCTTGTCTTGACATCTTGTCATTTAGTTGGACCACAGGGTGGTCCAACCATTCTTGCTAGAATTAGTGTTTTAGATTTTGACAGGGTAGTTTATCTATCTCAATCTCAGTAGCAGTTTCAGGAACCATAACACCTTCTGGGCCAACTTTGGCACTATCAATGTCGTTATCCGATGCACTGGAGCTGCTGCTGCTGGATCAAGTTACCGATGATGATGAAGGTACGACCTTAGATGGGTGCGCATTTTAGTTTAACAATTGCAAATTAGGATCTGTATCTTAGTTATCAATATCACTTTCATCGCTCCAAATAAGTGAAATATAATAGTCCGGGGCTGCTGTTTAGATGTGATAGGGATAGATGTATTAACCGGTGTCAAAACAGCATGACTTTCTTTGGATGGAACTTTATCACTTGATGACATCTTCAAGTTATCTTCCACGGCTGCATGTTGACTAGAAGTTATAGGAGTGATATTTTATTTATACTATTCTTCTACCATACTTACTAACAATCGCCGGTGATTCATAGTTGTTCTGAAATATACAATGTTTATTTTACTAACTTACATGAGTCATGTGCCACAAATCAATTTAGAACGCCCACAAAAACATTTTTAATCTTTTTGGCTATGTTGTAAAGATAAACTTGTCAGAAACCATCTAAAGGGATCCAACTTGAAAAATTGGCAGCAAAAGAGGAACCAATATTGTTAATGGTAAGATAAACATTAAAGTGTACTACGACCTACAAACTCGAATCGTCAATTTCGAAATAAGTTTAATTTTGATAAGATTTTACAGAAAAAAGGAAGTATCAAATATGACTCAGCAAAACAGACACAACTACAATATCGAAAATGTTTCAAGAGTAGGGTAACAACTAAAAATAAAAATAAAATCTTTACTTATCTTGCCAGAGATACAGCTTTAACTCAAATTGTTGTATCCTTGTAATTAGCAGTAACCATTTAAAAGGTGACAACTCAAAATAATACTGCTTCAAATTTCAACTAAACAGGTATGACTGAAAATAATTCCATACTTTTTACGGAGGACACTTGCACTCCGCTTGTAATTCTGATTGCATCTAGCATTGTTCCCATTTATGCGCGGTGGGATCTGGCTCGCTCGTTCAACAAAAGAGACTCTAGGTGCCATCTAGCGTTGAATTTTGCGCATATTTTTAAATCTCTTTTATTGATCGATAGGTATTCGTACAGGGAATTAAATGGTAAGCTTAACTCAATTTCACATATTTTTGAAACTCTCTTTAGATCTAGGTGTGCGATATATTAAATTTATTAATATTTTAAGCATTATCTGATATAATCATCTTCATGTAATCTTCGTTAAAAGTAATAATACGCATTTGTCTTTATCTTAATTATGTAATCTACAGTAACTTGCTAAATAGGTATTATATCAAATCTATAAACTCTCATCAGACATATGAACATCTTCAGTATTTATATTTTGTTTCCATTTCATTATTTCAAATGTTATTTCTAGTAGTCTAATATGCATTATGGACTTATTCTGAAATTATTTAGTAGATGTATTAATTCATAATATACACTCTTCAATAATCGAAGTGAGTATTACTCGATTTTAGACAAAAGAAAATCGGGTACACGTAAACTCATCACCAATTAGCATAAAATGCACTCGTACATAGTACAGACTCATCACCGCAATAAAACCAGCATTTTAAAATAGACCCTGAGAAATTTTCAAACTGATCACCTCATGGTTTTCTTCTTTTTCATATTAGCGAACAATTTTAAATTCAGTTGCAAGTTTCAAGTTTTTAAGATATTTTAATTTTTGAATTTTTGTGCTGTTTTCACAGGACAATGTTTCATCAGGTAGGCTTTGACCATTTCTAAGAGTCAGGAAACTTCATTTATGCACTTTTTGCAGCATTTTGGTGTATTCTGTGATAAGTAAATTGATAATTACCTCAAAATATTTTTTCGTCTTTTATGCAGTGGTAGCATACTCAAGTTCTTAACTTTTCCTGTTTTTCAGATATTTTAAATTTTAAGTCCACAAAAATAATAGACGATTTTTAAAATCGTCTATTGGCAATAATAACTTTATTTACGGCAGCTGTAAACAGTTTAGCGGCGGTCTCTTGATAGCACTCTTGGAGATTTCGGAGCTAGGATGTTCTTCTTAGACATTCTTCTGGCGATCTTGCCATGTAGTATGAGGTGTAGAAGGTTGTACCTCTCTGGATGTCTCATTACATGACCGAAATATTGTAACTTTCGAATGTTTATTAAGGCGCGTTTACATGTATCCAGTAACTGGCGCCAGTCGCACTGGAACGACAGTGCTGGCATCATGTAAACGATTTTTTTGTTCCAGTCCAGCGCTGTCTGCCAGCGCTGTCTCGAATAGAAGGCTGGTCTATTTTTCGTGCCAGTGGCACTCGTCCGCGTCCCCTCTAACCCCGTGCCAGTGGTTGTAGACACGTGTTAACACAGCGTTCCAGTCGCTGGCGCTGTCGTACCTGTGGTTTCAGTGGCCGTATTAGGATTTTTAATAAGAGTGCCAGTGAGATTGGTGCCAGTTACTGGGTACGTGTAAACGAACCTATCCAGCGCTGTCTTAGTCAAGCACTCGCATTCCAGTGAGACTGGCGCCAGTTACTGGATACGTGTAAACGTTACTTTATTTTTGTTATTTCTGTCTTCTTATTCATTCGATTTAAAACGTATATCTAGCTACGGACGGCTCGAAACAGAAGTGGAAGATGAAGTGAATGGAGCAAACAGAGCCGCAGGTTGCGTGGATGAAACAATATGGAGAAATAAAAATATCGGAGAAGAAATGAAAGGCAGAATTTACAAAACAATCATCACATTAACGCCGACAACAGACGGGCGATTGTGGCCGGCCACTCTGTGGATCCACAATAGCTATTTGTATAACAAGGGAAGAAAGTGCTACTTTTCCTCCCGAGAATGAAGTTTACTGCCCGACGCGTAGCGGAGGGCAGTAATCATGCAAGGGAGGAAAAGGCACTTTACTCCCATGTTATACATAATAATATGGTTTTTCCACCTTCCTCAAATAACAAGTCATTTTTTCATTTTTACTTAATTTATTTACCTATGTAACTAACCGACAAAATTTATTAGAACTAAAACTAACAAGTAGGTACAATATAACTGTCAACTGTCAAATATAAGTCAAATTATTAATGTAAACATTGTTAAATCAGAATAACAATTTACTGTTTTTTACCATTCTGCAAAATACAGGGTGTTTTTAAATAAACGTTAAAATGTATAGATATCTACTTAATAGAAAATAGATATTGTACACGGCGTCAATAAGTTATATTTCATGAATGAAATACCATGACGTCACTTTTACTTTTCGTCCCTAGGGAGGAAAAATATTTTCCTCCCTAGGGAGGAAAAGTACAACTTTACTCCCTACAATCAGGTCCAGAAAAGTATACTTTCAGAAGAGGTAGGTGGAAAAAGTAATTTATCGTGGGTTCTTAAGGCGCATTTAAATCAAAGCGAACACGAACGAACGAACGAATTCGTTCGTTAACTTTATTGTATTTGTACAGCGAATCGAGCACGACCGAACGAATTCGTTCGCAATCGCACATGTTCCAACCGATGTCGGTAAGTTAGCGAATCATCAAAGGATATCGTTGTTCAATGTGGACAGTGGATAGACGGTAGCGAACGAATTCGTTTAAAGTACTGATTTAATTTATTTACAAACATTAGTTTGAGAGGGTTGTTTATTGTGTAGACGAGCAAACATAATTTTGCAATATGGAATGGACCAATGAAAAGATACTTCAATTAACTGAGTTATATAGAAATGAAGAATGCCTATGAAACCCGAAATCGAAGCTATATAAAATAATAAACAGAAAAACTGATACTTGATATAATATTTCTATAGGAATGGGTTGTGATGTCTCTGAACTAAAAAAATGAATTAGCTTCTGGCATCATTTAGACGAGAAAGACAAAAAGAGGGTTCGAAGTAGTTTACTTTTAAAAGCCTAATGTTTTTATTGGATACATTTCAACCCAGAAAGACTAATGAGGTAAGCAAATCAAATTAATTGCTAAAATTAATTAAAAGCAAATTTATTTTGATACACCAATTTTACAATTTATTATTTGAACATAATATAGTCATAATACCAAGAGCAAGCAACTTTTTCGAGGAAGAATTTTAAGAAAGCTGGTTCTTCATAGAGAATATATTATTCTCTATGCTCCCTCAAACAGCGTATAATACCAACTACCTGTCTGCTGATACAGATTGCGTGCATTAGTTCAAAGCACATTATACAGGTACTACCTACCTACCTAAATATGTTGAATTCAAAATTATTTTAACAAGATAATTTTTTTTGTCATTACTTTTGTCATTATTAGAAATATGAATACAAATCTTTTGTCACTAATTTATATGCTAAAAAGTGTTACATTTGACCTGTGCTCTTGTGCGGAATGGAAGCATGGACGTTAAAGGCCAGTTCCATTAACAAATTTGAAGTGTTTGAAATGTGGTGCCTACGTCGAATGCTTAGAATATCATGGACAGACAGAGTCAGAAACGATTAAGTACTAAGAAGAGCGGGTTTACAGGATAGGGAACTTTTTAATTATGTTAAAAGTAAGAAGACTGTATATTTGGAGCATATATTACGAGGGGAACGATACACTTTTCAGCAACTGATATACAAAGATAAAGGGTAAGAGGGGTCTGGATAAAAGATGTCATGGCTGCGTAATCCCCACCGCCAGTGGACAAGAATCCACGGCTATGAAATGCTTTGCAATGCTAAAAACATAATATTTTAATAAATTACAGTAATATTTTATAAACAAGACAATGTACAGTGGACGCCTACGCAGAAATGCACGGCATCTTAAGAAGAAGAAGAAATATGAATTTATAATTGCTAGACATTTTTGGACGTTTTATTTATTTCCAACTTTAGTTGATAATGCCAGATTTAAATAAAATATTAATAAATAAAACTTATCATCAAAATTTTCAACAAAATAATAAAAAATACCTGAATAAATTATTTTTGAGTCTGGAAATAATTTTTTTCTACAACCACTATTCAAAGTGCACTTTTCTGCACGGTTTTATGTTAGCAAACTTGATATTTTCTCACAGTATAAGATATTTGACACTAGTGTGCAGAAAAGTGACGTTTCTGTGCCGCAAAGTGACGTTTCTGTGCCGCAAAGTTCTTTTCTGCACAGTTGACTACCTCATTCTGAGTAACGTTATATTCTGTTTACATCCGTGGACTACCGCATTCTGAGTAACGTTATATTCTGTTTACATCCGTGGTTAAACTTTAGACAAATATATAACCTATAAGACAATTATTATATTTAACTATAGCATAGAAACTAAATTATGGATGTTACAACTGTTTTATTTTACAAGTATATTCTTATTAAACATTTTATAATTATCAAATAACCAATAAGGATTTAGCAACCTGTGCAAGAGACGTCGAATGAAGAAGGTTTTGTGTAAATCCGTGACTGCATAAATATAATGTCAATAATGTGTAATAATTGTTTAAATTTAAACAAATTAAGGCAGTGTATTAATTTTTTAACTGATTTCTGTGCAATTTATTTAGGTATAAGGAATTTAAATTGATTAGTAGGTATTAATTAAATACAGTTTAAAATTTATCACATAGGTACCTATTATAATTAATCGTCGTTTGGAAATTGTGATTTTTATTTTTAGGAAAAACTGTGCTTGTAGAAAAAGTATAGTGTGAAACACGTGCAGAAAGGTAATTTCTCACTCGTTTGAATTGCGGCACTCGCTTGCGCTCGTACCGCAACTTTTCAAACTCGTGAGAAATTAGTACCTTTCTGCACTTGTTGCACAATATACTATTTTCTACAACCACTATTCAAAGTGCACTTTTCTGCACGGTTTTATGTTAGCAAACTTGATATTTTCTCACAGTATAAGATATTTGACATTAGTGTGCAGAAAAGTGACGTTTCTGTGCCGCAAAGTGACGTTTCTGTGCCGCAAAGTTCTTTTCTGCACAGTTGACTACCTCATTCTGAGTAACGTTATATTCTGTTTACATCCGTGGACTACCGCATTCTGAGTAACGTTATATTCTGTTTACATCCGTGGTTAAACTTTAGACAAATATATAACCTATAAGACAATTATTATATTTAACTATAGCATAGAAACTAAATTATGGATGTTACAACTGTTTTATTTTACAATTTTATTCTTATTAAACATTTTATAATTATCAAATAACCAATAAGGATTTAGCAACCTGTGCAAGAGACGTCGAATGAAGTAGGTTTTGTGTAAATCCGTGACTGCATAAATATAATGTCAATAATTTGTAATAATTGTTTAAATTTAAACAAATAAAGGCAGTGCATTAATTTTTTAACTGATTTCTGTGCAATTTATTTAGGTATAAGGAATTTAAATTGATTAGTAGGTATTAATTAAATACAGTTTAAAATTTATCACATAGGTACCTATTATAATTAATCGTCGTTTGGAAATTGTGATTTTTATTTTTAGGAAAAATTGTGCTTGTAGAAAAAGTATAGTGTGAAACACGTGCAGAAAGGTAATTTCTCACTCGTTTGAATTGCGGCACTCGCTTGCGCTCGTACCGCAACTTTTCAAACTCGTGAGAAATTAGTACCTTTCTGCACTTGTTACACAATATACTATTATTTTATTTTAATTATTAAAATCAAATTGTTTAAATTAAATATGTAGATAATTATAGAATAGAAACAGAACAAGATGAAATTATTGAAGTCGTATCAAAATGTTTACTTATATTTATGAATATGACATATTTTTTTCCTTACAGAACACACATTGCATTTTATAAGCTATTACCCAACAAGATTAAAATTTACCCAGCAAGAAACAGGACAATAAACTTAAACACAATGTGACTGCGGCCCATCTATACATCTACAATCTACGGGCAATATGCACTGCGAACGTTCGCTTCAATGTAAATGGCCCTACTTTGTAGCGAACGAATGACCAAGCGAACACCTACGCCTACGAATTCGTTCCTTCGTTCGTTCGTTCGTGTTCGCTTTGATTTAAATGCGCCTTAAATGCGAGCGACTGTGGCCGGCTACACTCGATCGTCTGGGGAGTGACGGCCACTCTACATAAGAACCCACGGTAAATTATCGGAAACTACTTTTGTGGATCCACAGCGTAGCGCTGCAGCGTGGTCCGTTTGGTTTGGCTCTAATAATAACGGCAGAAACACGAGAGAAAGAAATGCTAGAAACAGCAGAGATGTAAACCCTTCGAAAAATCGACACTATGGGAGAGAGCGAGAAGTACAGATATACGACGGAGATGCAAGGTGGATAACATTAATAACTGGGTAAGAAACAGAAGAATAGAATGGAGTGACCATATAAGCCGAATGACAATAAATTGGGTAGTAAAGTAGGTACTGCGAGGGACGGTTCCCCAATAGGAAAACGATCAGTGGGAATACCACGAAAATGATGACATGACAACTTACTGACAAAAAACAGACGAATTCAAATAAGAAGAGGAAACATATTTCTAAAAGATTTTAGCAATTTCGCCATCTACAAAGAATTTTAGATACGGTTGTTGCAACGAGTGAAGAATTTGGTGTGTCACTAAACATAAAGAAAACAAAATTCATGGTTAGGTATATCAAAGAAAAATATTAGTAAGATCAATCTACACGTAAATGATAAGACGATAGAACGAGATCAGAATTATAACTATATAGGGACAAACATTAATGAAACAAACGATTATACCAAAGAAATCAGAGTTAGAATAGAAAAGGCAAGAAGTGAATTCAATAATATGAAAAAAATATTATGTATTAGAGACCTCAGACTAAATCTTAGAGAACGAGTACTAAAGTATTATGTATTTTCTGTTCTTTGTGTGGTGTGCAGACATGGACTCTTAATAAACAATAACAATGTCTCAATAGATTGGAAGCATTTGAAATATGGACATATCGAAGAATGCTGAGAATCTCCTGGACAGACAGAATAACCAATGAAGAAGCACTTAGAAGCACAAGAAGAATAGAGAACAGCAGGGAGATACTAGATTCCATCAAAATAAGAAAACTGCAATACTTGGGTCATATAACATGTGGTGACAGATATGAATTCCTAAAATTAATAATGCAGGGAAAGATTCAAAGAAGGTGCAGCATAGGTGGAAGAAAAATGTCCTGGCTGAGAAACCTTAGAGAATGGTTTGGATGCAGCTCAACTGAATTCTTTCGAGCTGTAGTGTCAAAAGTTAGAATCTTCTTCTTCTTTAAGTGCCATCTCAGCGACGAAGGTTGACAATAATCATGGCTATTTTGATCTTCGAGGCAGCTGCTCCGAACAGTTGCCTTGAGCTGCAATTAAACCATTATCTCAGGTTCTTCAACCAGGAAACTCGTCTCTTTCCTACGCTTCTCCTACCTTCTATTTTCCCTTGAATTATGAGTCTCAATATGCTATATTTTTCGCCTCTCATCACATGTCTAAGATATTGCAATTTTCTTTCTTTTATTGTCCCTCTCAATTGTATTTTCAATTTCCCTCTCTCTGCCTATTCTCACGAACTTCTGTATTCGTGACTCTATCTACCCATGAAAGTTAGAATAGCAATGACGATTGCCGAAATGACGATTGTCGGAAATGACACGTAAAGAAAAATCAATTTCACCAATATTTGATAGAATTGATTCATATACACAATTATTTATGAGTTAGGAGTTGCTTACTTTAGGTAAACAAGTAATTATTGATTTTCTATGACACGGGTAGCATATTAAACAATATTCGTGTTCCTACTCGTACATTGAGATGTTTCTCATACATGTGCATCACACTATCTAGCTACGGAAGGCTCAAAACAGAAGTAAAAGATCAAGTTCATGTAGTTAATGGAGATATAAAAATGTCAGAAATGAAATGAATGGAGTAATTTACAAAACAGTCATCACACGAATAACAACACATGCGGCAAAACACGATCTGACACAGACAGAACAAAAAAATGCTAGAAACAGCAGAGATGAAAACCCTTGGAAAAATCGATGGTAAGACACTATGGGACAGAGCTAGAAGTACAGATATACGACGGAGATGAGATAGACGGAGAAGGTGGAGAACATTAATAACTGGATCACTGGGTAAGAAACAGAAGACTAGAATGGAACGACCATATAAGCCGAATGACATCAACTAGAGCAGTAAGTACTGGGAGAGACGGTTCCCCAATATGAAGGTGATCAGTGGGAAGACCACGAAAACTATGAAACGACAACTTACTGATGAAAGACAGAGTTATACATACATACATACATACATATATACATAATACATACATACATACATACATACATACATACATACATGCATACATACATATATACATACATACATACATATATACATACATACATACATACATACATACATACATACATACATACATACATACATACACACATACATACATACATACATACATTCATACATACATACATACATATAGTCCGTCCGCTATAACTTTTCCCATGCGGTACGATTCATTTTCAATCAAATTAAGTCAAAACATAAATTGAAACGAACGTCGATGTATATATACATTTTGTATACTGTATACTATATACTACACACATCGGCGTACGTTTCACTTTCTGTTTTGACTTAATTTGATTGAAAATGAATCGTATCGTATGGGAAAAGTTATAGCGGACGGACTATACATACATACATACATACATACATACATACATACAAACATCTTCTTTTGCCCTTTAATTCGTCCAATTTTGAACATAGACTCCCTCAGTTTCCTCCATTCGCTTCTGTTTAGTGCTTTCTGTTTCCAGTGCGTTCCTCCTATCTTTTTATGTCGTCTCCCCATCTCATCTGGGGTCGTCCTCTTGCTCTCTTTCCTGTCCATGGTCTCCATTGTTGTATCGTGCTATTCCACCTATTGTCCGTTTGTCTAGCGTTATGACCTGCGAAGCTCCATTTTAGCCTGGCTATATGTTGGCCTGCGTCTTTGACTTTTGTTCTATTTCTGACCCAGTTGTTTTGCTTTTTGTCTGTCAATTTTACTCCTAACATTGCTCTCTCCATGGCTCTTTGTGTCTTTATTATTTTATCCATGTTTGCCTGGTCAAGGTCCATGTTTGGCATGCGTATGTGAGAAATTGGAGTATGCACTGGTCAAACACTCTTGTTTTTAAGTATTGTTGTATTTTTTTATTCTTTGGGACCCATTTTAATTTTCCAAATCCTGCCCAGGCCAATCTGACCCTTCTTTTTACCTCCGCTGTTTGGTTTTCCTTATTTATTTTTATCATCTGTCCCAAATATATATAATCATTAACCGTTTCTATTGTGGTGTCGTTTAGTATTACGTTTCTATTGTCTTGTGTGTTTGTCATTGTTTTTGTTTTGGCAAAATTCATTTTTAGACCTATTTGTTCGGATTCATTTGCTAGTTCGGTTAGCATGGTTTGTAGTTCTTCAAAACTTGATGCTATGACTACTACATCGTCTGCATATCTTAGGTGGTTTAGTTTCTTTCCATTTATGTTTATTCCCATGTGTGTCCATTCCATTGTTTTGAAAACATCTTCTAGTGCTAATGTAAATAGTTTAGGAGAAATAACATCTCCCTGTCGCACTCCTCTGTTAATTGGTATGGGTTTTGTGGTTTCTTCCAAATACATACATACCTACGTACATACATACATACATACATACATACATACATACATACATACATACATACATACATACATACATACATACATACATACATACATACATACATACATACATACATACATACATACATACATACATACATACATACATACATACATACATACATACATACATACATACATACGTACATACATAATCTTTATTTCTTTTACCTGCTGACGCCAGTGTCAAAAATCAAATTTTACATTTCTGAAATAAATATAAACTTCTATGTCTACATACGGCATAATTAAATTTTAAAAATAAATTATAACTCTTTTATTGTCTTTTATCGTGGGACTGCAGTATAAGTTCTTCCCTATCCTATTCTATTGTTTGTCAATGTTTTTGCTTGCTTGAAGTCTTTCATTTGGCATTCGATTGAGGTGACCAAACCATCGCAACTAATTTTCTTCAACTCTATCTAAATAGAACTACTTTTTTTTGCAAGCGCTTTCTGATTTCCTTGTTTCTGATACGATCTCTCCTGGAGACTCCAAGTACTCTCCTTAGGTATCTCATTTCCACAGCCTATATTCTCGAAGAATTGCGTTGGTTTATTATCCATGATTCGATGCTATAGGTTAGTGTCGACACGTAGATGGAATTAGAGACCTTCAACTTTGTCTGTCTGGTGATTTCCTTTTTGTTGAGCAGAGCCTTCCCTAAAGCATGAAAAAGTCTTTCGGTGTTTTTTATTCTGCTGTATAATTCTGTTTCAATATTTCCATTTTCGTTAATGAACCCTCCTAAGTATTTGAACAATGACACTTGCTCAATTGTTTCATCGTCTATTCTGATTTGGAAATCTTGTTGATGCGATATACTCATCACTTGTGTTTTCCTGGCATTTATTATTAGTTCTCTGTCTCTGAATGCTTTATTCCATATATCCAAATTTTTTTGCATGTATGTCATCGCGTGTAATGATACTTTCTGCTGCATGAGTCTGTATCCTATGTGATAGACTTTTATCATTTGTTTGCATTCTTTCATTATTTGATCCATGACAGCTATAAATAACAATGGGCTTAGTATGCCTCCTTGACGTATTCCAACTCTTGCCCTGAAAGCTTCTGAGATCTTATTTCCTTGTCTTTCGTGTACCTTCGCATTTTCCGCATAGAAACTTTTAACTGCATTAGTTAGATTATCCGGGACATTTTTCCTGATTAAGGAATTCCAAACGATTTGCCTTGGGATACGATCAAGAGCACTTTCGAGGTCACAGACAGAGTTATGTCTAGACAAAAAGAATAAGAAGAAATATATTTTTAAAAGATTTTAGCAATTTCACCAATATTTGATAATCATTGAATTATATACAAAATTATTTACAAATTAGGAGTTGCTTATTTTAGGTAAACAAGTAATTGATTTTCTATGAAACAGCTAGTAGGTATGTAGGTATATGTAGGTATATTATATTATTAAGCAATATTCGTATTCGTACTCGTATATGGAAATGTTTGTCATGCAGGTGCTGCTGCTGATAAACTTGTATGATTAGCTCTTGAGAAACGCAAATATGTATACGTATTTTCGATTTTCTTATCAATATTATAAGAATTTACTTTAGGCTCGATATGATCATTTTACGAGTTCAAAATACACAAAATTTAATTGTAGATTACATTTTAAGAAAAATGTATCATGATATGTGTGTTAATCAATGCACTCGTCGACAGGTAGATTGCGAAATACTAATACGTGGTGTTTCGAAAATAAAGTCAATATAAGTAGGTATAGGAAATAAAGTTTTTTACAGGTTATTTATATTTTTAAAGATATAATGAAAATTAACCACAATAAGTAGTTTATTTAACGTTTTAGTCCAAAGGTAGGAACCTGTTTTTAAAAGTTCTGAAAAATTTAATAATTCTTCTTCTTCTCGAATTCCTCATGCCTTATAAGAACGTCGGATCTTGTTGGCATATATCCATTTTTACCCATTTCTTCAACGCCTTCCGGTCTTCTGACATTTTCTTCATCTGTTGCATTGTTTTCCCTCTCTAGGTCGATTATTTTTTCTTCTGCCTTGTATTTTGGCCACTATCACTTTCTTCACTAAGCTGTTCTCGTCCATTTTAATTAAATATATGTCAATACCAATTCAGCTTTCCTTTCTATTTTTCTCCTATTGATTTCTATATTCTCTGCTTTCTAATATTATGGTTTCTTTCCCTGCCTAGCTTCGTCTTTCCAGCT
Source organism: Diabrotica virgifera virgifera (assembly GCF_917563875.1). NCBI lineage: Eukaryota > Metazoa > Arthropoda > Insecta > Coleoptera > Chrysomelidae > Diabrotica > Diabrotica virgifera. The sequence goes on along the minus strand of NC_065445.1, from coordinate 53,053,334 downwards.
ATCTTTCTCAGTTGTTTAATTTCTGCTGCATTTATGATTCTTTGGTGTCTTTTATTTGTAACCCATGTCTCGCTTGCCTATAGGAGTGTAGTTACTGTGAATGTGTTATATACATATATAATCTAGTTTCCTGGTGGATTTCCTATTTTCCCAATATCGTATTATTTATTGTATCGGATATTCACGACGCTTTATGGGGGGTCGGACAAATATTCCTCGGACAAATCACCACCATTGACGGGAAAACTTTTAGAGAACTATTCGGAAGCAAATATTTCTTGGGGATTTTTTGTCCGGGATTTTTTGTGGGGATATTTTGTCCAAAAAAATTTGTGGGGAATATTTGTGGGGATTTCTTGCGGGGATTTTTGTCCGGGGATTTTTTGTCCAGGGACAATTTGTGGGGATTTTTTGTCCGGAATATTTGTCCGGACCCCGGTCCGAAGCAGGTCGTAAAGCTGTTCATTACGCATTAAAGACCCAGATATTCCCCTTTGCGACATTTTATGGTTATGGCCCATTTTTTCTTTAATACCTCTGTGTAGAATTTTTTCGTTGATAACTTAGTCTATCCAGTAAATCCACAACACGCGTCTACAGCAATAAATTTCAAAATACTTCGTGTCTCTTCCGTGATGAGAGATTTATCCCCTTGTTCATCCTAAATTCTCGTGATATGCTTCCTCCCATTTAGTACTTTCCCCCATAACTTCGCGGTACGCACTTGTAATCATTTGTTATAATTTTCCTGGTCTTCTTACCTTCTTCATTGTGTTCCACATTGCTTTTCTGTCTACAGGGTCGAAAGCAGATTTAAGGTCTATGAAGGTAATATGCATATATATTGTTTCTCTGCACATTCTTTTCTATTATATTTCGTAGTATAGATATAGATATATACAGTACTTCTATTATCAGCATTATTTTTGTTTTTTTTTGTGAGTTAGATGGCAGTGGACGAGCCAATTAGCCAGACATGATTCTTTTTGTTATTCACGTGCAAAGCGTATGCATTTCTGATGATAGACAATAGTACATTGTTTACCGGGTAGGAAAAGCTTAACATTCCTGGACGACTGTGAAGATTGCTAAGTCGAGGCGCAAGCCGATACTTAGCAACACAGAGTCCAGGAATGTGGCTTTTCCTACGAGGTAAACATACTATTTTTCCGCAAATCGTTTAAAATTCGACAGATATTGATTGATTTAAAAAAAACGCGATAATTTTATTCCCAAATAAATGGTGCTTTGAAATTCCTAATAAAATTACTTGGGTTACTATGGAAACGTATTGAGGTTGAATTGTCACACTTGACGCTTATAAATTTAATTGCTGGTGTTCTCGAAAGAAAAATGATAAGTGATGATGAAATTTCCATTCCTGGGACTCCTCCAGAGCTGGTTGAGGCAGTGAATACTGCTTCATTAGAATTATTGCCAAAGAAATCAAGAGAAAAGTACGAAAATGCATACAGACGTTTTACGGATTATCGCATGAGTAAAAATATGAGTTCTTTCTCAGAAAATGTTGTAATGGCATACTTCCTAGACCTTTGTTTAAAGATGAAATCTTCAACATTATGGGCCAATTATTCAATGCTGAAGTCAACCCTTGCACTTAAACACAATGTAGATATATCTACATACTCAAAACTTCGTTCTTTATTGAAACGGCAAGCTCAAGGTTATAGGGCAAAGAAATCTAAGATTTTAACGAAGGAAGAAATTGAAAAATTTATCCAGGAAGCTCCAGATAAAGAAAATTTAATGATTAAGGTAATTTACAAGGTTTTAATAGCAATGTGTTTTCTATCATTTATGTAGAACACTAACAACTGTACGGAAATATCATTTCCTTACAGTAAGGAAATGACATTTCCTTACAGTAAGGAAGTCCTGACTTTTTCTTCAAGAAATTTTGACAGGAATGTCAAAATTTCCTGGCGATTTGCGGAAAATTAATATTTTCATAGTTTCCGCACACGGCTTCTTCTCTTTTCTTGTGTACTGGTATCAATAAGTTTTGGCTTTCAACTCTCTCCACATTTTATTTGTTCTCCACGCTTTTCTTATCATTTCTAGCAGTCATTTATTTCCATCTCCCCCTATCCATTTTATCATTTTGGTATCAATTTTATCTGATCCGCTGGCTTTTCCTACTTGAATTCTACTTATTTTTTATTTCAGTTTTTCAGTTCTTTTTCTTCTATTTGGATTTCGTTTTCTGCTATTTGTTTTGTGGTTTCATTTACCTTTGCTTCTTCAGTTTTCTCAACGATATATGTGTCTTCATAATATTCTTTCAAAACGTCTAGTAGTTTATTCTCTTTATTTGGTTATATTTGTATCTTACTCTTCCGAGTTCTTTTCTTTCCTTTCTTCTTAGGCTTCTTACTTTGTTCCAGAAATTATGTTGTCTCTATAATTTTGGTTTTAGTGATTCATCAGACTTCTTCCTATTTTACTACATAGTTCTTTTACTGTTTCTCTGTTTGTGGTATTCTTTTTTGTCTCGTTATTGGTTTATCCTACTGGATTTTTCCATGCCATTTTATTTTTGTATGTATGTCTATATTCCCCATTTTGTTTCTTAGTTGTTGATTTCAACATATTTCTCTACCTCTTTTATTATTACTTATTAAAAAAAAACAAGAAGTGAAAAAGTAAAAGGTTCTTAATTTTTACGTTAGAAACAAAATTAATTATTAATTGCCTCACTTATTTAGCAATTTAACAGTTTAGAATATCATCATCGTCATCACTGGCTCGACAGCCCTTTTTGGGTCTTGGCCTGTTCCAGGATTCTTCTCCACTCTGATCTGTTTCGTGCTTTTTTTCTCCAGTTTTTTATTTTTAAGGTTATTATATCATTTTCTATTTGTTATAAATATCTCAGCTTCGGTCTTCCTCTTGTTCTTTTTCCTACTGGCATCTGTTTGAATATTTTGTTTGGTATTTCGCCTTCTTCCATTCTTTCTACATGTCCCGTCCAACGCAGCCGTCCTATTTTAATGAATGTTATGATATCCGGATCCTGGTATATTTCGTATAGTTCAAAGTTGTACCTTCTTCGCCAAATTCCGTTTTCTTTTGTGCCCTTGTATATGTGTCGCAAGATTTTTCTTTCAAAGGTGGCTAGCAACGTTTCCTCTCTTTCAGTGAGTGTCCAGGTTTCTGAGCCGTATGTGAGTATCGGTCTTATTAAGATTTTGTATATTTGGCATTTTGTTTTCCTTGCGACGTTATCTGATCTTAGTTGCCGAATTAAGCCATGGTAACTTTTATTGGCAATCAATTTTCGCCTCTTCACTTCCTCTGCTACGTTATTATCAGACGTGACTAGGGATCCCAAGTATGTAAAGTTTTTTACCCCCTCAATGTTGTATTCTCCTATTGTTATATTTTGTGGCTGCCTTATTTCTGTGTTTTTACTTACTTGCATATATTTTGTTTTGTTCTGGTTGATTTTAAGGCCACTATTTTGTGCAGCTCGTTCTATTTGATTGAATGCCTCTATCATTTCTCTTCTTGATCTTGCGATTATGTCAACATCATCTGCAAATGCTAGTATTTGCACGCCTTTATTAATGATTGTTCCTCGAGTATTGACTGTTGTGTCCCTCATTATTTTCTCGAGTACGATGTTGAACAAGATGCATGATAAAGCGTCTCCCTGGCGTAGTCCCTTTTTCACATCTATTGTTTCCGTTAGTTCGTTTTGTATCCGGATTTTACTTTCTACTTTTAGAGATTCTTTTATCAGTTCTATTAGTTGTGTTGGTATATTAAATTTCTTCATTGGTTTTATTAAGAATTCTCGGTTTATATTGTCATATGCGCTTTCGAAGTCTATAAAGAGATGATGTGTGTCGATGTTATGTTTACTTGTTTTTTCGAGGATCTGTCGCAGAACAAATATCTGGTCTATTGTTGACTTCTGTGTACAGAAACCACTTTGGTACCTGCCAACTATTTTTTCAGCGTGTGGTCTAAGTCTTTCATAAATGACGTTGAACATTATTTTGTATGCTGCATTCAGCAGCGTGATTCCACGGTAGTTTCCACATTCTAACTGATTTCCTTTTTTATGTAATGGTACAATAATACCACTATTCCACTCCGCTGGTAGCTGTTTATTTGACCATATTTTTGTTATCAATTCATGTACAGTCGGAAAAATGAAAGAATACCCATGAACGAACATATAAAACACGCTGTATTTTCCTGTCACCGTGTCACAAAGAAAATTGTCCAACGCAAGTACATGTAATAATAATTCTTACATGTACTTGCGCTGGACAATTTTTTGTGTGACACGGCGACAGGAAAATACAGCGTGTTTTATATGTTCGTTCATGGGTATTCTTTCATTTTTCCTACTGTATTGTTTTCTGTAGTGCGTTTCCTCCTTCCTTCAGTAAATCCGATGCTACTTGATCCGATCCCGGTGATTTATTGTTCTTTAATTTGTCTACTCAGTTTAGAATATACTTTAAAATAAAATGCTCTACAATGGGCTTCCTATGTTTCTTGTGGAGCATTACTGGCATTTCTGGGGCAAATTAAACAATAAAAAAAACATAGGATTAAATGCAAATCATGCATTGACTTTTGTGGACGTACTACCAGCATAATAGCTGTAAAAAATATGAAAGAACCAGATAGCGATACGGACCATTTCGTTGTGAAGGCTAAACTTAAATCTGAATCTTAACACAAACATAAGGAAGTAGAAATATGTAATATGGTAAAACTGGAAGAAGAAGAGGGAGAAAGATAATACCAACTAGAAATAAGATATACAGGGTGTCCCGAAAAGATTGGTCATAAATTGTAACACAGATTCTCGGGTCAAAAATAGGTTGATTGAACCTCACTTACCTATATACAATAGTGCACACAAAAAAAGTTACAGCCCTTTGAAGTTACAAAATGAAAATCGATTTTTTTTCATATATCGAAAACTCTCAGAGATTTTTTATTGAAAATGGACATAAGGCATTTTTATGGCAGCAACATCTTAAAAAAAATTTAAGTAAAATTTGTGCACCCCATAAAAATTTTATGGGGGTTTTGTTCCCTTAAACCCCCCAAACTTTTGTGTACGTTCCAATTAAATTATTATTGTGGCACCATTAGTTAAACACATTATTTTTAAAACTTTTTTGCCTCTTAGTACTTTTTCGATAAGCCAGTGTTTATCGAGATATTTTGAATATTTGTCGAATCCACCACATATTTGTATACGGTTAAGTACGATAATAGAAACCTGTTAATAATCTGAAAATTTATTTATAATTTATATTTTTAGGTATATTTTGACATCTCGATAAAAGGTGACTTATGAAAAAAAGACTAACAGGCAAAAGTTTTAAAAACACTGTGTTTAACTAATGGTATCACAATAATAGTTTAATTGGAACGTACACAAACATTTGGGGGGTTTAAAGGAACAAAACCCCCATAAAATTTTTACGTAAATATATTGAAAAGGAAGCCGCATCTCAATAAAAACTGGCTTATCGAAAAAATACTGAGAGGCAAAGAAGTTTTAAAAACGTTGTGTTTAACGAATGGTACCACAATAACAAGAATTCACAAAAAACTAGACGCTGACATCAGTGATACTCAGTTCGGGTTTCGAAACGGGCTTGGAACAAGGGAAGCACTATTTGCACTTAATATCATGTGCCAAAGATGCCTGGATGTTAACCAGGATATATATATATATATATATATATATATATATATATATATATATATATATATATATATATATATATATGTGCTTTATTGACTACAACAAGGCGTTCGATAAAGTTCGCCACGAACACCTGATGAGACTGTTGGTAGAGAAAAACTTGGATAAAAGGGACCTCAGAATTATTTTCAATATTTACTATAACCAGAAGGCGAATATTAGAGTAGAACGGGAAACAACCGAGGAACTCGAGATCAAAAAAGGCGTAAGGCAGGGATGCATACTTTCACCAACCTTGTTTAACTTATATTCAGAAGATATTATAAACAGAGCCCTTGCTGACCAAGATATCGGAGTTAAAATAAATGGCACTTTAATAAACAATTTGAGATACGCCGATGACACAGTATTAATAGCAGAAACCCCGGAAGATCTCCAAACACTGATAAACAGAATAGTAGAGTGCAGCGAAAAGTTCGGTTTATCACTTAACATCAAAAAAACAAAAATAATGATGGTGTCGAAATCTCCACAAAATTTTTCTGACATAACCGTACATGATCAAAGAATTGAGCGTGTTAGAAAATATAATTACCTGGGAACTGTGATTAATGAAAACAACGACAACTCTGAAGAAATCAAGATCAGAATAGAAAAAGCTAGAGCTACTTTTACCAAAATGAAAACAGTTTTATGCGGAAGAGAGCTAAGTTTAAATCTTAAAATTCGCCTGATGAGATGTTACGTGCTGTCAGTTCTTTTCTATGGAATGGAAGCTTGGACACTGAAAAAGATCGATACAAGGAAAATAGAAGCATTCGAGATGTGGATGTACCGCAGGATACTGAGAATATCGTGGACAGATAGAGTGACAAACATGGAAGTGTTGCGAAGGATGCAGAAAGAAAAAGAACTTGCGCTTACTATTAAAAAGCGCAAACTGCAATACTTGGGACATATAATGAGGGGACAAAAGTACCAGCTACTACAATTAATTATTCAGGGAAAATAATAGGTAAAAGATCCATTGGCAGAAGAAAACATTCATGGTTGAAGAATTTAAGAGATTGGTACAAGTGCAGCAGCTGCCAATTATTTAGATCTACGGTATCAAAAATACGCATAGCCTTGATGATAGCCAAACTTCGGAACGAGGACGGCACCTGAAGAAGAAGAAGAAGACCACAATAATGAATTAATTGGAACGTACACAAAAGTTTGGGGGGGTTTAAGGGAACAGAATCCTCATAAATTTTTTATGGGGTGGACAAATTTCACTTTAATTTTGTTTTAAGATGTTCCTGCCATAAGAATGATACATGTCCATTTTCAATAAAAAATCTCTAATAGTTTTCGATATATTAAAAAAATCGATTTTCATTTTGTAACTTCAAAGGGCTGTAACTTTTTTTATGAGCACATTTGTACTAAGCTAAGTTAGGTTCAATCGAACTATTTTTGACCCCAGAATGTGTGGTATAATTTATGACCAATCTTTTCGGGACACCCTGTATATTAAAGGTTTTGGAAATGAATGAAAATCTAGATATAATAGATCAGAAACATAATAGGATTACGGAAGCAGCGGAAAAGTGCATTGGAAGAAAGACAAAGTACGAAACAAATTGAACTACATTGAAAGGATAGCAAGAGAATCTAAACACATACTTAGATATAGGGTGTCAATATGAAAAGTTGCCACTCCCTATAATTTGGTCCCTATAGAAAATCTAAAAATACACAAAAACACGTCAAATTTGCTTATGAGGGGGACATTTTATAGACCAGTTTCCAACTAAATTATACTAACCCTCTAGCGGGGACGGACACAACCCCCAAAATCTTTAATGGAAAGGGGGGTTGAGTGATACCTCATTTTAAAGATCGTTCGATTACCTTTTCAAAAATACCACATACATTATATTTCTCTTCAGTAATTTTGGAAAAATCAAGTGAAACCGTACAGATATTAAATATCGAGTTCAGAACTCCAAAAATTTTTTGGAGTATTGAAATCCAAATTGAATTTTTTTTGGGGTGTTCAAGTATTTGGAGTGTCTTTTTGAAGTATTTTTGGAAAAATCAAGTAAAACCGTAAAGATATTAAGTATGTATCGAGTTCAGGACTCCAAAGTTTTTTAGAGTATTCAGTCCAAGATTTTTCCAAAAGTACAGAAAAGAAATATAAGGCATGTAGTATTTTTGAAAAGGTAATATAATGACCTTCAAAATGAGGTATCACTAAACCCCCTTTCCATTAAAGATTTTGGGGGTTGTGCCCGCCCCCGCTCTAGAGTTGATGTAATTTAGTTGAAAACTGGTCTACAAAATGTCCCCCTCACAAATAAATTTGACATGTTTTTGCATATTTTTAGATTTTCTATAGGGACCAAATTATAGGGGGTGGCAACTTTTACAATTGACACACTGTGAGTGTGAGTGTGTCAAAAGAATAAACTTCGAATTATTATTTAACGTAGAATCTAAAATTGTACTTCAAACAGATCATTTATAGACGTATTATCTTATTTAACCTTTGTCAACAGGTATTTTTATATGATTACAAAATTGTTGACGTCTGTAACGAAATCTTGATAAAAGTCTAATTTCACTGAAACTTTACCAAATACGAAGTTTTAAAATATAAACCGATTTGTTGCACATAAAACGGCTATATGGTGCTTAGAGTAAAAAAAGTAAAAAAGAGTTAAAAAACTACCATAATAATGGAGTCATTGGAGTTTTTACTTACGGAAAAAATCAAGCAAGATAGAACTTTTTATGATTTGAAAGAAATGTATAATTAACAAATCAAAAAGTTTTCCAAAAGTGGGTACTTAATTTTTTATTACACGTATGAACTGCAAAATTAGTTGTTATTTTAAATACCTACAAAAATATAAATTGTAGAAAAAAAACTGACCTTACCATTGAAAAATTCAGAACATTTTGCACAAAAAACCATATATAGTCGGTTCGCTAAACTCAGACACAACTGGCTAGTGATTTTAGTAAGAAATTTTGCCAATTTGGTAAAATTGGCAAAAAATAATTACTAAATACCTAGTTAATAATTATAATTATGCCAATTTTGGCAAAATTTGCCAAAAAAAAATATCGCTAAAATTACTAGCCAGTTGTGTTGAGTCACTGAAGGTTTTCACCTCCGATTTCGTTGAACCTCTATCGATTTTCATGAAAATTGGTGAGTAGTTAGAGGATACCTCAAGCAACAAAGGTGACGTGATGCGAACTTGCGCTTTTACCTTGGGGGTTGAAGACACCTCTTCTCGGGGGTAAAAATTATTTTATCCAAAATAATACCATAAATCGATATAAGGAAAAATTCTAAGCAAAATTTGTTATATAAAGTTATTAACATAAATCAATGCTTTTTGAGGTATTAAAGATCAAAGATTTTATTTTTTTCGTAAAAAAATGCATGCTTTAAAGCTGTTTTTCACGTATAACTCAAAAACTATAAGCTTTTACAAAAAAGTTGTTATTACAAAAATTGAATACAATAAAAAATTGAATACACTCCTCACTTAAAGAACCAAACTAATGTTAAGTCAAAGTTAGTTATGGGTAACTGAATGTAAATTTTTTTCGACGGGTAATCAAATCTAAGTATTCAAGCTTGAATAACGGGAAAACGATGCATTTTATAAAATATACCTGTTAAACACTACTTGTCAAATCACTTCGGATTACCTATCAATTCAGCTTCAGAAGAAGTCAGTAGCATTAAAATTAAGCGAATTATGGTGAAAAGAAGAGAACTCTTTCGAATTTTTGAGGAAACAGTGAAAAATAAAACATACGCCATTTCCACAAAAATTAAAATTCATAGTAATCCTTACAATAATTTCTTTATATTAGCGTAAGTAATGATTTCAACAATTTTGACCGGTTTAGAATGAATTTTTTTGAAAAAGAGGTATAATTAAAAAAAATACGAATTTTTAAAATAATTCTAATTTTCATTTTCTTTTGATAATAACTCCAAAAATACTTAATATAAGTACGTAAAAAATGATATATAACCAAATTTTAGTTTTTTATATATCAAATATTATACCTGTTTATTATTTCCGTAGGGTAAAAAATAACCGAGATAGAAACGTTTAAAGCTTAAATTTTGCTGCGAGAACCATGTAACTGGGGCCATTTAACCTTTTATTTTTAAAAAAGTAAGGGGTTAAAAGATTAAATTCAGCGTCGTTTAATTGCCCTTGGAATTAACTTTCAAACGGTTTTTAGGTGAATCTGATATCCTAAAAATTAATAGAGTTATTTAAAAAAAAAAACAATAACATTTTTTGAAAAAAAATTTTAAAGATACATTTTGAAAAATTTTTAGAGCATAAATTTATTCGAGGACTTATTCGAGGACTTATCGAGGACTTATTCGAGGACTCATTTGATAGATATTTTTAAGTACTTTGCCAAATGTTTAATAAGTTTAAGTTATAAAATGCATCATTTTCCCGTTATTTCAGCTTGAATACTTAGATTTGGGCATTCGTCAAAAAAAAATATACATCCAATTACCTATAACTCACTTTTATTTAACATTAAATAGTATATTAAGTATGGAGAACTATAAGGGTTTTATACCGATCGAAGACAATTGTTTGGAGGAGGAGCGGAGCGACGACTCCAATTATTGTCTGAGATCGGTTACCTTTAACGTTCGACATGCTTATAACGTTTTTTGCACGATTGATACCATTATAAATTATAAAATTAAACATTTTCGTCATATTGACTAGTTTCATTCATTTTATCAAGATAGATACTTTGGTTGTTAGGTAGTAACTAGGGTGCATAACAACAATGGAGAATTGAGTTTTTATTTAGTTGTCAATAATTTTAAGTACAATTTTGATTATTATAAATTAAAATATGAGCGAAAGTGAATTTGAAGAAATTGAACGGGCTTGGGAAGAAGGGTGTTCCGCAATTATTCCCGAAAAATCCAAAATCCGTTATCAAAATACCTACCAAAGTTTTAAAAAATGGTGCGAAGGCAAGAATTTAAGAATCGAAGAAAAGACTCTATTGGCATATTTCGTTCAAAGACATATGCAGTTGAAAGCTCCTGGAAGCCTCTGGGCAGAATATTCAATGATTAAATCCACCGTTTTTCTTTATGATGGAATTGATATTTCCAAGTTTTCAACTTTGATCGCGTATTTGAAGAGAAAAAATGTTGGCTGTAGGCCTAAGAAGTTTCAATATTAATAAATAATTCGTTAGTTTTCTTTATTCTTTCAAAAAATAAATTAAAATTAAGAGATTTTTTAACTCGACGGTAAGTGAATTACTTACCGTCGAGTTGGAGTACTTACCGTCGAGTTGGATTACTTACCGTTGAGTTGCTAGTAAATGTCACCTACTGACGTAAAATCTGTCACGGTAAACAGTCAAAAATGATCAATCGTGCAAAAAGGTCTTTTTAGTAAGAGGTTTATTTCATTTTTATTAGCTTCAATTTTGTTAATAAAAACTTTTTTATAAAAACTTATAGTTTTTGAGTTATTTATGAAAAATTGGTTAAAAACATGCATTTTTCTCACGAAAAGTTAAAATCTGTGATATTTAATAACTCATAAAGTTTTGATTTATTTTAATAACTTTATATAACAAATTTTGCTTGGAATTTGTCCTATCGAATTATGGGATTACTTTTAATAAAATAATTTTCACCCTCGAAAAGGGATGGCACCCATCCCCAGGGTAAAAGCGCAAGTTGGCATTATGTCACCTTTGTTCCTTGAGATATCCTCTAACCACTCACCAATTTTCCAGCAAATCAATTGAGGTTCAACGAAATCGGAGGTAATAACTCATATCCACCTTCAGTGACTGCACTAATCCACTAATGTGTCTTTGATGGTGGGATATACATAGTTGTGAAAGTGGCATATTATCTCATTTTTCAAGACCATTCGCACTATATTACAGATAAATCCGGTTTCAAATTCAAATTCAAATTCAAAATATCTTTTATAAAAAAAATTGTAAACAACACACTTATAGCAAATTGTCACAATTAAATAATAAATGTCTAATATACATACAATGGTATATTGTACAACAAGAGAGAAAAAAGACATATTTCTCACGAGCGCAGAAGTTTGTTAGCACGAGCCGAGGCACGAGGCGAGTGCCGCAAATCAAGCGAGAGAGAAATATGTAATTTTCTCTCGTGTTGTACACTGTACTTTTTCTATGGATGCGTTTTTTTTTCAAGAGGTAAAATTTTAAAATTAAATAATCTAGGTGCTTTTAGGTATATTATATGCCTGAATTGAAATAAAATACATATATACAAATAGGTATTAATTGTTCTTAATATTTATATACCTTATTTATTTAAAATTATAATTCACAGTTGAACAGTCTTAAAAGGTAATTTTTGATAAGTTTTGACAAGTTTAAACACATTTTGCTTGACAAAAATAATTGTGTTTGTATTATGCATGTTACCATGGAAATGGCGATCATATGTATGTAAACCGGCGGTGAACCCGTGAGAAAAAATATTTCTCACTGCAATGGCCGACTTTTCTCACTGCCTGAGGAATTGTTCATTTTGAATGTATGTACGTAGTGAGAGAAGTTGCACATTGTATAGAATCCATAGAAAAAATTACAATTACAACTACTATGAGTTAAAAGTTAAAATGTGTGATTTAAAAACTCATACACAGAATATGGTTCTAAATCCAATAAAATGCTTTTTATTTCTGTTCTAAATATATTAAAATTCTGTTGCAATTTAATTCTAAATTGCAACATTGTAATTTGTTAAAAAAATTTATACACGAATATGTAGGTCCTCTCTCTGTTGCAACTAGCCTGTGTATAGGAAAATTGAGCCCTACATACCTAGTGGGTATGCTGTGTTTTGGCTCAGAATGTGTAAACCTATCTCTATTCTTGAACAGGAACAGTAAACACTCATATATATAAAGCCATGCCACCGTTAATAATCCTAACTCCTTAAATTTTCCCCTACAGGTCCTTCGAGCTTTTATCTTGAGCATTGTTCTTATTGCTCTCTTCTGAGCAATGGATACTCTATCAACATCAGTTCCTCTGCCCCAGAAAATAATACCATATCTGAGCACTGAGTAGATGTTTGCAAAATAAACTGTCTTAAGGTGTTGTAAATTCAAATACTTAGACATTACTCGTAATGAATAACAGCCCGTGTTGATTCTTTTGCGAACAACACATATATGCTCTGACCAATTCAGATGTTGATCTATGTAAATACCCAAGAATTTTGTATTTAGATAAAAGGCATTATATTTAATTTCGATTCAGAGATCATTACCATCTTTCTATGGACCATTTCGAACTCTTTTGTTCTCGTCAGGAAAGAATATGCAATGATGCTCTGAATCGAAAAATAGATACCTATGCCATTCATGTCAATTACAAAATATAATTAACATTTAGACGCTATAGCGACCTCTTTTAACAAACTGTCGAAACCCAAAAAACTCCATCTTTAAACAAATAAATGTTTAAAAATTATAAAATCTTTGGATTTCTTGGTTCGGAAGCAGATTCTCTCTTATACCTATTCCCCATCCTTCTAAAAATTGCAAGGAAAAGGGTGATGAATGTAGAGACATGGGGAGTCTACATAGTTGCACTCCACAACATATCAATTCACCGAGGTAAAGATCAACAAATCTGCTTCCTAGTACTCGATACGTGAGTAAAACCGTGGGTAGATAAAAGGCATTCTATTTAATTTCGATTCAGAGATCATTACCATCTTTCTATGGACCATTTCGAACTCTTTGGTTCTCGCCAGGAAAGCATATGCAATGATTTTACGGTTTTACTCACGTATCGAGTACTAGGAAGCAGATTTGTTGATCTTTACCTCGGTGAATTGATATGTTGTGGAGTGCAACTATGTAGACTCCCCATGTCTCTACATTCATCACCCTTTTCCTTGCAATTTTTAGAAGGATGGGGAATAGGTATAAGAGAGAATCTGCTTCCGAACCAAGAAATCCAAAGATTTTATTATTTTTAAACATTTATTTGTTTAAAGATAGTGTCTTTTGGGTTTCGACAGTTTGTTAATTTTGTATTTGTTGATAATACAATGGTTTTAGCAAAGCATTTTTTTATTGTCACCTGTACGCTAAGCCAAGCCACTGTAACTCATATCAAGGCGTTCTTCGTCTTCTTCTAGTTCCATTATCGATCGTTGGATATCATGTTGGCTACCATATTCGCTATCGTGACTTAATGTACCGCTGCTCTGAATAATGCTGCAGTCTATTTTTCCGTACCACTGTATTAGATTTTTCAGCCATGATGTTATTCTTCTACCAGAACCACGTTTAACTTAAAACTTTCCCTGTTTTTTCTATTTCTTGAAGAGGACGACCACTGTCTATATAAGTTTAAAGCTTCTTAATAAAGTAGTACCTATCTATAGATCACTATAAAATAATTCTGGATAATGCCTTGGTTCAAGGGTTGGCCATGTGACGTAGTATTGGGTGGAAGAAAAATAAGTTTAAGTTTATTCAGACCAATCTGGGAGTAGATATAGCATTATTATCCAGAAACAATACCAATTTTTACTATGCTTTTTCATCTTCATATCAAATTTGTGGAGTAATGTCGTCATAATGTATGCTGTAATCCATGCTTTTTTTTGGAGACCCATTCAAGATGTAAATTATCGATATGTGCCACCTTAAAACATTGAAGATTTTTGCTTTTGTCTATTGATAAATGGTTCATCCTTTTCACCTTCTATATTTGCACAACAAGTCGTCGGGTTTAGGACACTTTCTTTTTTCGTCAACTCCTTGGTGAGTACCAAAGTAGTATTGTGTATTCACCATAGACCAAATTTTCGTACTACGTCAAATATTAGGAAGAACCTCACACCTCTGTAGATATTCAGAAGTTTGCAGAACTTAACATCCAATAAAATAATAAAACAAAGGATGACAATGAGTAAACTGATCTGCCAATTGCAATAAAATCCTATTCTTCACAGGTATTTGGAATACGTGTGATATTACAATAAGAAGACGCTCTGGTATGCCTTTTTTACAACATAAGAACATTTTTAAGAAATTTTTTACAACATACGTGTGATATTACAATAAGAAGACGCTCTGGTATGCCTTTTTTTTTTTTTTTTTTTTTTTTTTTTACAACATAAGAAGTGAGCTGCCGTGGGTAACGGCATAAACGCTGGCCTCATACGCCAGTAGACGTGGGTTCGATCCCTGCCAAAGACAAACCATTTTCATTTCCAATAATGACACGAGCCGTCTCACCGTGCCTCGGAGAGTACGTTAAGCCGTCGGTCCCCCTGGGCTAGTGTACATCGACACTAGTTACTTGAAACAGGGTTAAAGATGTAATTGGCGCTGGAACTATCCGAAAGGATCTCCCCGGCAAAAATGCCATACGATATTATTATTATTATACAACATAAGAAGAAGACTATGAAGAAGACTACGAGAGATGTCAGGTTAGACATCAACAATGTTTCTACAACATTTATCGCACAGACTAACAGACGGACAGACAGACGAACCGATTTCAAGAAGAATCTATCACTACAATTGCTCAAACTGATGCCACAAGACTCAACATTTGCTGTATGTTTGATATAAAGAAGGAGATATCTTATATATGTTATAGTCAAAGCCCGAATTTCAGGCACTCCTAGGTTTGACTAGGCAATCCTCAGGTCTGACTGACGGTCTTAGTCAAAGTCCGAAATAAATTACAGTTTCGGCCTTTGACTAGTCAAACCTAGGAGAGACTAATGCTCGGTTGCACCAACAGATCTTAGGCTTAAGTCGAGAATATCATAAGAATTAATATAATATAATTATAATATATTATAATACGAATACCGTAATATAATACTAGATATAATTGATAATAAGGTAAGAATCTAAAATTATGGTGCAACGTAAGTGATACTCAAGGAGGCCCTATCTATAAGTAGAGCTTAGCTAAGCTGGAGCCTAAGATCTGTTGGTGCAACCAGGCATAAGTTGTTCAGGCAAAGGTCGAAATTTAATTTTATGAAATCGGGGTTTGACTGGTCAAACCCAGATCAGTTATTAAAATGTCTTAATTTGTTAGATTAGGTTTAATAAAATGTCATTTTTTAATTTTAATGTTTATTTTTATATTGTCGTAATTAACATAAAAAATAGTGTTTATTCACATGTTGAGGCATTATGGCATTTATACCTGGTTGCACCAACAAATCTTAAGTTTAGCTTAGCCTCAGCTTATAGGTAGGACCGCTTTAATTGTAACTTACTTTGCACCATAATTTTCGATTCTTATCGATCCAATTCACGTGGAAATCCATTGTGACAAGCTGAAAATTGATCTAACACTGAATGGTGTAACGAGTATTTTTCGTAAGCTGAGCTTAAAACACGTTTTAAGCTTAAGATCTGTTGGTGTAACCAGACATTAGAGTTGCACAATACGTTAGACCTTTTTTACACTTACATAATTTTGAAGAGCATTTCTTATTGCAGTAGCATTTTATAAAGCCTTGTCCTTCAAATTTAGAATCTTTTGTACTAATTTTTCATAGAGACAGCTTAACGTCTGGAACATCTTCGAAATTAAGAAAACTCTCTTTGCATTCTCTTATTTAATTTCTTGAAAACAGAATGTTTATTGTTCCGTATTTCGTACCAACTCTATATAAACCTTCAATTGTTTTAACTTTTATGATACTTTCTAGCATCTCCTTTGGCTATACCAAAGCTGGGGATAGGTATTGTTACACAGACAGAAAAGATTAAAATAAACATAGGA
This sequence comes from Diabrotica virgifera virgifera, assembly GCF_917563875.1. NCBI lineage: Eukaryota > Metazoa > Arthropoda > Insecta > Coleoptera > Chrysomelidae > Diabrotica > Diabrotica virgifera. The sequence goes on along the minus strand of NC_065445.1, from coordinate 53,036,779 downwards.
AAGGCGATTGAAGGTCTTCATACCCAGGCTAATGCTATGAAATAATTAAGTGAAAAAAATTTCCTCCAATTTCGATCGAAAAAGCTGTAACAAAACCATTCCTTAAGTTTTGATAGAGCCAAAGAAGGTGTTCGAAATATTTTGAGTATCACACAAGATAAAACAATTGACGGTTGGTACGAAATACGGAACAATAAACAAACTTGTTTCAAGAAATCAAATAAGAGAATGCAAAGAGAAAAATGCTATTCAAAAGTGTAAAAAGACTAACGTATTGTGCAACTCTAAATGCCATAATGCCTCAACATGTGAGAATAAACACTACTTTTTTTATTTTAATTACGATAATATAAAAATAATAAACATTAAAATTTAAAAAATGACGTTTTATTAAGCCTAATCTAACAAATTACGACATTTTAATAGCTGATTTTATAAAATTAAATTTCGAACTTTGCCTGACCAACTTAGTCTCTCCTAGGTTTGACTAGTCAAAAGCCGAAACTGTAATTTATTTCGGGCATTGACTAAGATCGTCAGTCAGAACTAAGGATTGCCTAGTCAAACCTAGGAGTGCCTGAAATTCGGGCTTTGACTATAACATATACAAGGTGTCCCAAAAGTAGCGGAACGGTCGAATATTTCGCGAACTAAACATCAGATCGAAAAACTGAAAAATACGTTTTCAATAATTTTTAAAAATCTATCCAACGACGTTAAATACGATCCTCCACTCCATTCCCTAGAGGTGGGGTGGGGGTAACTTTGAAATCTTAAATGGAAACCCCGAGTTTTTATTTCAGATTTGGGTTTCTTATGTAAAAGTAAGTAACTTTTATTCGAGACATTTTTTTCAAATTACGGATAGATAGCGCTATAATCGGAAAAAGCAATTTATCGTGATACCATAGGTAAATTATAGAAACGGTCTAATATGTCGAGAAATACAGTTTCAAATGAAAAACCAAAAAATATGTATTAAATATTTTTCAAAAACTTATCGAATAACGCTAAACGTGACCCTCTTCCTCACCCCCTAGAGGTGGGGTGGGGGTAACTTTAAAATCTTAAATAGCAACCTCCATTTTTTATTGCAGATTTGGATTCGTCATGAAAAATTAAGCAACATTTTATTCAAAACATTTTTTAGAGCTCTTGATATATGGCGCTATAATTGGAAAAATACTATTTATTAGCGCCATTTATCAACCATTCTAAAAAATGTTTCGAATAAACATTGCTTAATTTTTCATGACGAAGCCAAATCTGCAATAAAAAATGAAGGTTGTTATTTAAGATTTTAAAGTTACCCCCCACCCCACCTCTAGGGGGTGAGATGGAGGGTCGTGTTTAGCGTTATTCGATAGGTTTTTAAAAAATATTAGATACATGTTTTTTGGTTTTTTATTTAGTAGTGTATTTCTCGAGATATTAGACCGTTTCTATAATTTACCTATGGTATTGCGATAAAGTGTTTTTCCGATTATACAGGGTGTCCCGAAAAGAATGGTCATAAATTATACCACACATTCTGGGGTCAAAAATAGTTCGATTTAACCTAACTTACCTTAGTACAAATGTGCTCATAAAAAAAGTTATAACCCTTTGAAGTTACAAAATGAAAATCGATTTTTTTCAATATATCGAAAACTATTAGAGATTTTTTATTGAAAATGGACATGTATCACTCTTATTGCAGGAACATCTTAAAACAAAATTTTAGTGAAATTTGTCCACCTCATAAAAAATTTATGGGGATTTTGTTCCCTTAAACCCCCCCAAACTTTTTTGTACGTTCCAATTAATTCATTATTGTGGTACCATTAGTTAAACACAACGTTTTTAAAAGTTTTTTTCCTCTTAGTATTTTTTCTATAAGTCAGTTTTTATTGAGATGCGGCTTCTTTTTCAATATATTTACGTAAAAATTGTATGAGGGGTTTGTTCCTTTAAACCCCCCAAATGATTGTGTACTTTCCAATTAAAGTATTATTGTGGTACCATTAGTTAAACACAGTATTTTTAAAACTTTTGCCTCTTAGTCTTTTGTTCATAAGTCACCTTTTATCGAGATGTAGCTTCTTTTTCAAAATATACTTAAAAATGTAAATTATAAATAAATTTTCAGATTATTAACAGGTCTCTATAATCGTACTTAACCATATACAAATATGTGGTGGATTCGACAAATATTCAAAATATTTCGATAAACACTGGCTTATCGAAAAAGTACTAAGAGGCAAAAAAGTTTTAAAAATAATGTGTTTAACTAATGGTGCCACAATAATAATTTAATTGGAACGTACACAAAAGTTTGGGGGGTTTAAGGGAACAAAACCCCCATAAAATTTTTATGGGGTGCACAAATTTTACTTAAATTTTTTTTTAAGATGTTGCTGCCATATAAATGCCACATGTCCATTTTCAATAAAAAATCTTTGAGAGTTTTCGATATATGAAAAAAAAATCGATTTTCATTTTGTACTTCAAAGGGCTGTAACTTTTTTTGTGTGCAATATTGTATATAGGTAAGTGAGGTTCAATCAACCTATTTTTGGCCCCAGAATCTGTGGTATAATTTATGACCAATCTTTTCGGGACACCCTGTACTGCCATCTATCCGTAATTCGAAAGAAAGTCTCGAATAAAAGTTACTTACTTTTACATAAGGAATCCAAATCTGAAATAAAAACTTGGGGTTTCCATTTAAGATTTCAAAGTTACCCCCCACCCCACCTCTTAAAAATGGATTTGGGGATCGTATTTGATGTAGTTGGATAGCTTTTTAAAAATGATTGAAAACGTATTTTTCAGTTTTTCGATCCAAGTTTAGTTCGTGAAATATTCGACCGTTCCGCTACTTTTGAGACACCCTATATAAAAATTAATTGCTGTCCGTTAGTCTCGCTAAAACTCGAGAATTGCTGGACCGATTTGGCTAATTTTAATGTTGAATTATTTGTGGAAGTTAAGGGAAGGTCTATGAGGTTTTATATAGTAATTTTAGTAGCCACCAAAATATTTACATGTATATGTATAAAATGCTCTGGTCACAGGGTTAGTTGCCATACTCCTCCGAAACGGTTTGACCGATGTTTATAAAATTTTACACCTATATTCAACAGGACTGGGAATAGGTTATTATCTATTTCTAATACCCGTACGTCATAAGGGGCGTTGTCCCCCTGATATTTTGTTTTTTTTAATTTTATAGGATGTAAAACGCAAAGATAAATACAACTTTAATTTTTCTCTTTTCTATCACTAACCGTTATTTTTTAATAGCGATCTAAATATTTACATCTTATATACGTATAAAAATCAATCGCTGTCCGTTAGTCTCGCTAAAACTCAAGAATGGCTGGACCGATTTGGCTAATTTAGATGTTGAGTTATTTGTGGAAGTTCAGGGAAGGTTTATGAGGTTTTATATAGTCTTTTTAGTAGCCACCAAAATATTTACATCTAGATGTATAAAATTCTCTGGTCAAAGGGTTAGTTGCCATACTCCTCCGAAATGGTTTGACCGATTTTTATGAAATTTTACACCTATATTCGGCAGGACTGAGAAGAGGTTGTTATCTATTTTTCATACCCGTACGTCATAAGGTGGTTTGGCCATGACACCGTAACTCCCACAATAATAACGTGAAAAATACGAAATTAAGCAGGTATACTCCCAGCTATTCTGAACAGATCCGTACTAAAAATTTTCTTCTAGCGCAATCGGTTTCAGAAATAACGAACCGTAAGCCGTAGAAAAATTCTGAAATTCTGAGCACTCGAGAAGAACGAGCGGCAAATTTCATAGAAGAGAAGTGTAACAGTTTAACTTTTGGACTCAAATTGGGTAAAATATGAATTTTTTATTTTTTAGAAATTTTCAAACTTGTTACAAACAGAATTTTTTCTCACGAATCATAAGCCTTATAAAAATTATGAGCACACATGGTATCACTAACTAGTGGTAAATTTCATGGAAGAAAAGTGCAACATTTTAACTTTTGAACTCAAATTGCACAGAATATGAATTTTTAAATTTTTCGAAATTTTCAAAAAATATCTCTAAACAGAACTTTTCTGACGAACCGCAAGCAAGAGAAAGATTCTGAGCACACGAAAAGAGCAAGCATCAAATTATAACATTTTATTTAATTTTAATTAATTTTATCTAATTTTATTTAATTAAACAAAAAAAAATTTATAATTCCAAATATATTAATAGTCCAGAAAGCCACTGCGCATCCGCTAGGAAAAATATTCCGATTCGGATTTTTTGCACAATCTTACTCAAAAAGGATCCCTTTTAACAAATTTGCATGTTGCCAGGACCAAAAGTGGGAAAAATTTTTTAAACGTTTTTTTTGTTTTTTTCCTAAAATTATTTTTTTGCATGGAACAAAGTTTTTTTGCGGTTTTTTGGATCATTCCAAACAGAAAAGGTCTTTAGTGACTTTTCTCTAAAGTTGATAGTTTTTGACATATAAGCGACTAAAAATTGAAAAATTACGAAATCGGCCATTTTAACCTTCAAAAACTATGTGAAAAACTTAAAATTTGAATGTTGCCAAGGTAGGTAGATATTCTTTAAACATCGATTGATGAAATTCCGAAGAGTTTTTTGCAATACAGTATTCAAAACTCCTTTGTTTTTTAATTTCTAATCACGCGTGCGCGACACTATTTTCCACCGTGCGTTGCATGTGTATACAGTATGGTGCAAATGAATGGAATACATTCGTTATTTCGTAAACCAGCGACTTTAAGGAAAAAACCCGAAACAGGTCGATTTTTATTTTTAAGTTATGATATTGTGGCATATATCGTATACTAGTGACGTCATCCGTCAGAGCGTGATGACGTAATCGATGATTTTTTTAAATGAGAATATGGGTCGTGTGGTAGCTCATTTGAAAGGTTCTTCAATGTTCTATTCAGTAATGTAAACATTTACATAAATATTTATACAGGGTGTCCAAAAAAATTTTGATACTTCTAACTAAACCTTATTCAATAAAACACGAAAACGTTTGTTTTCGATAGTTCCACAAAATTTATTAAAAAACTATGTGACTACAGCTGTTTCGGCATAGTGCCTTTCTCAAGTGATTCAAACTTTATTACTTCAAACATCATGTGTAATGAATTGAAAATAATAATAAAACCTCATTCATATCAAGCATTTTTTTTAATAAATTACGAATTCCTATTATTTATTTTAAGTTTATTGTATACAAAAGTTTAGCTTTTTTTATCTATTGAGTCAGTTACGAAGTCTGCCTGATCAGCTAGTATTACTTAAATAAAATCCTCCAATTTTATAATTAAAATAAATCGAGTAGTGGTGAGTACTTACCCATTAACTGTTTTTGTATGCCAATATTTCTTAACTAAAGTAGTTTATTATGAAGGTCAAACATTGTTAACACTAATGTTTGTCTTAAAACTTAATCTCTACATAAATATTCATGTTACCTTCATCAAAATTAGGCACATAATATGTTGCATTTTTGTATCTACCTAGAATAGTCATGTAGTTTATTTTTAAAACGAGAGTAATAAAGATAAGAATTTGACAAAGAATTAAAAGTTTTATCATATTTTATTGTTTTTCGAGATAAGTTTCAAATGATAGGTTTTTAAATCTTGAGTAAAAATAATTTTTCAACTTGCCAATAGTGTAGAAAAGTTAATTGACTAGTATAAAAATTCACAAAAAAGAATAGGTAGGTATAAAAATAGTATATATATAAAATAGTATATATATAAAAATATATATATAAAAATATATATATAAAAATATATAAAAAAAAATAAAATAGTATATATATATAAAAAAAAAGTATAAAAATAGGTAGGTACTCAGTGAAGAGTCTTGATGCAAATCAACTACTGCCACTGAAAAAATTTCGGTCAATCCAACATAAGTTCTTATTTTGGTGTGCGCTCCCTCAGACATATCCTTCATAAGCTTTACGTACTTCTCAGAAACCTATTTCACTCTCATACATTTCCATAGCTCTTGTCTAGGAACTGTGTCGTACACCTTCTCAAGATTTATAAATACCAAATGTAGTTAACAAATTATATTGATTGGATTACTATTTGTTTTCTCAGTAATAATCTCAAAAAAATGTAGCTAACTGCGCATTTTATAGGAATGAAATTTGTAATATCCGCAGATAGTAGTGCGCGAAAAACCAGATTCTTGAGCTATTTCTTTAGTAGTTGACGTAGGTTCCAAATTAACATGGCCTAAAATTGCTATTTCTGTCGCTTCATTCCTAAAATGTCTTTTATGCCCCTTTTTTATTACCTAGTAATCTCTTTTACGAGTTTTTTTAACTAGTTTTGATACTTCTTATGCTTATGAGTGATGAAGTTAAAGTAAAATATCGTCTGAGCAGTGAGCAGACAGGGAGATTTGCGAATCGAGGATTAAAACTATTGTTGACATTGACATGGACATTGTTGACCTTTGCTGATGATTTATATGGAGTTGCTCATTCTACAAGAGACGTGAGAGAGGTGTTTTTACAACTTAAGGAGGAAACATGTAGTCTGGGTCTTCGAATAAATGAAGATTAGACGAAATACATGCTAGTAACCAAAATTTCAATATTTTCTGCTACACGTCACCATGCAAGGAAGAGTAGAGGAAAGAAAAGGCTTGGGAAGAAAGAAGAAATTTTGGTTAAGGATTATCAGAGATTGGATTGGCTCACTCTTGAACATATATTTCACGCTGCGAAAGATAGGGAAAGGTTTAAAGAAGTTATCGCCAACCTTCCTTACAAGACGGCACAATACAATAAGAAGAAGATGAAACTGCTAAAAAGACAATCTCCTTAAGATTGTTCATGTCAATATTCGCCCAGTTGTTACACATAGAAGTAAAACATGGACTCTAATCAGTGCGAAATAAATAAGCTGCTGATATTTGAAAGTAAAGTTCTCAGAATGATAATAGGCCGTCAAATTTTGAATTGACAGGAGAGCGGAAAAGGTGCCGCCTTGCTGAATTACTGAAATCATCGTCAAACATATTAAAAAAAATGTGGATATAATTTAAACGCGCTCTACGTTAGAATCGTTCATTTCGATGGAATTTAAAAAATAATTATTTACTAGCGCTGTTAAATGTTTAGGACCGACAAACATGGAAGGCAATAGTAGACACGACAAAGACTCACGAAGAGTTGTAACGCCATTGATGGTGATGATGATGACTAGCGCTGTTAAATGCTAGGCACCACCAATAGTTCGAATAATTAAACTAAAGGTGCTTTTTCACGTGACCGAAAAATTTGTGATTAACACTAACAAAACACAGGCTGTATCTTTGGTTTTTAAAAGGTGTAACACTTTTAATAACTAGACCATTTTTCACAAGAACAGAATTAATATGTATATGAAAAGAAAAATCACGGATGCCTGAATTTTCTAACGAAATTCCTGTCTACTGATGTACCGATAACTGATAACGGTGCCGATTGCCGATGTTTATTTAAAATTAAAGATTTGTGTCTATATCGTTAAAATTTTGAACATTTGGAATAAAAATCGATCTGCTTTAACATTTTCACAAAATGAAAATAAATATTGCAAAATGTGAGGATGGATTCTTTTGAGTGGCCAACACTTTATAAGAAACGCTGTGTCTAGGTACACGCTAACGTGTACGCAAATAAAAAAGTTAGGTACACGCGAATTAAACTTCATCAAGCCAGTGACGTCATTATTTAGCGTGCGCGGTGACTTTATATTTTGGTACACGCTATTTTGACATTTTTAGTGTTTGTTGTTTGTTTGATAGAAAATATTTTTATTAAGGGAAGGGGAAGGGAAGCAAAACTATTCAGATGTTTGAAATTTAATTGTAATAAAACAATATGCATATAAAAGTATATATTCAGGTTAGCAAAATAAATATTAGTTAACATGATATATACAAAATATTGCTAAAATAATTTTTATACGTAAGTTAATTATACCAGTTTATTTGGTGTTTATTTTTATTTATACAGGGAGTTGAACTTGTTACGATTTTCATAGAAAATTGGTTATAACTTTGTAAATATCCTGTATAACATAATAAACCTTTATATTTTTGTGATATGGAAGTTAAGAAGATTTCGAACATAAAATAAAATACAGGGTGTTCCATTTAAAAAACATAAGTTTGGTCCGAGAGTATATTATCGAACATTCTAACATTCTAACTAATTTTAGTAATTTTGTAATATGAAGCTCAAAGTTTGCTAAAATTTTTGATACTAACTTTTATTGCTATCTATTACTTGCGGATCTACTGAGCTTTATCACACTAATCAATCGCCCCGTATATTTTATCTTATTCCTTCTGCTACCGTTAATCACGAATTTTTGTCTCTTATCTTTTTCATACTGTTTTAGAATGTTGTTAAACTCATTAAAAGAACTAAATAATTGTCCATACTCCATATAGTTAATTACAAAAAAACACTAAACAAGTAAAAAATAAGGAAACTCTTTACAAATCAATATTAAAGTGTAAACATAACGCGATTAGACAAATTCTAACTACACTCTGACACTCGCGATACTTACAGATACTTAATACCACAGCATACACGCGGCTCAAATTAGCGTGTACCAAAAAACCCAGTCATAGTACACGCTAAATAATGACGTCACTGACTTGATGACGTTTAAGCGTGTACCTAACTTTTTTATTTGCGTACACGTTAGCGTGTACCTAGACACAGCGTATAAGAAATATAATTAAAAATGAAACAAAACACTTTTGTTATAATAATTTTTCGAACATTTTTCAATTCCGAACATACCGTGATCACAGGATCACAGCCGTGAAATGTCTTCTTATCTTGACAGTGACAGTATGCGTTGACAGTGACAGTTCATGACGTGTGCAGTTTAAATTATGGCGGCAGACGTAAACACAGACTTAAATAATTCATGGAAAATGTATTTTCCAATAATGATAAATTTCTTGATGTCCATTGGGACTTACTGTTTTACAGTTAGGTTGATTCCAGGAATAAAGGATAAATTTATCAAAGCAAATTTGTTTGGAATTGATATGAGCAAAACAACCAGTGATAAAGTGTAAGGTTATGAAATATTAATTTTATTCTAATTCATATATTTTATTATGTTAAAACCCATTATCATGAAATTTACGGTACAAAAGGAAGATACGTCTTAGTTCTCTCTCGTTTTTTTTAAATAGTATTAACACAAAAAAGGTAAACAAAATTGTACTTTGAACTAGACAATACCTTCCTGATATCTTGAATTTGTACAATAGAGGTGACCAGATTTCAAGGATCAATGGTCGTATCCTTTTCAAGTATTATTCCTCATGAAGTTATATCATAAGGGCACAGTAGACAGAAGAATAAAATCAAAATGGGTAGACGGTCCCTTCTTTTTCTTGTAGCTTTTATCATCAGTCTGATATTTTTTGGTTTTCCAAAAACAAACAAAGCTATTTTTGCACTAGATAATACTATACTGGCATATTGCATCTGGTTACGGAGGAAATATTATCCTGAATTTGTACAATTGAGATGACAAGATTTCAAGGATCAGTGGTCTAGTCTCTTGCAAATAAGGCACAGTAGATGGAAATGAAAGAAAGAAATCTGAATAGCTAGACAATACCTTCTTTTTCCTGTAGATTTATCATCAGGCTAAAGGTTTTTGGTTTTTCATTAAAATTACGGATTTAAATTTTGATTTCATATTTTTCTGGAGTTCATAGATATTCACTAGAGGTAATGGATTTTGACAAGAGCGAGTCATGCCGATTCAGTACACTAGTTTACTTGTTATTTACAAGGTCATAGCTCTTGTCAAAATCCATTATCTCTTCAGATATAATGCCATCAAGTAACACTGTTCATTTAGTAACACAATACTACTGCTGACACTCATGCTTGGTCAGTACCCTCGATAAAAACCTCGTGCCGACACACTGTAGGTCTGGGCACTGAATGAGTTATTAAAACACCGAACATACCATGAATATTATTCTGTTATTATATTGAAATATTTTTTTTAGGCCAGAATCATTAGGTGTAGTTACAGGATGTGCATTCCTTATTACCATGTTTTTATTTATACCTATTCCGTTTGGAACCAGCTTGATACATGGCGATTTCCCCCATGATGAGGTTTGTATAATTTTACAGATGTTTAAATTTATAGATTCAATTTGAATAACTTACGTAGCCTCATTGTCTATAGCCTGTTGTAAGGAGTTGAGTCGTGGACTAGAAAATTGAGACTTTCGAAGTGTGGCTTTATCGTCAAATCCTGAAGATATCTTATACTAACCCCGTTACTAATCATAATGTTTTGATGAGAATACAAAAAGAAAAAGAGCTAGCCAAAAATCGAATACCTTGGTGACATCATGAGGAATAGTGAGAGGTATGGACTGCTGTAACTAATCTTGCAGGGAAAAGAAGAAGGAAAACAAGGAGTAGAAAGAGGAAGGATTTTTTGGCTGAAAAAATTTACGTACATGGTTCAGCATCATGATGGTCATCAATGATCTTGCTGAATCTGTAACAGATGAATCATCTAGCCTTATTAATTTCGCAGATGACTCAAATTATCTGATTTGGGCCAAAACTGTTGAAGAGTTGCTCTTAAAAACAGGTGAAAATCTGGAGGGGGCTGAGAGATGGTTTGCTGGGAATAAATTATTGTTGAACTGTTATAAGACTGTTTTCATCTATTTTAGAACCATTCAGTCTCGAGGTCCGATCACAAATGTGGTAAATATTCAATCAGACCACATAGAAACATCCAACTCTGTCAAATTCCTGGATATCTACATTGAGACCAATATCTGCAGTGGGATGTACACCTATTGCAGTTATGTAAAAACTGAACTCTGCATGCTACTCAATAAGAGTGCTTAAATAGTACTTACAGCAGGATACTCTTCTTACTGTTTATTATGCTAACTTTTATTCTCGACTACATTATGGAATCATGTTCTGGGGAAATGCAGTGGCAGCATCAGAGCTTCTTATGATTCAGAAAAAAGTAGTACGGATTATTCTTGGGATGAAACTCAAGGACTCATGCAGGGGGGAATTTAAACTACTAAATATACTTACTTTCCCAGCCATATACATTTATCAATGTTTAAAGTTTCTTTTTAAGGACCCTTCATTATTTAATCATTACATCCCTAATTATACTCATCACACAAGAGCTCTAAACCTAACTATCCCTAGACACAGGCTTACTCTAACAGAACGGAGTCCACTATATGCCTGTATCAAATTCCACAACAAGTTACCATCAGCGTTAAATCAAGAGATTCAATTTGGAAGATTTAAAAGAGAGTTATTTAAATATCAGGTCATTGTAGAACCATATACTGTGGTTGAATACCTGGAGTATTAGTTGTTTTGTTTTTGTAACATGTAATGTCTAATTTTTAATTATGATAATTGTTCTATGTACTTTAGATTTATACAATCTCTTTTTTTTACTTGTACTTTTACATGACGTTATTTGCTCAAATATGTAAAAATTTTATGCAAATAAAAATTATTCTATTCTATTCATCAACATCCAAAATAGATAGGCACTGGAAGAAGAGACATCATTTGAGGATTATTTATTTGATTACATTTATTCAACAAATTAAGTAACTAAATAGCCTCTGTTGGACAAAGACAGTATGTGATTAGTTTTTAATAATAAAAACATCCAACTAAGTATGTCGAACATCACGATGTTGTAAGTAATTTCTTTGTAAATCATGTGAGGAAATTGAAGAAAAATTATACTATTTGATCTAATATTTATCTCATTGAGCCCTATGCTCTGAAATTTAATCGTGAATGAAATCATCAACAGTGTCCCCAAAGGAAGAGGATACAGAATAGAAAATAAAGAAGTAACAAGCTGAAAATGCGAGCATTATCATAACGAAAACTTTTAATTACATATTTAAATTCATAATATGGAAAATTACTATTACGAAAAGTTGTTTAGAATTAAAAATTATGTTTCAATTTGCAATTAAATCATTCTAATTTAAATGTTGTGAACTTAAATGTGAACTATACAGATACTTTACTCAAAATTCATATTTTTTATATACCTCGTATAAAATTAATAAAAATTTATATGTGATGGTCGCATCATAAATCTTAGACCATGAAGAGCTTTTTATGAAGAATAACTTTTCTTCGTCAAATTAAAAATGCAAGAGTTCTAAATGAAAATGATGATTTAAAATCAGTATCTTGAGAAATAAGCGTTATTTTAAGAGTGCCACTCTTCTATAGTCACATAACTTTTTTCTTATTGCATACTTTGATTTGAAATTTTCCAAAAAAAAAACTTCTTCATCAATTATATTTTATTCAAAAATGAATAACCATTTTCTCAACCAGAGAAGGTTCCCATTGTTTTCATTCTGGTGGGATATGCTATATGCCATTAGAGTGAAAACTTAGTCTCTTATATTTTATTCCTGTGTTGGTGAAAATTATAAACTAAAAAGTTTGTCACTCAACTTTTTTAAGTAAACATGAAACTAACGAAATCTGACGACAAAATGTTTAAAAATTAACAACTCTTTTAATCTGTTTAAACAGTTTGAATAAAGCACATTGTTATTTAAATACTTCAAAGATGACACAGTAAAATTTTCAAAAGGAAATATTTACAGCGATGTAAAGTCGAAAAATCATTAAAATTGATTTTTGTATAAAATTTTATTTTTGAAGTTATACTTCTTTAGGCGCGATAGGGAGTGAATTTTTATTATTCTGCGCGCATGCGCACTGAGACAGGATGTTGTTCGTTCCTAAAACTTTTAAGTTATATGTATCAGTCCAAAAAAGGTGTGGAAAAAATATATTAGTGTTTTTAGTAAATATATTTATTATAATTTTTGTGTCTTTGGATTTGTCTTCCTTGGGAATAAGGTAATACGTATTATTAAAACATTTGTATTTAATACTACACTTCGTCAATTTGTTACCGTGGTTTGTCATAATGTCCGAGAAACCGTCAAAACAATGCCTTCGTAGCCTCGTTGGTACAGCATTCGACCACGAATCGAGAGGTCCCGGGTTCAAATGCGGACAATTGCTGTCTTTTTTTTTAAATTTGTATTTTTGGAAAGTGGTAAGTAACTATTAAACTCAGTTTAATATTTAATAAAATAAAAATAAACTGTTAAAAATATTTTATTTCGCTTAAATCATATAATAGTATAACTTCTTACGTGCGTACAAGATACACACACATTCTTTTTTTAACATATACCACCAAGTCTAGATGAAAATAAACTTCATATTCAGATTCAGCGGTATCGAAAATATAAAGAATCACCAAAATTGGTCATTCGTCTTAAAGTTGATTTTCGTGGCCGGTATAACGTAATTTTAGGAGTTGCTACCGCTCACCTAAAAATGGAACAGTCTATTTATAATTAAAGGGGGCCGTATACTCGTACACACCTTTGTTGTTAATACATTATTGCTTTCAAAATATACTCAAATTGTATTTTTAAACATCTTATTTATTTTATATAATAATTAAATTCACTATAAAATGTCATTTATATTTTATTAATAGCTAATTTAAAATTTAGTTTGACATTCACGAAGTGTCAAACTTAAATGTAAATACCAAATATCCTATGCTTTGTGCATAAATAAAATATAAGGATTGTGACGTCACATTTTAGACTTTGAGGTCGGTTATCTTGAAGATGGTTAGAGATATCGAAATGCCGTTTTCAGATTTGAATTTAGAAGACAAAACTACATAAGAGTCCATCGGTAAATCTGTTCTAAGTACTACAGAAGCGGCGACGCAATAACATACAAACTTTGCGAATTTATAAATGAAAAGTTTTCATTGAAAATACGGTGTTACGCAGATGATGCACTATTACACTCAAGATGAAGATAGTCTGCAAAGACTAGTCCACAGATTTAACATAAAAACAAAAGAATTTAATATGACAATCTCATCTCAGAAAACTAAAGAATTTTATTGAGATAGCTTCTAAATTGTAGTCAATTTAGCCTAATGGTTATATGCTTACTTTTGTTTGAAGTCCGCTATTGAAAGTGGCAGACTATCAAGATACCAAGTACATTATATTTTTTTATTTCTAGTTTGTGGAACTCATAGCAGCACTCTTATCAATCTGCTGCATGCTGCTACTGGGATTTGCCGATGATGTACTAGATCTGAAATGGAGACACAAACTTCTACTGCCAACAATAGCCTCCCTACCTCTACTAATGGTTTACTATGTGAATTTTAATTCCACAACGATCGTAGTACCTAAACCTTTCAGAGATTTACTGGGGTTTTCAGTAAATATTGGAATTTTGTATTATATCTATATGGGAATGCTAGCTGTGTTCTGTACAAATGCAATAAACATTCTAGCTGGAGTTAATGGCTTAGAAACTGGACAAAGTGTTGTTATAGCACTGTCAATTATTATATTTAATGTTATCGAACTGTTTGGGCCTGTCCCGAAACCACATCAGTTTAGTCTCTATTTCATGCTGCCATATACTGCGTCCACGCTTGCCCTTTTAAAACATAATTGGTAAGTATTTTTCTGTTGCATGTTTGCTAGTATTTTATATAAAGAGACTACCATAGCATGTTTCTTTTTTCTCTTAGAAAACATTTTTTAATCTCTCTTCGGGGTATAGTTAGGCGGAACAACAAAATATAGCATATAGAAAAAACATGTTTCTGTAACTAATTTCTGAAACAATAGGCTATTGATTATGTACTATAGAAAGGAACTACAACGTTAACGGGGTTTTATTATTTCATATGATCAATGAATCTCTATATATGAAAAAACCGCGGAGTGCTACCATTTAATGGGGTGCGTTTTTGAGAAATGGGTGAATTAGTCCCTGGGCACAGGTTACATTAGGGTGAGTTCTATGCACTTTTGGTACAAACACGTCCACATAAAAATTGTTCCTGGTTAAATTTACTATCTAAATATAGCTTTTTAAAGTCAAAGATACTTTTTTTTACAAAAATATATTCAAAAGAAAAAGCACAAAGAAACCCAAAAGAAAGAAATTTTATTTTTTGTCCCATAACTTTTGTCCACGGAGATATAGGTTTAGACATTGCTTCACAGAAAAAAAACTTACATGTTTGTTCTTTAAAATGACGTTTGGTAGAGGCCATTAGGATTTAAAGTTTTCGAAATATGATTTTTCAAAGTTCGCCACTCACAGCAATTTTGGGCAATTTTCCTTGTTATTTCGCAAATATTGTTCTGTAACTTTTTTCTACGTAACTATAGGCATATGCAATGGTACATGTAAGAGGAATAGAAATCAATTACCTTTAAAATGTTCTACTGTATAATGGTGTACAACTTCTTTTAAAGAGGTTATCTTTTTCAAAACTTTATACTTTTAACAAGTTTTTATATTTTTTACGATTATTTTTTAAATTTCCCATTATTACTTTTTTTTCTACATTTAGGTATATATTATATAATAAAAAAGAAAGCTTATTCTGTTTACTTTAAAATGGTGGATTATAAAAAATTCTAGGATTATTTTTGAATAAGATATGCTTTTTCAAAATGTAATAAGTACTTGCAACGATTTTTGATTTTAGGATTATTTTTTAAATTCCTCATTATAACTTTTTATGTGATTGTGTGTTATGATTGAATCTTATTTTTTATAGGTAATACTTTGGATCCACGTGACTCGGCCAGGCAAACTTCAAAATATTGATTAATTCCAATATTTACTGTCAAAGCTCCTGCACCACAAGCTTTGCTTGAAAAAATAGAATGTAAATGTACCAAAGGATGTACAAAAAGCTGCGGTTGTAGGAAGATAGGAATTAGTTGTTCAATATTCTGCAAAAGGTGCATGTGCATGGGTACCTACTAATTGTAGGAACTCTAAAATAAGTGAGGAGTCAGAGGAAAATATTGAAGCTAATGCTAACGAAGAGATGGACTTTGATTCTGAAGATTTTTTAAACGTCAACGTTTAAATAATTTTAACTAAAGTGATGTTTTCTAAGACTAATGTTTATGTAATTTTTGTAAAAGAAATAATTTTAAATAATACAGGTAAAAAAATATCAAAAAATAACTCGGTTTCCATTACATATTTAAATATAGATGATACACCATTTTAAAGAACAGAAAGTAAGCAGAAGTAAGTATATTCATATTCATGTACAAGAAAAAAAAGTTATAATTAGAAATTTCAAAAATAATCGTAAAAAATATAAAAAAGGATATTTTTTTTATATTAGGTATTATATAATACATAATATATAATATAATATTTTATTATATATACCTACTATATATAATATAATTTTATATAATATTATATAATATATTATATAATAATATTATTTTATGTTTATATTATATTATAAAAAATCGTTAAAAGTATAAAACCTTGAAAAACCATAATCTCTTTAAAAAAAGTCGTACAACGTTATACAGTAGACCATTTTAAAGGTAATTGATTTCTATTCCTATTACGTGTACCATTGCATATACCTAAAGTTACGTAGAACAAAGTTACAGAACAATATTTGCGAAATAACAAGGAAAATTGCCCAAAATCGCTATGAGTGGCGAACTTTGAAAAATCATATTTTGGAAACTATAAATCCTAATTACCTCTATTAAACAACATTTTAAAGAAGAAATATGTAGGTTCTTTTTCTGTAAAGCAATGTCTATACATATATCCTCGTGGACAAAAGTTTTGAGACAAAAAACAAAATTTCTTTCTTTTGGGTTTCTTTGTGCTTCTTCTTTTGAATATATTTTTGTAAAAAAAAGTATCATTGACTTTAAAAAGTGATATTTAGATAGGAAATTTAACCAGGAACAATTTTTACGTAGATATGTTTGTACCAAAAGTGCATAGAACTCACCCTAATGTAACCTGTGCCCAGGGACTAATTCACTCATTTCTCAAAAACGCACCCCTTTAAATGGTAGCACTCCGCGGTTTTTTCATATATAGATGTCCATTGACCATATGAAATAATAAAACCCCGTTAACGTTGTAGTTCGTTTTAGCTGTCTTATTTTGAATATAATCAATAGCCTACAATATGTTCCTGAAACTTCTTATTTTTAATAAGAAATCGCCACAATTTTGATTGAAAGTACAGTAAAACCTCGATATAACAGACTAATTGGGGGGACGGAGTGTCCGTTAAAGGCGAAAGTCTGTTATATAAAAATAGGTTTAAAATAAATCAAAAAACTTTTTTTTAATATTGTTTGCACTTTTGATGCTTTTGCTGTTTTTTTTTTATTAGAAATGTGTCCGCATTATGCTATAATAAAAAGTTTATTGAAATTCTCTGTAAAATACAGAGACGTTTTTAATTTTTTTTTCACATTTGAAGTCAACAGGAAAAGAACTTGATAAGTCTAATTTTGACATTTCTCATTTTTAATACCACTTTGTAGCTTTAATTACATCGTTTCTAAGAGTTACACAATACAGAGTAATAACTTGATAAGTTAAAGGATGAAATAGGAAAGAATGTTATTAGTTAAATTTTTTGTTTTTGTATTGTATTGTAATGTAACATAATGTAATGTATTGTCGCCTTACACCACTATGTGGTAAAAAGGTTTTTTGAAAATATATAATATATAAGTTAAAAGATATCAGTGTTTAAAGAGTACAGAAAAAGAACTTGACATGTCCATTCCAAACAGGGGAAAACGTTTATAAGTCCAGGTAGTTAATATGCAATATAATTTTGAAAAACTAAAACGTAAACCATCAACCAATATATCATTTTTTTTTTCTAATTGACTGTAAGATGTATTTTAACATAATCACAGAATTTTAAACTTTAAAAATGTTCTCCTGAACGAAACCAAAAATGTAACTTATATGAAGTTATTTTCCTGTGGTCTTCATTTGACCGGATTTTCTTGTCCGTTATATCCGAAGTCCGTTAAATAGAGGTCTGTTATATCGAGGTTTTACTGTACATTTATTTTGACATTTTGATTTCCACCTTGTAAATTGTTCTCAAAATACTGTAACGGTTAGCTCTTTCAGGACGACAGACTCAGTAAAACACAGGTTAAAAATAAAAGAAATGTATTCAGGATATTCATATACAGGGTATTTCATTAAGATTTATCCATATCGTAACTGGAGAAACCTTAGCACAAAATACGAAGATTTAACCCAAAACACTTAAATAACATATTCTTCTTTACCGAGATACAGAGTGTTTTATTACAAATATTCTAAAATGATTTTAGCCCATTGTTTTAACATCTTCCAATATTTTTTGTTCAAACTTGAAAAACAGTTTACACATGTTAGGATACTCTAACTAGTGTTAAAAGATAGTTTTACCAGAGGCGCGCTGTAGGGATATATGTTTCATTTTCGCCCCTTTTTCCCCCTCACAGTCCACGCCACTGTCGTAATAATCATTTCAGCATGTTTAGATTCCTTGTTACTTTTTACATAATTATCATTCTTTTGTCTCATTGCGATAGAGTAAGCAGTTTTCAAGTTATTTGCGTTTAAAGATAATGGATTCCACAAGACTATGTATTTTAAAGTACATTCAATAAGATTGTGTTAAAAATACATACAGTCGGAAAAATGAAAGAATACCCATCAGTCTTTACAATCCATACAATCTTTTTGTATAACAAACGTTTGTTATTTATAGAAAAAGACAGCAAATAAAAAATAAGTGATTGATGTGATCGTTCATGGGTATTCTTTCATTTTTCCGACTGTAGTCTTATTGAATCCATGACATTAAAACCTAAATAACTTGAAAACTACTTACTCTATCGCATTAAGACAAAAATATGATATTTACGTAAGAAGTAATGAAGCATAAAAAAAACATGCTGAAATGATTATTACGACAGTGGCGTAGATTGTAAGGGGGGAAAAGGTACGAAATGAAGTATACAGGGTGTCCCAAAAAGATTGGTCATAAATTATACCACACATTCTGGGGTCAAAAATAGTTCGATTGAACCTAACTTACCTTAGTACAAATGTGCTGATAAAAAAAGTTACAGCCCATTGAAGTTACAAAATGAAAATCGATTTTTTTCCATACAACGAAAACTATTAGAGATTTTTTATTGAAAATGGACATGTATCATTCTTATGACAGGAACATCTTAAAACAAAATTATAGTGAAATTTGTCCAGCCCATAAAAAATTTATGGGGAATTTGTTCCCTTAAACCCCCCCAAACTTTTGTGTACATTCCAATTAATTCATTATTGTGGTACCATTAGTCAAACACAACTTTTTTAAAACTTTTTTGCCTCTTAGTATTTTTTCGATAAGGCAGTTTTTATCGAGATGTGGCTTCTTTTTCAATATATTTACGTAAAAATTTTATGGGGGTTTTGTTCCTTTAAACTCCCCAAATGTTTGTGTACGTTCCAATTAAACTATTATTGTGGTACCATTAGTTAAACACAATGTTTTTAAAACTTTTGCCTCTTAGTCTTTTTTTTCATAAGTCACCTTTTATCGATAGCTTCTTTTTCAAAATATACCTAAAAATGTAAATTATAAATAAGTTTTCAGATTATTAACAGGTCTCTATAATCGTACTTAACCATATACAAATATGTGGTGGATTCGACAAATATTCAAAATATCTCGATAAACACTGGCTTATCGAAAAAGTACTAAGAGGCAAAAAAGTTTTAAAAACATTGTGTTTAACTAATGGTGCCACAATAATTTAATTGGAACGTACACAAAAGTTTGGGGGGGTTTAAGGGAACAAAACCTCCATAACATTTTTATGGGGTGCACAAATTTTACTTTAATTTTTTTTTTTAAGATGTTGCTGCCACAAAAATGTCACTTGTCCATTTTCAATAAAAATCTCTGAGAGTTTTCGTTGTTGTTCTGAAGCTATTTTTTGAGTTTTCGATATATGAAAAAAAATCGATTTTCATTTTGTAACTTCAAAGGGCTGTAACTTTTTTGTGTGCACTATTGTATATAGGTAACTGAGGTTCAATCAACCTATTTTTGATCCCAGAAGCTGTGGTATAATTTATGACCAATCTTTTCGGGACACCCTGTATATCCCTACAGCATGCCACTGGTAACAGTGAAAAACTATCTTTTAACACTAGTTAAAGTATCCGAGCATGTGTAAACTGTGTGTCAAGTTTGAACAAAAAATATTAAAACGTGCTTTAACAATGGACTAAAATCAATTTAGAACATTTGTAATAAAACACTGTATCTCGGTAAGGAACAATATTTTATTCAAGTGTTTTGGGTTAAATCTTCGTATTTTGTGCTAAGGTTTCTCCAGTTACGATGTGGACAATACTTAATGAAACACCCTGTATACAGTTCAAAATTAAAAATAACAAAATAAAATATAATTCTATCTTCGCCCCGTCCCGGAGCGAGCTGCAAAAGAAATAAATTTATATTTATCTAGTATCAAAAATATAATAACAACACAGTATATACAATCGCGATCTCGCTATACGGAATCAATCTATCTACATGATTACACTCTCAGACTCGTAGTCCCCAATCAAATATCAACACAGTTATCCATCAGCCATCTCTGGGTGAGGTGGCGGCTGCCGCTCGCTGCAGTCGCGACTCCGGCGGAATGCCTCCTCACTACAGAGCCGCGGAATGCCTCCACCTCGGCAGGTTCCAATTCAGTCCATTGCATATCTGCCGTTTGAGTTCTTCCCGGTTCACTACACCAAGTAGAACTGCCTTCATGATTCTCCTAGCTCGTCTTAAAATATACTCTCGGTAACCATCACTCCTTCGGTTTCGCCGGAGTGGTGGCACGTAGGGGGGCGGCGCCAATATGGAAACTCGTTCGTTTCTCCATCGAAACTTCAAAATAAACGTATTTTCAATTAAACTTGTGGTTATTTTCGATTAAAAATAGTAGATCGTATAAACATTCCTACATATCGCTCACGAATTGTCTTTCCAAAAAAACTCATTTGTTTAAAAATCTGTACAAATTTTTGTAATCGAAAATAATTTGTTTGATACATACTTTCAAAATTTTCTGGAAGTTCAAATAACAATTTTTTTTTTCAAAAGTTTGTAGCTTTATTCTAGTTTAATAAAACCAAATTTTATTTGCTATTTTATACGAGTTATGAGTATTTCATCCAGATCAATTGATTATTAAGAATGATATAATAGTCCAGGGCGCATCTGTTTTGAGATGGACGTTGAGAGGGGACTCATATTTTTTTGCAGAAATTGCTTGGAAATAACTCATATAATAATAAGTGAGTTATTCTCCCGCTCAAAAAGGTCCGCAACATTGCTTACATAGTCAAAATGTCAAAAAATTAAGAAACAATTCGATTCTTTTCTTCGTTTTTTGATTATAACTTTAAAATTATTCACTTCCGAGAAAAGTTGCATTGACACAAAAGTTGCGTAATTAAATTTACTACAGTATAGGATTGGTTAAAAATTCCTGACGCCGTGGTGGTTAACCGATCTTTATTTTGTAAATTGCAAATAAAAGGTACAGTATTCTTTTATATGTAAAAAAATCAACTTGCTGTCTGCTTTATTTTCAGTCCTGCAACATTTTGGAAAAATGATTTTTTTTTGCGAAAGCTGGATTGCAAAATTTATGAAACCGATTTTAATTAAATTTACAGTATTCTTTTAATGTATAATAAAGTTTTTCTGAGTGAAATATGAAGGTCCTAAGTGTAGCACAAATGTTTGAAAAACATAAAATGCGAATACTTGTTTTTTGCGGTTTCTTCACAATTATTGCTATTTTGCAACAAGGGCGACAATTTTTAAAATTTGTAGCTAATCCCATATTGCAGGAAATTTAATTACGGAACTTTTCTAGTAAATGAATACTTTTAAAGATATAATCAAAAAACAAAGAAAAATATTGAATTTTTCCTTCATTTTTTGACATTTTGATTATTTAAACAATGTTCCGGACCTTTTTGAGTGGAAGTATAACTCAAATATTATTATATGAGTTATTTTCAAGCAATTTCTGTAAAAATATATGAGTCACCTCTCAACATCCAAATGTACTAATATTTTTACAGATGCGCCCTGGTCTATAATGGAAATCCGTTTTCATTAGTTATTGTAGCACTTTAATAGAGTCTTTACTTTTATTAAATCAATGATGATTTTGTGATGATTTAAATTTTATGATAAACAATTATGATGATTTTATATGATTAGAACTGTAGTTTCTAGATATTGAAATCTGATCTCATAACAAAAGGTGTAACAAATAGGGAACTTGCACATTTTTTTTATTAGATAATAATGTTCAGTTTTGTTTAAAAATGAGATTTCCAAAATTTCACGCTTCAAAAACTCGTAATAACTTAGAAATACATATTTAAAGTCTTCAGCGGTATAAAATAGTTCAAACGGCACGTGACGTCACATAGTTTTGCATTAGTTTTTATTATGGTTATATTTCGCTGTGTCTAGGTACACGCTAACGTGTACGCAAATAAAAAAGTTAGGTAGACGCGAATTAAACTTCATCAAGCCAGTGACGTCATTATTTAGCTTGCGCAGTTACTATATATTTTGGTACATGCTATTTTGATATGTTTAGTGTTTGTTTGATGGAAACATATTTGTTAAGGGACGGGAAGCAGAACTATTCAGATGTTTCAAACTTAATTGTAATAAATCAATGTGTATATATAAAAGTATATATTTAGGTTAGCAAAATAATTATATGTATTTAGTTGACATGACATGTAGGTACAAAATATTGTTAAAATAATTTTTATACTTAAGTGAATTATTATAATCAACTATTCTAAATGCAAAATAAGCCACAATTTAACTAAAAAAAATATTTTATTAACGTTTAGACGTCCAAATCGGATGTAATTGTCAAAATACAAAAATTAGTCAGATTAAATAAATTATTGGAAAAAATTTTTTACTAAGCAACAACATTTTTGTTTAATTTAATAATATTTTGTATTTTGACAACGACATCCGGTTTAGAAGTCGAAACGTTAATAAAATCAATTTTTTAGTTAAATTGTGGCTTAGTTCCCATTTAGAATAGTTGATTACAAAAATGCCACAAGGATAATAGCTTTAAAACAAGTTAATTATTATGGTATGGTTTGAAATCAACATATCAGGCACATTTTTGTGAATTTTTTCGACGGTATGGTAGAATTATTTTATTTTTAAATTAAATAAACATATTAAGTACAATTCAAAAAATATTTAAGAAAAAATTCAATCCAAAATATTGAAAAATAAGCCATTGGCAACAAATTTTGGCAGGCAGCTCAAAAAAAATTGATTTTGCGGTGGACATCAGAACTCATCACTGGATCATACGAAACAAAAAATTCAAAAAGATTTAATTAGCTTATGAGTTTCACGAGGTAACAACGTCGTTTTTTATTTTTAATGATTTTTGGTATCACTCAGAAGTCAAAAATACGAAATTTTTGATCAAAATTTTGTGAAAACCAACAGATTTAATATTGTTGAACAAAAAATAAGCACAAAACGAAAAATATCTCGACGTTGTTACCTCACGAAATGTCTAAAGAAAATCTATGCAAAATTTCAGGTAGATCGGTCAAGTAGTTTTTTAGTTACAATGTTCACCGCATTTGAAAAAGCAGTTTTGAGAAAAATGCGTTTAAAGTTTGACAACTGCATCTTCATCTTCTTATTTGTCTGCCAAATCTTAAAGTGATGAACATTGGAATATGTTTTTTGAATTGCGGAGTAATCTACAAAAGAGAAGGCGAACAGTTTTTTAACGTTTCTCACTACGCTCAAGCGTGCTGGCGCGAAGCCGCGGCAAAGCGAGTCGAAAGTAGGGATATTCAACACCCTGTATCTCTGGTAATTTTACTCTGATTATTTTGAAATTTTCAGAGAGTATTCTTGAAAGTATGCACTTTTATTTGAAATAATAAAAAAAAATTAAATATTTCAAACCATACCCCTCCCCCCCCTTAAGATAAAAATTTTTATTGTTGTATTACTTATAAGCCTCTATGAGTATTCCAAATTATAAACCAAATCTGAAGAGGGGTGGAAATTAGGTGTGTTGAGTTGATATGGAATAACCCTGCTGTGCGGTGTTATCCTTGACTAGTTCATGTATCCCTCAAAGAATTCTTCTTTCTGCGATTTTCACATATCTCTGCAACTTGTGTTTATCTGTCTCTTATTTTGTAAGTTAGGCGAGTATATAGATATCTTTTTTCTTGTAACAACTCTGAATACTATTTTACACATTCGTCCATTTGTATTGATTCTATCTTTATCCTTTTAGGGATATTATGTCTGAAGTTCCCCCATGCCTCTCTTACTTTGAGCTTCCAATTACGCTATATATATCTTTATTATAGTTTTTCTGCTCTTTATCTTTTTTGTTTCATCTCTGCTGCTATCTTCTCTTGCATCTGCATTGAGGTCTTCCATCAATATAATTTCTTTCCGAATGTTAGCTAGTGCATCAAGAGTGTATTGACATAATAAACAAAGCAAATGAAACAAGAAAGAAGATTGTATATATATATTTTTTTCATTTTGTTCACATTGGCGTTGAGTTACGAATGAATTAAAATTAACAGTTAGTAAATATTTGGCTAGTATAACAATATAATAGACACACAAGAATTGTTAGTTTGTAAATATCACAAAAATAACCACTTCATTTGCAATTGGGATTATAATAAGCAACAAGAAAGCGCATAGGAACACAATATAAACTAAAAATGAGCAGTTGATGGACATTTAAATTCTCATATCACACCGATTATAAAAATATTTTTTATCGCAAACATATTATTGGCACTTCGCAAATGTAAGATAAAATATGCTGTAATTGTTATAAATTTTAAAAAGTAGTCAAATTTACTGGATCGAAACTGGAACAGGAACGAGTTCTCGTGGGGCTATTAAACATAGTAACCAATCCGAAACATGTCTCATTGGTTAAGTCTCAACTCAGTCGAGAATTGGCCTAAACAGATACGAAACTCATGCTCTAAACAGGCATTTAACCTACAGTTAGACTAGAGTATCATAAATATCAAAATTATGAAGGTATAATATCTTCATCACAGAAACAAAAAAAAATGGGAACTTTAACATTAGAAGTGAATCATCATCGTCATTGGAACCACAGCTCTCTATGAGCCAAAGCCTTCTTTAGAACGTTCCCTCATACCGCATTCCATCCTGTATAGATCTAGCAACTTTTCTCGATCCTTTCTTTCTGGAAGTCTCCCAAGTTGTATAGGTACCTAAGTTTCGGTCTACCTCTAGTATTTCGCCCCACTGGTCTTCTTCAGTCACATACTTTTCTCACCGTCGCACCTCTCTCCCTCCATCTAAAGTGTGCTACCTTAATAAATTTTACAACATTAGCTTCCCGAAAGCTTCTATATAACTCTGTGGCGTTTACGCCCTAAAACCTGCTCTTTTAGTCCCCAATATTCTTCTTATAATCTTATATTCCCACATATATTCTCGTATGAAACACTTGCAGCTCTTGGCCATTCTGTGTAGTGACCACGTTTGATCTCTGTATGTTAAAACTGGTCTTATTATTGTTTTTTTACATCAGTTTAATTTTTCTTGGAAGTTTTGAGTCCACTTGTCTTCTCAGGCTATAGTCACTCTTATTGGCAAGGACCATTCTCCTTTTGATTTTTTCGCTGACGTTGTTCTTAGTCAGTAACGAACCTGGCATGTAAATGTGTCGTCCACACCTTTTAACTCCATATTGTTAATTATTAGCCTAGGTGTCTGGTTACCAGACTTATAGGGCCGATTTCTCATGTCGAGTTCAACTCAAGTTTAACCTGGACTTTTGGGGAACTACAGTTTTTGACGTTTAACTGTGGTTCACTGGAAGTTCAGCTTAAACTCGAGTTGAACTTAATATGAGAAATTCGACCATACACACATACATTTCGCTTTTTGAAAGCTTCTGTCAAGTACTCTGTGGAGCTGATTATGTCAATGCCGTCTGCATATCCAACCACTTGTCCAGATTTGTTAAATATTGTTCCACTTGTATTAATCTGGTACTCACAAATAATGTATTCCAGTGCAAACTTAAAAAATATGGGTGTGAGTGTTAGTTCCGTTAGTTTAACAATCTGTAATGGTACTTAGAATTCTACCATAACCTGGAACAGTTAGAAGTGAGTGTTTTGTTCACAGAATGGAGATTTTGCTATAACAACAAGCAAAATACCATTTGAGAACATAATTGCTAATGTTGACTCGGGAATTCTTGAATTACCGCAGGATATACCGGCAGTTGAGAGAGGTGTATGTCACTTTTGGCACACTTTGGATGGACAATCATGCTCCACCTACATAACAGTTCCTCGCGCCTAGTGACTCACTTGTTGATCAAGTTAAAGGAATACTTACGCGGAGCTAAGTCAAGGAAGAGATGAAACACTTCCTCAACGGGTTGGAGGCGGACATTGGGATACGGAATATGAAGCACTGTCTGCAAAAATGCGTATAAAAATATGGCGATTGTGTAGAAAAATAGAGCAATTTTTTTTCCTTCCAACGATGTAAATTTCTGAAAATGAACAATATTGTCTATTTGTAAAATTGGCAAGAACCTTACTTCTGGATCAATCCTCGTAGAACAGTTTGCATTATTACGAATTTAGAATCCCGAAAACCAACGCAGATGGAGCGTTATTTAAACAATAACTCGAATCACCATCCTAAACAGCGCGAGCGCATTCTAAATTAATTTTATTAACTTTGTCTTGCTTTTGCCTTTACGAACAATGTTCTAGTGGTTACATACTACTACTGCTGTAAGTTCTTCAGTCCAAAAATTACCAGACGAATCGATGATTAAAATATGAACAATTCCCACAGATCCTGGAGTGCATATTATCATCATTATCAGTGGCATTAAAATTCTTTGTGAATCTTTGCCGCATTTACTTTTGCCTTTTAACTCTTGTCAATTCTGTGCCACTACTTTCTATCTCACTCTTATTTTCTCCAGATCCTTTCTGATTGAATTTTTCCACCGATTTCTACTCTGTGACAGCTCTTTTTCCCACATGCTCTTAGTGTAGTGCACACGACGGTTACAAATAGATTCTCGAGGAAGAAACAACAAACGGTCATCAGAAGGGGCTAAAGAGGACCAACACAGTTACACTCAGATAAAGACACCAAAGTGGCTAATACACTAGAAAAAAAAGGCACAAACGATAATTGTGATTAGCAGTATTAGAGGTATTGGAATTTTACAAGAGCTATGAGTCATGCCGATTTAGTACACAAGTTTACGTGCAATTTTCAAGGTCATAGCTCTTATCAAAATCCATTACCTATACCCAGTGCTGTTTTTGTGACGGTACGCGCCGGTACGGCGTACCGGTACCTTTTGGGACAAAAAATAAAAAAAGACAATACATTATAGACAAATTCCTGAATTTTTTCGTTGCTCCCAAATAGCTTTAAAACGCCCTCATTGAGGCTAAATTTAAAAAGCTTTCCTGGCCCCCCTTATGAACACTTTCCAGACCCCCCGGAACATTGCGTACCGGAACCTATATTGTTACAAAAACGACACTGCCTATACCACAAACGAGATAATTGAAAATCTCGGGAAATCAGTCTAAATCGAAACAATTTCCAGTCTCATAAATTTATAGTCACAGTGTGTTGAACATTTCCTGATATTAAGAAAACACAACTGGGTAAAGTGAAAACACAATAGAAAGCTTTTACTTTCAAATCTATATAGTATTTCCAGAATTTATATTTTTAAAACTTGATGTAATAGTCGTTTGGTTTTTTACATATGTAATATATAAAACGGAGATATTATTTAAAATCCATCAACTTTAACATAACTCATAAAAGGGTTACATACTTACATGTTACTTTACCACACAACCTAAGAAATTATTGCAAAACCAACAACAGTCTCTAAATACACTAATTGAAAAGCAATCAAACATAAATAACATAACATAACTTAAAACTGATATGTGAAAAAGCTGCAACATACCTCTAAAACTAAATCCACATGATTACATAAAATCAAATTTAAAATTTCTTTTTTATTGGTATTCTTAAAATTATACTGATAGCACTAATATAATGCGTTGGTCTGTGCAATAAAAAGCACGCAGAGCGGGACTTTAGCTCATAAACATATATATTAACATAGACAGAGTGTCATGTTGAGCGAAGTGCAGACCATCTTTTTTTTGCTCAATGCTGTTTCACTCTTACGCATAGTAAAGCTGCGACAGTAGTCCTCCCCTTCTGTATTCTGTGTCAATACTCCCACTTAGTTTCATTTTAGTTTCTTAATACAATGTGCTAGAAAGAGATACCGCAAACCTGTCAAGAGATATTGTCGTCAAGCGCGGGGGTAGGCTCAGTCTATGTTAATCCATTCGCTGCCGATCGAAGAGGATGGAACTCAGTTAGGAGCCATTTTGTTGAACGGCACCTAACTGAAGTAACTGTATAACTCGCTGGCGCGTGAACGGCACCTGACTGAAGTAACCACATCACGCGCTGGCGCGTGATCGGCTGCATATGGGTTAATATATACGTACAGTCCTCTCTCTCTATAACGATTTGCAAGGAACAGGAGAGATCGTTAGAGAGACAAAATTCGTTAATGTAATAATAATTATACTGTACTAAATAACATATTTTAATTTAAAATAGGTTAACTTTTAATAATACGTAAAGTACTTCAACCGAGAGTACTTTACGCTTCTTCGAAAACATGTCGACTGTTCACAGACTGAGATACAACCAAAACTGGAAGTGAGAAGTCATCAATAGATGACAACATCTGTGTGAAAACAATAAGGCACACCGCCCGAACGATAAAAGCATGTTCCTCAACTTTCTGTACACAGGATTGCAATTTGAACCACCAAATTTTTGCTAAATGTTATACAGTGGTCAACAAAATGCATCACTTACTAATCCATTTTTATCAAGCTACACCTACGCAAGAGGATTGTTACTTATTCCCTCTGTCCCTATTAAGTGTTATCTTTAATTGGTAAAATTCGCACGGTTTAGTTGTCGGCCAAACGCAAAAGGTTATCAGTTGTTTCTTGAAAAGTGAGGTCATCGACTATTGAACGCTAAAAAGAGATCGCTATAAAGAGAGAACGATATCGGTATAGAGAAAGAATTAATAAATTAATTGTCCTTATGACGAACCAAACAACGATGAGTATTTTCATCGTTATAGAGAAATTATCGTTATATAGGGAATCGTTATAAAGAGAGACTACTGTATATGCTTTAGCCGCTTGCATAAACTGACATATACATAACCTAAATTATTGTTTTCCAAACACTTTCCACTGCAGTCAATATAATCGGTTCGAAAATAAATATTAGTAAAACCGAGTCCATGAGAATAAATGCAGAGAACAACACATTATTTACTATCAACAACATGCAGATTGAAAATGTGGAAAGCTTTACGTATCTTAGAAGTGTCATAATAGAAAACGGATGTACAAGAGGACAAGAGACAATATTTGTATGAGGATATGAAAAGCTCAACAAGCATTCAGCATGCTCAACCCTGTTTGGAGGCCTGGCGAGTGTACTACAAGGACAAAGATCCAAATATTCCAGTCAAATTTCATGTCTGATTTCTATGGAAGTGAAACCTGGAAAGTGACAAAAACCCTCACGGACAAACTGCAGGTCTTTGTTTTTGTTAACAAAAAATGTCTACGAAGAATTGTTTGTATTTTCTGCCAAGTACTCTAGAAAGTTTCTGGCCATATTTGAAGTCTTATAAAAATTGATTCCGCCATATACGAAGAACTTTGACGGGGCCAAATAGATCTCGTCCCGCAGGTAATGTATTAATTTTCTTAAATGGATCACCCTATGTTATGATGTTATTAGAAAAAAACTTCAACTGTTAAATATTATTGATATGGGAATAAACTGCAATTTATTGATATTGGATTCAAGGTAAAAACCCAAGTTTTTCCTGATATATTTATTGCCTAATAATACTATGTTACATTATGTTAATACTACTAGTAACCTTAGGAATACCAACTGGTACAAAACAATATAATTGTGGTAATTCTTACACTAGGAACAAAATAATCAACCTCAAAATATAGGAATTAGTAAATAATACTTTGGAAAAATTGTCATTGTTACGATTGTCAGTCTAAGACAACACACACAGTCACATTATTTATGTTATATAATACTACTTAACTGAAATAATTCAGAAATGTTTTAATAATTATTTTATACTAAATCCAGTCTTTTTGGAAGATATATAGAAATCAAAATACAAGTTTACTGGTTTCCTTAACATATTTTTTCTTTTTGACCAGTGTTCTTTTAAATATTTCAAATTAAACAAACAACTAAAAAATATATCTTAGAATTAAAAAAAAAACAATGTCAGAAGCTAGGCATAAGTACTATATTGATAAATGCC
The DNA here is from genome assembly GCF_917563875.1 of Diabrotica virgifera virgifera. Lineage (NCBI taxonomy): Eukaryota > Metazoa > Arthropoda > Insecta > Coleoptera > Chrysomelidae > Diabrotica > Diabrotica virgifera. The sequence continues at coordinate 53,006,220 of NC_065445.1, read as the reverse complement.
AAGGCATTTGGAAAGCACCACTAGGTTTATGCAATGTGACTGTAAGTGAATGAAAGTCATAAAAAATTCAGCTTATCAAGTTGCTCTTAAACCTATATAAACATAGTCCATTTATTCACGGGTTTTGCTCCGGATTTTAAAGAACCACCTAAATTTTAAAGAATTTTAAAGAACCACCATCAGGATTGACATGCAATTTGGCATACACATAGCTAACATATGTTAGCTAAATTTCATGTCAATCCAAGCGATTCTTTAAAATTCGGAGGTTTTGCACTATTTTACCGTGAGTGAATGGACTAACAGATTCAAACAAAATGATAATTAAATATCATAATAATCTGCCTTTGAATAAAAATTAATAAGTAGAAAATCATACTTCCAGTCGTGTTCCAGTACAAATTTAGGTGCAAAATAATTATCCTGGTACTTGTGTGCTCTTGTAAGCTCGGTTTTCCCATCTATATACACTCCGTTCTCAATAAGATCTTCTATATAACTATTATCTACTTTTTGGTGATCTATTTTATCCCAGTTTATCACATTTTTCGGCTTAGTCGCTAAAAACTCTACAATTTTGGCAGGATCATTGCAGTATTCACAGTACCATCCCCCAAAATGGTTTAGATCTCCCAAGGTTAGACCTAAAATAAAAAATCATTTACTTAGCATAAGGAATATTAGCTTACCTCAGCTTAGTACCATCTTTTTAATTTCAGTACTTAAATTACATCTCAACTGAACTAACTTTTCTTCATTATTGATATTTTATGGACTTTACGGTCTTTAATAGTTTTTTCTTTTTGACATATATTTTAGTCATGTTGTGACTGGCTGATTGACATTAAAAAAACATAAGGAAATAATATATACCAAAGATGAGCCATGAGTTGAAAAACATGGATTGAAAGATCATGTGAAATGCATTATTGAAGTGATTTTTTTTTGAAAACTATTGTATAAGTTAATGTGTGTTGCTCTAACTAAAAAGGTCCTGCCCTTCAAAATGGTTGATTGTTACTTTTTAAAATGGTAGAACAGAAATTGTCACCAACAAAAGAAGTCTATAATTTCTCATTGGGATGATCAAAGCTAAAAGGGGACAGTGTAACAAGCTACCTGACTATTAGAGTGCCAGACATTGGAACATTCTTGCATGCCAGTGTAAACAGAAATTATTATCCCAATGATCAGATTGGCAGAAATCTCGTTTTGTTGCATAAACTGCTGATTTTTTTTATAAATTATAACCTTTGAAGTATTTTTTTGAAAAATTAAAACTGGTTAACACCTTGGCTGTGCTACGAGACAAATATACCTCGTCTTTCACTAATGGTTGGCTGCATCGATTGTGTCGTAACACACTGTGCCAAAGGTTCACTACAGGACATATATGCCTAGTAACACACTCAATCTAACTTTATAAACATCTCTAAACCCAGTTAAGGTGTTAATAAGGTAGGAATTTTTAAAAATGAATTCAGAATACTGAAGACACATCAACAATAATATTCAAAAAATAATGACTATATTTTACTAACCTTTATATGCTGGACTAGAAAGTGTTTTGTTATCTGTAAGTAGCTTAACTTTATTATTAAAGGATTCCTTGAGAAATGAGACAGTTGATGCACCTCCTCCTGTGATGGTTTTACCAGGGTGTTTCCAGAAAAATCCAAAAACAGACCATCGATATCTAAATTTTATAGGCTGTGGCCAATGATCGTGGAATTTTAAGAAAACTAGAGCATCTTTGTTAGGCAGTTCATTTATATCACTTGAAAGAATTATATCATCATTTCTTATGTTCTTTAAATAGTTTTTCACCTTCTTCCATAAATTTTCACCATCATCTTGGATATACAGGATTTTGTTTTGGTATTCCTTACAAAAATTGCTGTCTAATTTGTTTTGAAGAAAATTTGACTCTTCGTCTTCATATAGAATAAAAAGGTCTACTACTTCTCCTGTAAATAACAGTTAAATTATCACAGGTAACAAAAAAAAAAATAGATGAGTGGTTAGTTGTGTGTAATAATAGTTTGCAGAGGAAAACTAAAAGATAAGATTTTAAATATTAAAAGAGGAAAGGGAATGAATGAAAATTCATTTTTTATTTAAACGGTATGGATGAAATTATTAAAACATGCACTACAAGGAGTAAAAAATTTGAATGTAGGGTATAGAAATCTACAAGAGTCGAAATCTTGGAAGGAGTATTTGGCCACGATATGGTGCTAATTGGAAAAACTAAAAACAAACTTCAGAATAATTTGGAATTATGGAAAGATGTACTTACTGAAAACGGAATGAAGATAAATATAAACAAAACGAAAGTTACGCATATAGGAGAAACAAGGGAAGAACTTAATATAGGAATTGAAGGAACAAGTTAAAACTTTGACATACTTCGGAGTAATTATAGAGAAAAAAGGGTCTCTAGAAGCAGAAATCAATAGCAGAGTAGAGAAAATGCTACAGCTGTACTGCCATCCTCAATTAAAACATGGCATCTCCAAAAAAATTAAAAATCCAGTTTTTGCTACATGTGGTTTCCTTGTGGCCTTATTTATGCTTCTGCAATGTCTGAAAGCCGTATAATTTTATTTACTACCAAAATAAACAAATTGGAATATGACCATTCCAGGTCACGTGACTTTCGACACCGTTGCTGAGGTGCAAAAATTGTGATTTTGGTGTTATTTTTGCTATTTTCTCGCCTTATTATAAAAAATCTGTGGTTTAACTACAAAAATTTCAAATATTGGATATAGGACACCCTCGTAGGGGATGCAAAAACCCGGTATAATCAGAAAATCAGTTTTCTTGGCCCATATCGTCGTTCTGTTTACAGTGTATTGTGATTTAAAACATTTCGGTCTTTAAATGCGGCTGGTATAATAAAAAAACTTACTCTATCTCTTTTACCTTTACTGGAACACTTAAAACTGAACAAAACGCTGGTATTTTAATCATATTCTTAAATTAAACAATGGTTTTCTACACTTAACCTAGTTTGTTTACAATATTTTGCCCACCAGTCGCTGTCAAATGACGTCACCCTGGAATGGTCTATAGCAGAGGTTCTCAATCTTTTTAAGTCAGGTACCACCAAATACTTTTTATTATTTTTGGTACCACCTAACTAAAATACCTGTCTAGCTAGGTGATCTAATTAACTATAATTGTGCCAATGGTGGTGCTGATTTTGGCTGTTTTAAGTTTTGCGTACCACCTCAAATAATGAAATGTACCACCAGTGGTACATGTACCACAGATTGAGAACCGCTGGTCTATAGAGTCCCGAGAAAAAAACTTTGAGAGCCGATTTCTCGGTTTTAAGTTGGCTGCACATACCGTGTTTTATTTGAGGATGGTGTATCACACAATGAACAAAAAATAAATATCATACAATACAAAAATTAAAGTTTTCAAAGCAGCTTATAGATCTGTTCTGACTTTTAGCAGTGAATAATGGGTACTAAGGAACAGCAAATACAAGGTGTTATACACGGAAGATACAAGGTGTTTACGAGGATCATATTAAAAGAAATACAAAAATACCTTACCATTAGTGACTAATGCACAAAATATACTCACGGACAAAAATATTGCATATCGACGGCGGAAAGACAGGACCTCGTAACTGAAAAATTTGTATAAAATGAGTTACTTTGGTTTTTCGCTTTAGAATAAGTGTATCGGCACCTATTAAACAGCGGTTACAGCTGGGAAAGCTTCCGGAAATTTTCCCAGCTGTAACCGCTGTTTAATAGGTGCCAATACACTTATTCTAAAGCGAAAACTGAAGTAACTCATGTTATACAAATTTTTCAGTTATGAGGTCCTGCCTTTCCACCGTCAATATGCATGTGGAATTAAATTTTTTGTACTGATATCCTTAGTCTTCCTGTATCATAGAAATATTATATCTTTTCTGAATGCGATGTTTTAAAGTATCATTTAAATGCTATAATCGGATTTAAATCTGATTATATGCTGGCCAGTATAATTTTTAAATTTAATCTCATCAAGGTAAGTATGCACTATGCTAACGGCATGAAGACGCACATTAGCACCAATATGACTTTCAAATGGCAAAACATCATCTTCTAAAATGTTTTCCAAGTACATATCAGTTGGCATTCGCCTAATCACCTCCACATGTTCGGTATGCCCTTTTAAAGCAATACAGCTCTATAGCACTGCCACCACCACCAAAACTAATGCTCTGTATGAAGTTACAACTGACATACTGTTCGCCAACTCTTCTGTAGACGAAGTTTTGTAAATCTTGCTTCCACATGGTAAACAGTACATGCCAGATGTAGCCTCATACAGAGTGTTAATTTTGGTGGTGGCAACATAGTGCTATGGAGTGGTATTTCTTAGAAAGGAGAGACTGAACCTGTGGAGGTGATTGTGTGAATGACAGCTGATACATACTTTAAAAACATTTTAGAAGATCATGTTTTGCCACTTGCCAGACATATTGGATAACAAATTCATGTTAATGCACCATACTGAAAACATACCTTCATGAGATTCAATCTAAAAAATTATATTGGCCACCATATAGCCCATATTAAATTTAAATCTGATTGTACCCTTTATATGATACAACAAAACATAGCATTCGGAAAAGAAATCATATTTCTATGAGACTGGGGGAGGCATAAGAAATTTTATTCCACACGTTAATTTCAAAATATGCAATATTTTTTTTTTGAGTGTATAATGATAATGAGGAATTGTAGAGACTGTATAGATTAATTTGTTTTATTGTAAATTAGGTAGTTGGTGTGGTAATGAATGCAGTGAAATGCATGAAATTATTGTCACAGTAAAGAACAGAAAATTGGCTTACATCAGCCACATTATGGGTAAACTAAATTCGCTCTACCGAGATTCACTTTGACACATTCGGAATAGGAAACATACAACACAAAAATTCCTACCTCACACTACTAACTGCTAAAATCAACTTAATCTTTCATTAAAAAAGAATAATTATTCGAAATAGTGGGAGTGTCTACTAATGTCATAAAATTTTGTGGAGTTTATTTCTACAAAATATTTTTATTTTGTCCCGAGTTTTGTCCAATAAATAATTTGCTCATTTGTTATAATACATTATAATGGTGTAAATAAATAATTATTGATTGTCGTAAGGTTTATGTTATTTTTATGCCTGTTTACTATTAATAATATTGGCTATGAGCAGGTGCGTTAGTTGTGTAGTAATTTCCAGTCACTTCTGACAACTGAACCACAGTATATAGAGGTTCCACAGTAAAACCACTCCTCTGTCGGCGCTTTGATGTCAAGAAGTAATACCGGCAGTACGCAATTAGTAATTCACCAGTGGTGGATGCAGGTTTTCCCTTTTAAAACCCGTATATTTCTTGATGACTAGCAATGCAAGAGTGGGGCAAAAGCGACTAAGAACATTGCGCGGTCGCCATGTGTGACTACAGATTTTACTTCCAATTTTTCGGAGAGTGGTTCTACTGTCCCTCTTTATACTGTGACTGAACTTTCCAAAAAAGAAACTACTAACGTCAGTGTCAAAGTGAATCTCGATAGAGCGAATTTAGTAGGTATAATAGTAAATTCTGACTTGTACAGTTGATTCTACAAGGTAAGATTGAGGATAAGAGAGGTCCTGGATGTAGATGTATATCCTGGCTGGTCAAGCTTAAGAAATGGATTGGTCTAATGTCAATTGACCTATTTCGAGGTGCTGTGAATAAATAAGATGGGTCAATGTGGTCACCAACAAGATGGGTCAATGTGGTCAAAAATATTACTCGAAGATCAAAAACATCACCTTTAGATAGGGTTACCATATGTCCGGATTTCGTCCGGACAGTCCGGATTTGAAAGACATGTCCAGATTGGCGTCCGGATATAAGAAATGTCCGGATTTTTTCTTTACTAAAAAAATGGAAAATACTTGGCCCAACGGTGGGAAATTTCATTCTGCGCTAAATCAAATGGTTAAGGCTACAAGGCTACTTGGAAAGAGATGGAAGAGAGCGCTTTAACTATAGTCAGCGTTGTACCGAATTCTGTCAATGTGGATGAATTATTTGATGAGCGCTCGTCACTTCTCGAAGTTCTAAAAAAGCTGAAACCTAAATTATGGACTTTACTACCTAAAGAAGAAACCAAAAACACTCATTACAAATGACAAGAAATATTTGAAGCATTTTCTAAAAGCAACGTTTCCTTGAACGAATATTTTTAAAATAGTAGAATTCACCTTTTGTCTGTCTGGTACTTCGGCTCCTGCTGAACGTATCTTTTCAATGATGCATTTTATATGGACGGCTGAAAGAGGAAGATTATCTCTGCCTGTTGTAAAGGAGCTTCTCAATATTAAAGCAAATTATGTAATGTCATGTTCCGAATTCCATAAGAAAATAAAAAATGAGAAGCCACTTTTGAGAAAAATTATGTCTTCTCAAAAGTACGAAAGAAGAACAGATGAAGAACATCCTATCCCTGGGACCAGTACAGACTAAGAATTTCGCATATATGTACAATGTAGAGGTAGCAACACTCACGGTCAAATTCACATTTTCTACAACTCCTTGTACTCTTGTACTACCCCCTGTCCGGATTTGACCTTAATAAATTATGGTAACCCTACCTTTAGAGGAAGAATGAATGCAGTTATTTTCAAGTTTTGAAATTTAAATTTTATATATAAACAACCAATATCATACCTAAATCATTAATTCTCATATCTGCCAAATATTCTGAAAATTTATTGACTTTGAACAGATATATCAATCTCCGTTCAAATGTTCTCGGTCCTTTAATTTTGTAAGGCTTTTTACTTGCTATGACGGCTCTCCACATCACCTCAGGTATACCACAATCGTTTCCATGCCATCCGGGAAGACAAGTGCATTTCCAATTTACTCCTTGGGATATCTTCATGGATTCCAAGTCTGTACCATTTTTAAAACATAAACTAGAGTTAAAATCAATATAACTTTGTCTGGTATTAACGGTTTTTAATATGATATTGCTTTTCAGTACATGATATGTCATTTGAGTGTCTCCTAAATCATCCTCACTTTTTAGGAATCTTACGCCATTTTCGGGGGTTTTCGAGTTAGGTCTCAATTGTGAATAGAAGTAAATTATTATTAGGAACAATTGGCATAATATTAGTATCCATACGGATATTCTCTTAAGGTTAAAACGAAAGATATACATTTATTTTCTTAGCAGCTACATAACCTTAAATTTAGTTCTGAAAACTAAGACGAAAACCGAAAGTGATGTTAGAAATTGGCCTATAGGATTATTTTCCGACCTTTTTGCTATTAATTTCATTATTACATTGGAACACTTAATACAAGTAGGGAAACACCCCTATTTTAATTTTGAATTAAGTTCGCATTTTCGGCAGGAGTCAAAGCAAAAGCAGCTGTAAATTGACAGAAATGACAGTTAACGTTGACAGAAACAGATGCTTCACTTCAGTCTGCTATGTTCAGAATCTTTAATAAAAAATGTAGAGGGATCAGTTATTTTTTACCAGTTTTTTTACAGAACCGTATTGAGGTTAGAAATATTAAAGATTCGAATTTATCATAGGGCTAAATAAGATTTAAACGGTAATATGTGATTCAGTTATATTATTTTACATCAGTGTATATGTGAAAAAAATTGATTTAACGCAAAAATCATTTACAGATATTTTAAAAGGTATATAAGGTAACTGATGAAAAATCCTTGAAGATTTTGATAGCTTTTTTTTGAAGATAGATACAGCCGATTTTGCTTTGTTTTTTTTTACAATTCTAAAAAGTGAAAAATATTACATGCCTATAAAAGGTTTCTTATATGTACCTACCTACATTTTAGAGAAAAATGGTTCAAATAAAAGTAGTACATTCTTTCACAGTTTTCGCTGTAGATTTCAAAGAACCACGTGGATTGACATGAAAGCCCTTGAAGAAACGTCAACCTCACCACCCAAAATCATCATCAATTGCCCAAAAAATATAAAAAGTATTGAAAACCTCCACTTTTCACCTTCCGTAACTCTGGAACCGTTGATTTTATAACAATTATTTATCGGACCTTTTTTGTTTTAACTTTAATGTAGAACATTTTTGTATAGAACATTGTTTACGTTAAGGCATAGTTTTAGAAATATTGACGAAAAACGTAAAAACATTACTAATTTACCGACTTCTCCCCCATCTCCCCCTCAACCGGACGCTCAAAATGGTGTAACTTTTTACTGAACCATATGTGGACCATATAGAACAATTTGGTGTTGAAGGAAAACTTCTATTTTGGATGTCTGGGTTAGACCTTTTTTGGACCAATTATACTATACTACCTCCGTAACTTTGGAACCGTTCATTTTAGAAGGATTATGCATAGGACCTTTTTTTATTTCACATTTAATGTAGAACATTTTTGTATAGAAGGTTGTTCATGATAAACCGCATAGTTTTAGAAATATTGACGAAAAGCGTAAAAAACTAGGAATTTACCGATTTCTCCTCCCTCTCCCCCCCCCCCCCCAAACCCGACGCTCAAAATGGTGTGAGTTTTTTCTGAACATTATGTGGACCATATAGAACAATTTGGTGTTGGAGGATAACTTCCACTTTGGATGTCTGGGTTATGCCATCTTTTGGATCAATTGTATCATACTACAGAGGCTTCAAGTTAGAAACGACCCTATTCATATACAGCAACTCGCATACATAATATTAAGAAAAATAAATATATGGAATATATTCAGAAATTGAATTAATAATGCCATGCTATTATATTTATTATACGCGACGTTTGACAGTTCAAAGTTGTTGATGTTTTGCGCCGCACCCTAAATTTTTCAAGTTACGTATGTATGAATGCAAATAATGTGTGAAAATAATATATTGGTGTTTTTAGTAAATGCATTTATTATAATTTTTGTGTCATTGGATTTGTCTTCGTTGGGAATAGGACAATTAGTATTAAAATATGATGAAAAGAAAATCAAACATTTGTGTAGAAAATCTGACGTTTTTTTAGATTCTCTACGATTCATCAAGGAAAAAGTAATTGCGGGGAGGTTACAGTTCATAAAAGATGACGTATTAACGCTATTTTTAATTTTTGGTATTATTTTAAGTATTAAAATTAGTTTAATAAATAAAATTTAAATAAAAATACAATTAAATTGTTTAAAATACATTTATTTCCTTGAAATCATAATAATCGAAGTATAACTTCTTACGTGTGTACAAAGTACACACAATTTTTTTTTAGCTTTTTTCTTCTTTGACTGGGATATATTTAGTATGCTGTCTATTAGGCTATCTGTTATAGCTATGCTACAAAATAGCCATATGCTAGATTAGATTCAAATACAATACAATACAAAATAGCCATTAGATTTATTATTAGATTAGATTTTATTATTAGGTAATTTTTTTATGACCTCACTTATGTTTGTTGCAGGTATCCGTCGAAAGTCTTCGTAGGAGACACATTCTGCTACTTCTCGGGGATGACGTTCGCTGTCGTCGGCATCTTAGGTCACTTCAGTAAAACGACGTTATTATTCTTTATACCTCAGGTATTTAACTTCCTTTATTCCTTTCCACAACTGTTCCGATTTATACCTTGTCCTAGACACAGATTACCAAAATTCAATTCGAAAATTGATCGCATGGAAATTAGCACAACGGTATTCAAATATTCAGATTTAAATGTTTTAGGGAAAATAGTCATAACCGTATTTCGAATATTTAAGCTTATCAAATGGCAAGAGAAGGACGGCTATGTGGTGACAAATAATTTAACTCTCATTAATTTGGTTCTTTTGTACTGCGGGCCATTGCACGAGGCTAAGCTGGTTACAATTTTGATATGTATACAAATATTCTGCACTGGTGTTGCATTTGTGATAAGGTATCCTTTGGCATCTATATTTTATGATATATAGATGATATTGTGATAAAACTTTGTTCATAATTTGGGAATAAAGAATAAAAGAAATTTAAGATAATGATTAAATTACATAAAAGTTCAGAATATAGCATAGAAATTTTACGTGTTTACTTTGGACTGAATGACAACTCATGATGTAATGTTCAACTCATGTTAAAATTTGATTATTGTACATTTAAAGACTGTTCGTATTAATAACATATTTAAAGATTTGTCTATTCATGGTGTTCCAATGAAAATTTATATCCCTCTTAGGTTGAATTTCTCATATCCAGTTCAACTCAATGTTGTTCTGAAGCTATTTCCTTGTGGCATTTTTATGATTAACTTTTTAGATGGGAAATAAGCCACAATTAAATTGAAAAAATAATTTTATTAACGTTTCGACGCCCAAATCGGGTGTCTTGTCAAAATACATTGACAACTACACCCCATTTGGGCGTCGAAACGCTAATAAAATTATTTTTTCAATTTAATTGTGGCTTATTTCTCATCTAAATAGTTAAGCAGTTCAACTCAAGTTTTAAACTTTACTTCCGTCAAAATTTAGACGTTTAACTGTAGTTCATCAAAAGTTCAGATTAAACTTGAGTTGAACTCGACATGAGAAATCGGCCCTTAACCTTCGGATGACCAAGGAGGGTAAATTTGCACCTCAGCGTATGTTTTTCTTTAATAAATTCAAAAGTATTTTCAATTTTTAACTCATTATTTTTTTATTTGACTTTAATATCATTCTAGATATCCTCATATTTTGAAATAAAAAAAAAATCCCTATATTTACGAATAAAAAATATATTCTGAAGTTGATGTTTAGTAAAATACCGTCTATTATGTGGAATTAAAAGTAACACTGCGCGTTTTCAAAAACTATTTTTAGACTGTGGTGCCTGTCATGTACGAATCATGACATTCCTGTCTGCCACAGTTAGTCATTATTATTATTTCCTGGCGTATATTATTATAGTTTCTTAGTATTTTGTGTACATATAAGATATGGCCCGCAAATATCTTACTGAGGCTGAGTTACAGGAAATTGTTACTGCTAGCGATTTTTATGATGATATAGAAGATGAAATAGTATCAGAAAACGAGGATGTATTGTTAGATAAAGATTTAAATGCTGAAAACATTCATTCCATGTCATTTTTGACCTGGGGTCATTTTTTACCCCCGTTGGTTATCCGTGTAACAAAAAAAGGTTGGTCATCGGAAGGTTAAACACAAAAATTGGTATTATTTAGATATATTAATTACCGATAAATCACTGTTTTAAATTTTATAAGTTTCTTCTTCTTCTTGTAGTTGCTTCTTCTATCGGGGATTGGCTATCATCACAGTTATCCGTACTTTATTGGCGGCTGCTCTGAAAATATTACGAGGTGCAACTATACCACTCTCTTAGGTTTCTCATCCAGGAAATTATTCGTCTTCCTATTGATCTTTTACCTCTAATTTTACCTTGCATTATAAGCCTTAATATCTCATATTTCGCACCTCTGGTAATGTGGCCTAAATATTCCAGCTTTCTTTTTTGATGTTCTTTATGATCTCGCAATTCTTTTGTAGCGTTCTTAACACTTCTGCATTTGTAACTCGTTGGATCCATGGTATTTTCCAAATCCTTCTATACCACCACATCTCAAATGCTTCCAACTTCTTTATATTATCTACTTTAGTGTCCAGCCTTCCATTTCATACAACAAAGTCGAGAACACTTAGTATCATAAGGATCTTATCCTCAGCTCCAGAGGAAGGGCTCGGTTAACAAAAATTTGTTCATTTTTATAAATGCTTGCCTTGCAAGTTAAATGCCTGTCCTGATTTCTCTACCTTGGTCATTGTTTTTATTTACCCAGGTTCAAAGTTTAAAAATTAATAATAGTCCACAAATGTTTAAATTAACGATGTTATTACTCGAAATGACTTCTCCGGAATTCCATACAATTAGGTAGAGGTCACGTCATTTGAGAAGGCACTAATTTGCATATTATTGCACTTGTATAGAAGACAAAATTTGAAGTTTTTCCTAAGCCACACCTTAGCATTAAATAATTTCAATACTGAGTAGCAAAATTCAATGTCAGTAACCAATTATCAACTTTTAAGACGGTTTTTAGACCATTTCTAGATGCGACATAATATGCTTTGTGCCTTCCCACATGACCCCAGAGGAATAATCCAAGGGATTGAAACCTGGATATCTAGGTGGTCATTATTTATTTGCCCCTCATCGACCAATCCATTGTGTGGAAAAACGTACATTTAAATAATCGAACCTGAACAGCCTAATGAGAGAGTGCATCATCTTGATGGAATATCTGATCATCTCACAGGTTATCGTCGTTTTTTAAAATTTCCGTGATCATAGTTTTTCGATGTTTTCAAAATTCTATAAACACTAGTGCGTGAAACGCCATAGCTACAGATATTTTTCTGATAAACTTAGGATCCACACATGGCCCAAGAATGTGCCACTTTAGCCTTGATTTTGAACTGGGCCTTTTATTTTTCGTTTGGTGTTATTGATTGAATTCATACTTAAAAATTTGTCAATTATGTGTTGTACGTATTGGTGCTTAAAAGAAGAAGTAAACAACAAGAATATACCAACAATAGCGGATAGGAAAATGTGAAACGCACGTCTTGAGTCATACACAATACATATGCAACACACAATACACAAATACAGTACGAATACTCCCACATACAGAATCTCGTAAAGCATATAGAAATAATGCAGAAACACATAAAAATCAGAATTCGGTGTACCATAGAGCTCTAACACTTCCACCCTAAGGTTTTTTCAGCTAAAGCATGGATGTTCCCTACAACACTATTGCCAAGTATATCAACCTCAATTTTGATAAGATATAACCTCCTTAACATCTTGGAGGTTATACACATTTTCAACATAATTTCTTTAATAATCTTTTTTGAAAACAATTTCCGAAGTGGAAACAGAAACGTCAAATTTTTTAGGTAAAAATGTAATTTTCGTTATAATCAACTGGGGTTGATCCCATATATAATCACAATATTTAATAATGTATTTATATTTCAAAAACTATTCATTGAGTTGTCATGAAATACCAAAAAGTAACACTGTATTATTAGAAGTCGTTTAACGGTTCAATTAGGGAATCGGCACTAGACTGTTGAACATTGTGCCTACTTAGATCTTACAATTTTTCTTGTTCTTTTTTGAAAAAAGCGTTGACTATAAACTGAAGAAAAATGTCAAGAGGTTATTTTAGTATATATAAATTATTATGAGCATCTAAAGAAAGAAAAAATAACAGGGACCCCAAGTAAAAATCAAACGGAAGGGGCAGATATTGAAACATTACAGAGTTGAAAAAAATATAGAGATATTAATGAGTTTGTACAGAATATAATTATTTTTGTTAAATTGCACCCAAAATCCTAAAAGGAAACATGGAATAAGTAATAAAATCTGAAAAGACCGTGAAGGCAAATGTATCGTATGGGATTCCTATATAATTATCGAACTGATTCTTCTTTCTAATGTAGAGATGACTCTGTCTGTTTTTCTGATGATCTACTCGTTTGGTTAGTCAAAATGCATCAAAGTTTTACAATATCTCACCCTGAATTACATTTGATATTTGAGATTGTTTTGTCCAAATCTGAAAGATTTATGGAAACCAACAACCTCATATTACGCGTACTTGCAAAGTACGCTTATGCATGTTGATTGACCATAAAGAATTTTTATCAGAAGGGATGAAATATTTTAACTCAATTTTTGTTTTAATACCTAAATACGTTTTGATGTTTTAATTTTAATTAACCATTTTTACTTTATATCTTTTATGAAGTATGCAGTGGTACTAATAGAGTGTAATAGCTGATTACCAATTTAGTACCTAAATAAATTTCAGTTTATGGTCAGTGCACTAATTTTTTGTTAGCATAAATTAATCAATAGGTAGAATTGGAATCTACAGGGATATTACTTTTATCTATAAATGTTACCGATAGAGATTTACGTTACGCGCCAGCTAAGAAAAACCACTAGGTTGAGAATTACATTTCTTCATGTTTCTATCTTAGAACCATTTCATTTGTAGCAGTAGCTCCATCTTTACTCTCCATCATTTATATCGTACTAAGTTTTAAATCTTTTTCTTTGAGAGCTTGTTTCCAATTTCACTTTAGCACTTTATTTCCCACTAAGACGTCATCATCAGAATATATTAAGCACCGTCAAATGTTACCCTGTAGTTTCTGATTCCTGATACACTGAGCCCTGATGCAATCCTACTTTCACATGAAATTTATCAGTCCTTGCAACACTTGTTACACCCTAATGCATATATCCACAATCTGGGACTTCTTTTTTATTGAGTACTTTCCACAGAATCTCTCGAGGAACTTTATCATAAGCTTTCCCAAGATCAATTAATGACATACAGCATTTGTTTCTTTATTACTATATCTTTTCTATCAGCTACTATACTGATTATTTCATTCATAGGAGATTCTGACCAATAGAAAGCTACAGAAATAAAAATTAAAGTGATAATTTTTGATAATATCCCGTCGTCAAGCATTACTTCAGATGCCCTTCGTTACTATGCAAAAATGAACATTCAGTGACATTAATGACAATTAATGCTTTACAACTTGTCACAGAGAACACCAAGAAACACGTTTAGCAAATATTCAGGTGAAGATATCGACAAAATATTAGTTAAAATTATTTAAAAAGACAGTTTTATTCATGAAATAATCTTAGCGAATTACCCTCGATCTCCAAAATTATTATCGACTTGTTGCCCTCGTGCCACTTTGACATAATTTTACTCCCCTTCGGGTCGTGAAATTAAAACTGTCAAAGAGCTCTCGTGCAATTAGTACTGATAATTGCATCTGTTATTGATCTGCCTTACATGGCATTTGATTCGCATCAAAAATCCTGTTATCCAACTTGTTTTCGTTATATTCTCTTCTAAAGCTATGCACACTTTTTCAGAAATACCATTTCGGCCAACTGGTTTATCCTTCTTTATTTTTTGAAGTTCTTGAGCAACTTCCTCGTATGTTATTTTGGTGATAATTGATATTGCTACCTCTGTTAGTGCTATAACCAAAATCCTGATAAACTGTAGTTTTATATAAGATCCTACATTTATAAGCTGTCCAAAGTATTTTTTTCATCACTTTTTGACATCCTTTTTGTGAACCATTATAACATTTTTCCTTTTTTCCCCTTTTTAACCAACCCTGCTGCTGTAACCCCTGATCTCGACTATCTCGAAAATTTACGGAAATAATATTTTTGATTGGAAATTTTTAATATGATTTAGGGTTTTCGTAAGTAGAAAGGTCACTTTAGCTGATGTTTAATTTAGCACAGGCACAATTCAAAAACTTGCCAGCACTGATTAACGTATAGGATATGCTGCATAGTTTTACCAGCACTTTAAATGTACAGGGTCATTAATAGGTGTGATAGAGCTCAGTTACCAAAAATGTTATTTATCAAAATTGTAGGCAGCTTTAAGTCTTATATTTTAAAATTAATTACAATGTTATAAGTTTCTACAAGAACGATCGTATTGCAGCCATAATGATTCGTTTTTGAACTGAAATGAAGAGCAATTACCCTGAGGTGATAAAATAACTAGAGGAACCAAGACAACGATATAATTCACAATTCTATCAACCAAAAATGACAACATATGACAAGGTATGAATGTAAAAGGTGTCATCCATCGAAACTTTAGAGGATAGAATAAGCACAGAGGAAATATGGAACAGAATGGAAGTAGAATGCCCAATTACAAAAAAGTTGGAAAACAGAGCCCTGCAGTATACAAAAAATGCCAGAGCACAGCTGGTCGAAAAGAATAGGTATCCGCCGGAAAGAAGACGGAGAGAAAAACCTGCAATGAGATGGAAAACTTACGTAGGAAATGCTATGATAGATAGAGACCTCAGAGAAAGTGACTGGGAGAATAGAGTGCTGTGGATGAAGAAGACTCGTAATGAGAAAAAGCCGAAGAAGAAGAAGATAGCGCTAGATAATTTACAAGAAAGAGGGCATTAAAAATTTCTGCTAGAATGAGTTGAGTCAACAACATCTCGGAAAAAACAGAAAAATACAGAATAACGAGAAGCAAAGCCAATGGAAAACAATTGAGGCACTCGGAGCAACAGTGGTCTAACCCCAAAAACGAAGTTTTGGGATAAATGGAATCTTTGCATTCGTACTTCCATTATGCTTATGGGATGGCGCTACAAATTATGTAGCGCCATTTATCCAGATATAGAGGTAGGTTGTGTAGACCCATGTTGATCCGAAGATTTAATGTTGCTGCTTTTATTGATATAATAATCTAAAAACGCTCAATTTGTGGCTTAGGTGACTGTTGCTGTGCGCGTCTCAATTATTATTGCTTAAATAAAAAGCTGGTGAATATTGACAATGACAGACAAAAATTATAAAATAAAACAATAATTCTACAAAAAAAATAGCAATAAAAATAATTCTATCAAAACTAGAATTTGAAGAACTAACGAAATTGAAGAAGAATTAAAGGGGCAAGTTAGCCATAATTCCCAATATTTTAAAGGGGTTACAAGCTTTTCAGTAACTTGTCTTTTTATAACAAATAATACTTGTCTAACAAATTATAATGTTATATAAAAAATAAATCAGTGACGTGGCTTTTAAATTAGGGATTTTTATTTAAAAAATATGTAGTTTTACCTGACACTGCATTTAGGCCAGGAACCGAAGCTTTTCACCTCGCAATTTTTACAGAATGGATCGATTTACTTGAAAATTTGAGAATAAGTAGTGGATAGTCCAAGGATCAAAATCTATATGATGCCGAAAGGCGCTTTTACCATGGGGGTGGTTGCCACCCCATCTTGGGGGTGGAAATTTTTTATTATATTTTGACCGCAAAAGTTGATAAAAACATTCATTCTAAGCAAAAAATGTCCTATACGTTTTTTTGATAAAAGTAATAGTTTTCGATTTATTCGCTATCGAAAGTGTTAGTTTTGTATAGAAAAAAATCAATGTTTTTTGATATACTTACTCATTTACGATTCACTCAATTTTTGCCGTAGAAAAATTTTTTCAAACCAACTTCTTGGAAATTAAATAGCCTACAATTTTGTATTTAAAAATTTTTTCGTATCTCTGATGCTAATCTTTCTATTCTGAAGAAAATGGACTATTTTTTACCAAACTACAAAAATTGGTTATTTGCTTTTAAATTCAGTTTTTTAAATACTAATCATTCTAAGCCAGTCAAACTTCTAGAATCTATTAATAATACATAAATAAATAACAATGAATAAGGTCAATGACTAAAAACACCGCTAACTTACATTATTATGCTTCCAATTGGATTTCTCCTTTTTTTTATCAAAAACATATATTAATTTTTTAACCGTAACTTTT
Organism: Diabrotica virgifera virgifera; assembly: GCF_917563875.1. Classification (NCBI taxonomy): domain Eukaryota; kingdom Metazoa; phylum Arthropoda; class Insecta; order Coleoptera; family Chrysomelidae; genus Diabrotica; species Diabrotica virgifera. The sequence goes on along the minus strand of NC_065445.1, from coordinate 52,988,801 downwards.
TTATTTTTCATCTTAGAAAGTTTGGTAAAAAATAATTTTGTAGGTTTTTACAAGATCTATAATTATATTAGTATTAAATCTTTTTAAAATCCTCAGTCGCAAAAAGAGGTGACTTTAAAAGGGTTGGTAAAGGTGGTTTTTGCATGTATTACAAGTTTTAATTGTCAATAGCTCACTCAATTTTTGCTATAGAAAAAATGTTTGCAAACCAGGTTCTTGGGAATTAAATAAGCTACAATATCATATTTAAACATTTTTTCATATCTCTAATGCTAATCTTGCTATTCTGAGGAAAAGGCCATTTTTTCCAAACTACAAAAATTCGTTATTCATTTTAACTCCATTTTTTTTTAAAACTAATCATTAAGCCGGTCAAACTTCTAGAACCTATTAATAATACATTAATAAAAAAGACCAAATAAGGTCAATGACTAATTTTAATTAGGGTGGTGATTAGGGGGTTGCTTGCGATCAGTTTTTCGCTGAAAAAATAGGGACTGACATTCTTTTCATTATAAGTCACTTAATTTTTGAGCTGGAGACCTTTTTTTTTACTTCTGGAGATAGATATTTGTAAGTACAGTGGAACCTCGATAACTCGGATTAATCGGGACCACGACCGATCCGGGTTATCGAAAATCCGAGATAGCCGGAGAATATGGTAAAAATTAATAAAATACGGTATACTTACAGATAAACTCCGTTAGAATTGAAATAACATGAAATATTTTTATAAATATGCACAGTACATATTACCTACTCATTACAATTCTAAAAAAAACACCAAACCCAAACAATACAAGACACACAATACTAAAGACCATTGTTTATAAAAGAATTTTTTAAATAGTCTTTCCTAAACAATGCTGACAGTTTGAAATAAAAAGGAATAGATACTACAGACAGCTGGCTGTTGTTTCTGAGGCGTGTACTATGAGTAATTTTTAATCTCGTGTTCAAATTACACACATAAGTACACGACACAGAGAGTCTAGACACATTATCTCTCAAATATTATATTACATACACTTTTATTGTTGAAAGGATTGTCTGATAATTAACTATTTTGATTGGAAATAAGCCACAATTAAATTGAAAAATACAAAATATTGAAAATCAAAATGTTTATCTGATGAAAATCGGTCCGGGTTAGCCGGACTTCCGGGTTATCGGGGGCCGACTTATCGGGGTTCCACTGTACTTTAAATTAGTTTGACCAAGTTGTCCTCGAAAAATGCATAGTTTTCCCGTCGTTCGACTTTGAAACTACAATATTTAGCATTTGAGGAAGAAGAGCCAACATATAATACAGTATAACTCGATTACTATTGGCCTTAAAGAAAATAAAAAAAAACGGTTTTGTTTATTTTTTCAAAAGGTACGTTTTTGTTAAGTAAAGTTGTTTTGATTAAACGAAAACTTTTGGAGTTATTAGCAGAAAACCTATTAAAAACATTGATTTTTTCGATATAAAACTAATACTTTCGATAGCGAATAAATCGAAAACTACCAATTTTATCAAAAAAATGTATTGAATGTTTTTTGCTTAGAATGAACGTTTTACCAACTTTTGTGATTAAAATATAAGAAAAAATTTGCACCCACGAGATTGGGTGGCTACCACCCCCATAGTAAAAGCGCCTTTTGGCATGATATAGATTTTGATCCTTGGACTATCCACTACTTATTTTCACATTTTCAAGAAAATCGATCCATTCTGTAAAAATTGCGAGGTTTTTTCCTATTTTAAGCTTCATTACTTGGACTAATTTAAAACTTTTAATTTTGTAACTAGATATGTAATCACCTCAGGGACCGCAGACGTTCGGATACAATAAGCGTCTCTTTGTAAAGACAATGAAGTCAACTTTACTAAGTAACAAGACATTTACTCAGCACACACCACACATTACACTATAATCTGATTGCGACTGGCTGAATGATTAATACCATTAAAGCCATTAAGAAAACTAGTGAAACTTATGTAAAAATGTGAAACTTAAATATTCCTACAATTAACTTGGTATCATAATTTGGCAATCTTAGGGCCGGTTGTTCGAACGCTAATCAAAAATGATAATTATCAAATATTTAATTACTGTCACCAACTGTCAATGTCAACTTTATTTGGGTTGCTGAAAAAATAATTATGGATTACAATTATGAAATTAGTTAATCAATTATGTTAATAATTGTTATGTTAATTGATTAACTAATCTCATAATTATAATCAATTATGTTTTCAGCAACCCAATCAAAGTTGACATTGACAGTTGGTGACAGTAATTAAATATTTGATAGTGATCATTGCTGATTAGCGTTCGAACAACCGGCCCTTAGTAACTTATTTAAGGGATCTATTGGGATATGTAAGAGATAGGTATGTTTAAGGAATTTACTGACCTTTATCACGCTAATAAATTACTTTGCACATGAATTTGATGGAATATTGCATTATTTAGTTGGTCCGCTACGTTATTTTACAAATTTTGCAAATATATTTTCTAATTATTTATAGGTATGTCGGGCTTAGTTATATTTATATTTTACTCATATTGCTGGCTAATACTTTGTACTGTATCCTATTTTTAAAAATTGTTACCAAAGAAAACACAATCTTATCGTAAATTAGATAAAAAATTCTAAAGTAATAACCTAAGTTCATGCATTATAAGCCGTAGTGTTCTAAGTGTACATAATAGAAAATATTTTTATAGTTGCTTATAATTGTGACAAATTTTTAAATAATTGTTAAAAATTGTAATAGAAATAAACAAATTATTCCTTGTGTTATACGATTAGTTGCCTACCTTACCTTTTAGAAATTATAATAATCTTCTGTTTAAGTACGTAAACAGGATATCAGGTATACAGGGTGTTTGGTAACGAATGGGCCATAGCTTAACCTTGGATCACTGATGTTAAAATAGGTCGATTTAAGCTAACTTACTTTAGTACAAAAGTTGATAATAACCGAAAGACAGGGTGTCAAAGTTAAACTTATTTTATTTATTCCTGAATAACAACACGAAATTTGGTAAGCGGGGGTTTTTGGGATGAGAAATCTAAATTCGACCACCAAAAATTATGTATTACCCATATAGCACACAACGTCCGATGTACGTCCATATAACGTACATTTAAAGTCCAAACGTCCATGGACCAAAACTGTACGTACTATGTACGTACATTACGGGACGTCCATTGGACGTTTGATTTCAACGTACATTGGACATCCATTTGTGGTCCATGGATATTTTACACAAAACGCGACTATTATATTAAGTCCCAATACAAACAAAATGAGAATCTTCTTGACAACGTTGTCGCTCTTCGCGCTATCGGTCGTGAAAGGTAGAATTAGGCAGGTACTTTTAGGGGATTATCGCTGTTAATTGTTGTGGAATACTGAAGGAGGGTTTATTTATGATAATTCACAGAATGGCAAACCAGCTTGTAATATACAACAACCGTACTGACTCTAAAAATAGTTTGGAACAGAAACAGAACAGAGATTAAACCTCTTTTAATGTGCATGCTTCCTAGGGCGTCATTATCTGAATCTCGTCTTTATGAAAATACATCCTGTGATACCTATATTTGTGTTTTCTGTTTATCGTGCAAGTGCAGTCGTGCATTAATGAAGTTCCTAGTTCCTATAATAAAGTATATATTATAATGAAGTTATAGTAAAGAGAAATAAAAAAGGTCTTTTGTGTAATATTTTTAAGTATAAGTTTAGTATTATAAGGAACTATTTCCTATAAAGGCTTTTTGCTATGTATTCACAAAATTATGGATACTAGATTGCTTTCTGAAAAGTGCCCTACAAATTTCCATAAGACGTACATTGAATGTACATAAGGTGTACACTGAAAGCTCCAATACAACGTACAATGTACGTTTGTAGCGGACGTTCTATGGACGTCCAATTTTGTGAACTCTGGACGTTCGTTGGACGTCCATCGGATGTCCATTGTACCTTAGCGGGACGTCCATTGGACGTTCCAATGTACACAGATGTACGTCCATTGGATGTCCATAAAACGTACTTGTGCTATCTGGGTACCCAGAGGGCGCCACATACGTCTTTCACTCGCTCATTTTAATACGTTCAATTTTTTTTATTACCCACTCTACATAGTTTTTGAATCAATCGAGATAAACGCATTTTAAATCAGCGATGCAAAATAATTTTTTGCATAATATGATTGTAGTTACACCCGAAAAATAAACTTACTTACTAAAATTAAACCATAATAGTTTCCAAAAATGTATTGCAAATTCCTTCAACTGGAATTTGCCATGCAATGACATAAATATGAGAACTTGCACAATTATTATGGTTTCAAGATTATTTTTTAGTTGTCCAGGCCCGCCGGCAAGGGGGTCAGGGAGGGTCCGCCGACCCCCCTAAACCTAACTAACCTACCTAAACTGTATTAGTTTCTGGAAAAGGCTAGTCGGTATCGAGCAACAAACATTATTAACCATAGGGTTCATTCGTCATTAAGATTAGAGCTGGGAAGTTTAGTTCACTATGTGGATTTCGATCTTTCGATCTCGCTCATTAAAATGAATAGTACAAAAGGGTAGTTCGTTTAGTTCATTTAGGTAGTTCACTGATTCATACATACTATTTACATTGAGATGGGAGTATCAAATATAAATTAGTTCAAAGTTTCAAAGTAGATCAATCAGGAACATTTTACCCTCAGGGACCCTCCATCGCATCTCCATCTCATTCTCATAAAATGAAAAAGAAAAAGAACCCATAACGCAACCTTTACTTCTATTTCGCCAGTAGGTCGTAACTAAATCCATCAAATGCATCAAATCAAATAATAATGCATCAAATCAAGTATATCAGAAGATAGATTATCTGGTTTGTGTTTGTTAAGTGTACACATACAAATTGTATTAAAAAATAAACATAATTTTATAAACAAGGTTATTGATAATTTTGGTCAAGATCGAAGGAGATTACAGTTTTTATTTACCGATGAATCTTTTTCAACGAAAACATTTCGTTTATAAATTCGCAAAAGTCTGTGTGTTATTGCGTTGCCGCTCCTGCAATACTCAGATCAGATTTATCGATGGATTCTTATGTAGTTTTTTCTTCTGGATCCAAATCTGAAAACGGCATTTCGATATTTCTAACCGTCTTCGAGATAATCGACCCCAAAGTGTAAAATGTGACGTCACAATCGAGTTATTTCCTTCCGACACACTACACGTCCAGCTGAAATCGTTGCTATTAAGTAGGCTAGTTTTTTAATCTCGATTTGTTAAGCAAAGCATAATAGGTTATTTACATTTGAGTTTGACACTTCGTGAATGTCAAACTAAATTTTAAATTAAGTATTAATAAAACATTAATGGCATTTAATAGTGAATTTAATTATTATATAAAATAAATAAGATGTTCAAAAATACAATTTGAGTATATTTTAAAAGCAATAATTTATTAACAGCTTCAAAAAGGTTAATACGAGTATGCGGCCTCCCCTTTATGATAAATGGACTGTTCCATTTGCTATGAAATTAAAATATAGTCGGTTCGCTAAACTCAACACAACTGGCTAGTGATTTTAGTAGGTAATTTTTTGTTTTTGCGAATTTTGCCAAAATTGACAAAATTACTAATTATTTAGTAATTATTAACTAATTAGTAATTATTTTTTGCCAAATTGGCAAAATTATTGACTAAAATCACTAACTAGTTGTGTCTGAGTTTAGCGAACCGACAGTATATGAAAGAATATTGTTTGGTATAAACAATTATGGTCTGATATGTGCAATTACATCTTTCTAATGGAAAAAAATATTTGAAGATTTTTCTCAAATTATGGATACCAGCAACATTTTCATTTATAACTCTTTTATTTTTAATTCGATGAAGAAAAGTTATTCTTCATAAAAAGCTCTTCATGTTCTAAGATTTATGATGCAACCATCATCTGTAAAATTTTATTAATTTTGTACGAGGTATATAAAAAATATGAATTTCGATCAAGAGTGAACTGCCTTTAAAGTTCGTAACATTTAAATTAGAATGATATAATTGCACATTAAAACATAATTATTAATTCTAAACTACTTTTCATAATAGCAATTTTCCATATTATGAATTAAAATACGTAAATAAATAAAGTTTTCGTTATGATATGAAAAATAATTTTCAGCTTGTTTGTATTTTATATATGATTATTAAAATATAAATTTTTCTTGTTCTTTCATTCATTTCTAGAATAGAAAAGCGATTTAAAGATTTTGACCCCTCCTAAATTTTTTTCTGGCGGCGGCCCTGGGTGTAACTACAATGACTTATGCAAAAATTATGTTGCAACGCAGATTTAAAATGCGTTTATTTCGAAAACGGTTGAGTTTAGGAAGTGTAGTATATCTAAAATTTAAGTAAAAATATTAAGTTTTGATTCAAAAAGTTTGTAGAGTGGAAGATAAAAAAAATTGAACGTATTAAATGAGTGCAGAAAGACGTATGTGGCGCCCTCTGGGTAATACATAATTTTGGTGGTTGTTTGTAGAGTGGGAGATAAAAAAAATTGAACGTATTAAATGAGTGCAGAAAGACGTATGTGGCGCCATCTGGGTAATACATAATTTTGGTGGTTGTTAGCTTTTTTTATTGCATAGTAATGATTTCATTTTATTAAAAGTGCTTCTGGTCATCTCAATACGTCGTTTTATTTCAAGGGTGTGGTCCCATTGTTCATTTAGCTCACATCCCAAATAAATGTATCTCTATTTAGTATTTTCTCTAAAGCTTTTCTTTTAACGTAGATTTTTTCGGCTTCAATCTTGTTCTTACTGACAATCATGATTTTTGTTTTCTTTGTGGTCATAGCCATTTCATACCTCTTGCAATACTGCGTAGTACGATCAACCAAAATTTGCACCTCTCTGCTGTCTACAAGGAGTATTGTATCGTCTGAATATATTATGCATCTTCTGCATCTTCATTGCCTAGCCATTTTTTTCTGGAATTGCCGTAATTCTGATTTTGTATCTACACAGCTCAGTTAGTAGGTTTCTCTGCGCACCAAGTTTTTGACTTTAACTCGATTTCATATTTAGTGGAATACTTAAGTATGTAGTCCCGGTCAATCCATTATACAGGGTGCGCCAAACCTCTGGTCTTCTTTGATTACGGCTAAACTATGAGATATACAAAAAAATGTTTATAACAAAACTAATGTGTATCAAAGAGGCCTATATTCTAAAATTATTTTTGATTATACAGGGTGAGTCAGAACGACGGTATGAACTAAAGTTGTATTTTTTTAAATGGAACACCCTGTATATTAAATCATTTTTGAATATATTATTAAAAATATGAAAAATTTGTATAAGGTCTTATGGGTCTAAAGTTAATAATTTTTGAAATATTTACATTTTTATTGAAAAAAATGGTAATATTTATAGGGTTGTGGATTATGTTTCCAAAGAAATAAAAATTTAAGTGATAGGTCAAAATTTTTAAAATATAGTGTTATTTTTAAATAATTTAATATTTTTTACTTTTAGCCATAAAATATACAGTGTGATCACTATTTGCAAATACAAAATTTTCTCATTTTTTTTAAATGGGACACCCTGTATATTAGTTTTGCATTTTGTAGTAAATATTACAACCTTTCTTTTGGTATAAGGTTGTATGTACCTAGCATGTTTCGTTTTGTAGATATTTAAAAAAAAAACTATAGATTCTACGTTTTTGCGGATTTTTTATTTAAAAATTTTTTTGCAAAAAAAATAATTATAATCTGGTTTTAGAAACATACACTAAAATATAAAATATGAAAATAAAAACGTAATTAAAGATTAAAATAAATACAATTGCTAGTACAATTCAATTGAATTTAATAACTTTAAATTATTTTACAAAAAATATTTTACCATTTTAATGAATGTATAAATTAGTTACTAAATTAAATAAACAACCAAATTTTAAATCAACCGTAGTAATTTTTCTACTACAGCAACTTTCCTGTACCAAATTAATTGTTAGTTAAATTGTATTTAGTTAAACTTTTAATTTACCTTTTAAATTTACTTACATACATCATACATCTTGAGAATATAAAAATTATTATAAAGTATGCTTTAAAATAGCTGAATGTTAAATGTATCAGCCAAATTATTTATTAATATAAATAGTATTTACTGATGTCACAAAAGCTGGTAATACTTTTGTAGTTGAAATTTTTGTAACAATTTTTTATATTTTAAATTTTAATTTTTTAACCGAAAAATTTTTGGATATGACATTTGTTTTGGTCGAAACCATTAGAAATTATTACCAGCTTTTGTGACACGCGTAGGTACATAGATACTGTTTACTTCTTAATATACTTCCATAACGTTCATTTGTTTCAAAGCATACTTTATACGTTCTCAAGATGTAGGTAAATTAAAAAGTTATTAACTGATCTTACTCGTAAATACAATATAACTAACAATTAATTTGGTACAGGAAAGTTGCTGCGGTAGAAGATTACTACGGTTGATTTAAAATTTGGTTGTTTATTTAATTTAGTAACTAATTTATGCATTCATTAATATGGTAAAATATTTTTTGTAAAATAATTTAAAGTTATTAAATTCAATTGAATTGTACTAGCATACGATTTATTTTAATCTTTAATTACGTTTTTATTTTCATATTTTATATTTTAGTGTATGTTTCTAAAACCAGATTATAATTATTTTTTTTGCAAAAAAATTTTTAAATAAAAAATCCGCAAAAACGTAAAATCTATAGTTTTTTTAAATATCTACAAAACGAAACATGCTAGGTACATACAACCTTATACCAAAAGAAAGGTTGTAATATTTACTACAAAACGCAAAACTAATATACAGGATGTCCCATTTAAAAAAAATGAGAAAATTTTGTATTTGCAAATAGTGATCACACTGTATATTTTATGGCTAAAAGTAAAAAATATTAAATTATTTAAAAATAACACTATATTTTAAAAACTTTGACCTATCACCTAAATTTTTATTTCCTTGGAAACATAATCCACAACCCTATAAATATTACCATTTTTCTCAATAAAAATGTAAATATTTCGAAAATTATTGACTTTAGGCCTATAAGACCTTATACAAATTTTTCATATTTTTAAATAATATATTCAAAAATGATTTAATATATAGGGTGTTCCATTTAAAAAAATAAAACTTTGGTTCATACCGTCGTTCTGACTCACCCTATATAATTGAAAATAATTTTAAATTATAGACCTCTTTGATACACATTAGTTTTGTTATAAACATTTTTTGTATATCTCATAGTTTAGCCGTAATCAAAGAAAACCAGAGGTTTGGCGCACCCTGTATACTAGGAGGCTCATCTGTTGGTTCTATAACTAAATAGTCCATGTGGTGAGACCGCTCCCGTCTGAAAAAATTTCTGATTCGGTTTCTTTGTGGATTCCTATTCAACAATATCTCCTTTAAACAAATCTGAAGGGTGCCGGGCGGAATTTTTGGGCAGAAATTGTTAAATAATTTTTTTTAAACAAATACAAAAGATCACCTTTTTTGCTCCGAAGAATATTTTTTTAGGTTTCTTGGGTTATTCTAAATAAGAAAGGTATCTTGTGATTTTTCTCAAAAATTGATAGTTTTCGAGTTATAGGTGATTAAAATCTGAAAAATGCGAAAATACGCATTTTCCAATCTTAAAAACTTATATCTAAATTAGTATTTTTGAGGTTGCCAAGTTACTCGAATTGTAGTTTAAACATTCATTTTCAAGATTCTGCAGACTGATCGGGTCTAACTTCAATTTACACCGTTGTTATTTAATTGTTAATTATGCGTGTCCATCCGATTTTTTTGCCGGCGCGGCGCGCGCTTTTGTCAAAAATCTCGTATTTTCCCCCGAAAAATATATTTTTTAGAAATGTATAAACATTTTCAATTTCTTTGCAACACGAAAATGCAGCAGCTGCATAATACTCTGGTTAAAGAAATTGAAAATGTTTATACATTTTTAATTCATTTACTCTTTTGTAGGAGTATTAAGGAATCTTTCTTGTTGGAACTTTTACCACGCTGAGCAGATGAGTTGTGAATTACTTAAAATAATCTCATCTTAATTTCCTCGGCATCCTGTTTGATTTATAATAGTTTTAAAGTTATAAGCGATTTAAAATCCAGAAAATGCGCTTTAAATCGCTTATAAATTTAAAACTATTAACTTTTGAGAAAGATGACACGAACCTATTTTATTTAGAATGCCTCGAAAAATCTAAAAAATATATTTTTTGGAGGAAAATAGGAGATTTTTGGAAATAGTGCGCGCCACACCGGCAAAAAAATCGGATGGATACGCATAATAATTAACAATTAATTAACAATGGTGTAAATTGAAGGTAGACCCGATCAGTCTGCAGAATCTTGAAAATGAATGTTTAAACTACAATTCAAGTACTGGGCAACCTCAAAAATACTAATTTAAATATGAGTTTTTAAGCCCTGAAAATGCGCATTTTCGCATTTTTCAGATTTTAAATCGCCTATAACTCGAAAACTATCAATTTTTGAGAAAAATCACAAGATATCTTTCTTGTTTAGAATGACCCAAAAAACCTAAAAAAATATTCTCCGGGAAAAAAGGTGATCTTTTGTATTTGTTTAAAAAAATTGTTTAAACAATTTCTGCCCAAAAATTCCGCCCGGCACCCTTCAGATTTGTTTAAAGGAGATATTTTTGAATAAGAATCCACAAAGAATAGTGGAGTCACTGAAGGTTTTCACCTCCGATTTCGTTGAACCTCCATCGATTTTCATGAAAATTGGTGAGTAATTAGAGGATACCTCAAGGAACAATGGTGATATGATGCCAACTTGCGCTTTTACCCTCGGGGTGGATGCCACCCCTTCTCGGGGGTGAAAATTATTTTATTAAAAATAATACCATAAATCGATAGAGGGACAAATTGTAAGCAAAATTTGTTATATAAAGTTATTAATATAAATCGATACTTTTTGAGTTATTAAAGATCAAAGATTTTATTTTTTCGTAAAAAATGCATGTTTTAAATCGGTTTTTCACATAGAACTCAAAAACTATAAGCTTTTACAAAATAGTTATTATTACTGAAATTGATGACAATAAAAAACTGAATACATTCCTCACTTAAAGCACTAAACTAATGTTAGTTAAAAGTGAGTTATTGGCAATTGAATGTGTATTTTTTTCGACGAGTACTCAAATCTATAAAATATTCCTGCTAATCATTTATCAACGTAATTCGGAATACCTATTAAATGAGCTTCAGAACAAGTTATTACCATCAAAATTAAGCAAGTTATGATGAAAATAAAAGGAACCTCTCGATTTTTTTAGGAAAAAGTGAAAAATAAAACATACGCCATTTCCACAAAAATTAAAATTTATAGTAATCCTTACAAGAACTTCTTTATATTAGCATAAGTAATGATTTCAATAATTTTGACCGGTTTAGAGTGCATATTTTTGAAAAAAAGATATAATTTAAAAAAATCACAATTTTTAAAATTATTGTAATTTTCGTATTCTTTTGATAATAACTCCAAAAATACTCAATATACGTAAAAAATTAAATATAACCAAATTTTAGTTTTTTCTGTGTCAAATATTCTACCTGTTTTACTATTTCCATAAGATAAAAAATAACCGAGATAGAAACGTTTAAATCTTAAATATTGCTGTGAAAACCACGCAACCGGAGCCATTTAAGCTTTTATTTAAAAAAAAGTAAGTTGTCTAAAAGATTAAATTCAACGAGGTTAAATAGCCCTTGGAATTAACTTTCAAACGGTTTTTATATAAACCTGATATCGTAAAAATAAACGGAGTTTATAAAAAAAAACAATAACACTTTTTGGAAAAATTTTTAAAAGATAAATTTTGAAAAAATTTTGGTGCATAAATTTTAATGCTATCAACATGTTCGGGGGCTCATGTGATATATATTTTTAAGTACCTACTTTGACAAATGTTTAATAAGTTTATGTTATTAAATGCATCATTTTCCCGTTATTTCAGCTTGAATACTTAGATTTTTTTACTCGCGGAAAAAAATATATATTCAATTAACTATAACTCACTTTTAGTTAACACTAAAAGGTTTTTCTAGTAAAGGGTTTATTTTATTTCTTATTAGTTTCAATTTTAGTAATAATAACTTTTTTGTAAAAACTTATAGTTTTTGAGTTATTGATGAAAAATCGGTTAAAAACATGCATTATTATCAAGGAAAATTAAAATCATTGATCTTCAATAACTCAAAAAGTTTTCATTTATTTTAATAACTTTATATAATAAATTTTGCTTAGAATTTGGTGCTGGTGGCATCCACTCCCAGGGTAAAAGCGCAAGTTGGCACCATGTCACGTTTGTTCCTTGAGATATCCTCTATCCACTCACTAATATTCATGCAAATCGATGGAGGTTCAACGAAATCGGAGGTCATAGCTCATATCCACCTTCAGTAAATGCATTAAACCGAATCAGAAATTTTTTCAGACGGGAGCGGTCTCATTACATGGACTAAAAGTCTTTCTTTTTCCCTGAATGATTACCCAATCTCCGTTGCTCAGGTTTCACCCGTGTGTAAGCCAGCCTGCCTGGAGGTTACAGGTAGACGGGAATTGAGTAGGAGTTGCTAGATGTGCAATCAGGAAGCAACACCTTGTATTGCGCGTCACTATAGGTACTCCTTTGAACCCCTGATCTAAATCCCCATAGAAATTAAAAAGTTCAAAGGCAAAAATCTTTTTATTATATTTTCCCATTCTAAATTATTTTAGACTATTAATAGTATGTTTGTTATCTAAATAAGAATATCTAGTTAATAGTTAGTTATTAATATACCAATCATTGATCGATAAAATTAACCATATTCTTTCAGATTTTATTTAAAAATATTTCAGTCACGCGAACATTCTCATTATGGAATATTTCTGATTTCTTTTTGTTGGCTAAATTTAAACTTTACGAGACTTGTTAGAATGGAGATAACCCCGAGTTGCGAAATTTTTGAATTTTAGAGAACCCATAGAAAATGATTATTGTGTGTTTAATTCGACTTTGATAAATCAGTGTTGTTAAAGAGAATTACTTTTAAAATTGTTTATCATGTTTTGCCTAAAAAGTTATTTCCATTTTTTAAAGATTACGTATTCGTATTTCAAAATATTTTCGTGCTGGTGGTATCTGGCGTATATTTCCTGATTATGGCTTTTTATAGTAAATTTAAAAAATACGATTGATCTGATAGGTCCAATTATGTACAAATACCGATTACCTCAAGTATGCTATTCTGATGGAATAAAAACTCAATTTCCATTTTTTATGGATGTTCCATTATCCATGTTTTCTTGGTCTATCTCTTCTGCCTTTCTGTAGGTATCCATTAGAGTGCGTGTCTTGCAAACTTATGATTTTTTAATTCAAAGTTTAATTTTAATAAATTAAAAATAATATTAAAAATAAAACTTTCATTGAGACCAAATTTCTGGTAACGCCTTTGTGGTTTCTATTATTTACAAACCAACCAAATGCTGAAATTAAAGAAGGCTAGGGGAGATTTATAATTTGCATATCAATTCCTGTCTGTTGAGCGTGGCAAAATTCTACCCACATAACAATTTCATGTTCTTAGTAGATTCATAGAACATACTTTTCAGAAAACGTATATGCTGAGAATATGAGTAATTACCATTACGATTGTGCAGAGCAGATGCTGAGTATATACTACATTACAGTACTTAAACGTTCTATTTATATACTTAGAATGTACTACCGCACTTCTTTTCAGTATATACCAAGAATATACTTTTTAGAATATTCCAAGGAAGTGCTATAAACCTTCTATTTATATACTTAGAATATACTACTGCACATCTTTTTAGTATGTGGGAAGAATATACTTTTAAGATTATTCCAAGCAAATGCTATATTGCTCAGAAGTATGTTTTCAGCATCACCTAATCTCATCCTAGGTTCTACCAACTATAATATTTACATATTAAAATTACATACGAGAATGTAATTAGTACATTTTACAATATTACTTAAAAGGTAAGTAGGTGCATATAAATTTTAGTTATTTATATAAATATTATATAGGTAAGTATATAATATATACTTACTTAAATTATATCAAAATAAACATGCTGAATTTATAAATATAATACCTAAATATAAATATTATACAGTGAGCACGTAAAGGTTGGAATAAATTCATTTTCTCGAGAATGGACGACTTCGGAAAAAAATCCCGAAACAGGTCAATTTTTATTATTAATTTACGACTTTTTGGCATATATATCGTACTAATGACGTCACTCACCTGGGCGTTATTATGACGTCATCGATGATTTTTTTAAATGAGAATAGGAGTCGTGTGATAGCTCATTTGACCGTTATTTTAATTCCCTCTTCAGTAATATAAACATTAATATAGTTATTTATACAGGGTGTCCAAAAATTTTTTTTGAATTAAATTTTTTTGACATAAGAAAAAGAACGTATGTAATTTATTTAATTCAAAATACATTTTACTGCTCTCATAAAACAGAAAAAATGTTTATTTGAAAACTAATCATTGCTTTTCGCTTAAATTAAATGTTCAAACTGTCAACAGGCAGGAGGGTGGCTGCTTTAATATTGAACTTAAGCAAAAACATTATTTATTTGTTAAATAAACATTTTTTCCTGTTTTTTGATAGCAGTAAAATGTATTTTGAATTAAATAAATTACACACATTCTTCTTTTTATGTCAATAAATTGAATTCAAAAAAATTATTTTGGACATCCTGTATAAATAATTATATTAATATTTATATTACTGAATAGAGAATTGGATTACCTTTCAAATAAGTTATCACATGACCCGTATTCTCATTTAAAAAATCATCGATGACGTCATCACGCCCAGATGGGTGACGTCACTAGTATGATATATATGTCAAAAAGTCGTAAATTAAAAATAAAAATTGACCTGTTTCGGGATTTTTTTTCAAAGTCGTCCATTCTCGAGAAAATGAATTTATTCCAACCTTTATGTGCTCACTGTATAATATTTAGTGAAACTAAACTATAACTAAAAATATTATTTTGTACTTACCTACTATTTAAGTTACATTGAGTTACCAAAATGAATTTAATAATTTCAAGCACCACAAACAAAATAAAGATATTATGTATGTTCCTAGTATACTTTGTCGTTCGTCTTCCTCCTAACAGCATCAAGCATAGATTGGATACAAATACAAATAAAGCCTGTGCACTGTGCCTGTTTAATGTTTGTGTTTTCATTTTCATAAAACCTTTGTTAATTCCTACGCAGGTAGAATGAGAAGGATAATTTCCGTTTGCATTATTTCGATCTTTTTCGATCTGGTGATGGTGTATTCCTTCCAAACTTTAAATTCCAACGATGTAAAAATACTCGTGGTAAAATCAAAATAAAAACGAATTTTTTTTTCTTTAATACAAATTAATTTTTAAACTTTTTTACCATACCTACAATTAAACTAATTTTGAGAAATGAATTCGTCTAGGATACCTATGTACATATGTACATACATACATATTTTTTTAAGATATTTTAAAAGTACATACGTATAAGTATGTGTTAAGTACATACTTTTAAAGTATATTCGATGAAGGTGTACTCCAAGAATGTACTTTTACTAATATTCTGAGATACTACCTACACGAATGTGCTCAGTATATTCGGTACGAGAATATTCTTTAAAGTATATGCACAGAACATGAAATTTATAATGTTTTTATGGTACATGCTACGCTTGTACTACGCATGTACTACAAAGAATATACTCTGTCGAATGTTGGTAGTATATGCTTTGAACATGATGCGAACATCATTGTTATGTGGGTAACGAAAACTTGGTCCCTATACTCAGTTAGGAGTAAGACAGAAAATAATAATTTCGCTGTAAAACGAAACCAAGAGACATCTTGTATTTCAGCTCGTTTAAAGAGCGCCATAAACACCCTTACCAATTTCAAGCTTCTTAGCTTTCTTCAGAGAATGTATATATGCCTATCTCTGGACGAACTGAAACAAATCCGACTCTTAACATCGAATTACAACAAAATAACATGATATGGATGTCGTGGCGACATCTGCTTAAAACAATTCAAAGTTTTATTTTAATAAAATAAAAATCTTCTTCTTGAAAATAGCAGACTTGTCCTGGCTATTCTTACTATCCTTGATTCCAGACATCCTGCTTATATGTGTTGAGTCCACTCTTCTTTTCTGTTCTTTACACAAGTATTTATATTGTCTACCCCACATATGCGTCTGATTTCCTCACTTCTTACCCTGTCTTATAGTCCTTTTCTAGCAATCTTTCTTAAGATCTTCATTTCGTTTGTCTCCAGATGTCTTTGTGTTTTGCTTGTATCTGGTGTTTCTTCGGTCGTGTAAGTCTTAACTGGTCTAATAACTGATTTATATATTCAGGCCTTTGTTTCCACTCTTAGGTGTTTTGTTTTTCCAAATTGTGTAGTTTAGGCATCCGGCCGTTCTACTGGCTTTAATTATTTGGTCTTTTACCTCTTCTTCGATATTGTTGTCGGCTGATAGATTAATTTCCAGGTATTTGAAAGTCATTACTTGTTGTATAATTTGATTGTCTAACTCCAATTTGCAATTTATTGGTTCTTTGGATATTACTAAGCGTTTTGTTTTTTGGGCTGATATTTTCATATTCATTTCTTTGCACTCTGCTACTAACACGGTGTCATCAGCGTAACAGAGTATTTTTATCTCTCTATCGCCCATTTTGTACCCTCTTTTTTTCTTCACTTGTTTTATTATTGCATCCAACACTGCAGCATGTTAAACAGTAGAGGGCTTAGTGAATCTCATTTCCTGATTCCTGTGTTTGCTTCTGTGGGTTCTATTATTCCATTGACTTTCATAGGTCTGGATCCCACGTATGAAAAAAAAGTTGATTAATAGCAAGCTGATAATTTGTTAATAGCTTAAGGGTGCTTAGTCGAACAAATAGGGGAAGTTTTAATTCTGGAACAGGTTAAAAATTTGGAACGGTCAGACCACGAAAACGTCACATGTATTTTTTCCGACAGAACTTCCAATTGATTTGTTACCCTTTCATTAAACTCTCATGCAAAAATCAGGCTGCTATTTATCACCAAATGGGCATTATAATGAGTGGAACTGGTAGAAAATGTCAAATGACAGGAATTATGACAGGTGATAAATAGCAGTCTGATTTTTGCATGAGAGTTTAGTGGAAGGGTAACAAATCAATTGGAAGTTTTGTCGGACAAAATACATGTGACGTTTTCGTGGTCTGACCATTCCAAATTCTTAACCTGTTCCACAATTCAAACTTCTCCTGTTCCAGTGTTCCCATATATCAAAGTTTGTCCGACTAGACACCCTTAACTATTAACAAATTTTCAGCTTGCTATTAATCAACTTTTTTTTCATACGCGGGATCCAGACCTATCATTTCTTCAAAATAAAAATAATATTAAAAATAAATTTTTTTTTTCTCTCTTTTGACTGATATCTTCAAGCATCACAGTGTGAAAGGTTTTCCATTCCACTGTCCACTCTACATACTTCCACGGTCGATAAATACAAAGGATTTCTTGGCCATCTGACCGACTGGAGTTAGATTTTAAGACTTTTTTACATTTGATGCCTTTTCTATCAGTATTAAATTCTTCATGATTTGGCTAACACACCACCAATGCAACCAAAGTGTAGCATTGGTGAGGTGTTGTGTTAACTAAATCGTGCAGGACAATATCCTATATATGGGCCATTCCACGAACATACGCCTGTTTTGGATTACTTCGACAACGAATATTTTACTGTGCAACATAAGAAGTACGAAAGTAAATGGCGCTAATAATTATTTCAATAAACAACAATGTAATTGACAATTTACTTTCGTTCTTCTTATTTTGCACAGTAAAATATTCGTTGTCGAATTAATCCAAAACAGGCGTATGTTCGTGGAATCGCCCATACCTACACGTACCTATTTTTGATATTTTGATTACTAATTAAATAATCTAATACTAACTTTTCAACTTAAAATAAAATAAACAGATTTTTGTGTCTTTTTGACATTATTCGAGTGTCTTTCTGGCATTAATCAAAATTAAAAACTAAATTATTAAATCGAATTTTTGAAAATTAAAACATTGCTATTTGGATAACATTAGAATAAGAATTATATATATACTATGTTTTGTGAAAATGTTTAGGAATAACCTCAAGTTGTAAGTCTTTTTTGTTATTTTTTATACAATGTATTTTAACTTAATTTCATTGTATTTATAATATACTCATTTCAGCTTACCCTGAAGAAGCAAATATATTTTGCGAAAGCTAGGTAATAACACAGAGTTTTACTTATCCTGCCCCTAAAATATATATATATATATATATATATATATATATATATATATATATATATATATATATATATATATCATTCCTAGAGTTTGATGCGATTGTTTTTGTGAAATAAAAAACTACAAATTTGAAGCATTTGATTAAGGCAAGAAGAGGAACTTAAGTTTATCCATTTAAGCAATCAATAAGGTAAACATGTTTAATTGAAAACATATTAAAAATATCACAAAACGTGCGAGTAAAGATAAATTGAGGCAACTAACAATTTAATTAAATACTTTTTAGCAGATATTTCGAGGACTTTCCCAAAATAAACATTTTATCAAACCAACAATAACTTAAGATGTCATTAGAATAATTTGTCATTAGAATTAATTGTTGTTTTTGAAATTCAATGCTGTTTTTTTATCAGTGTCATTGACCCATTCGATCCCTATTTTTTTTAACAGAGTTTGTTCACCGTTCTAAATTTGGAGATAAATACGGCGTATTTTATCTAAAAAAAAAGCAGGAGACATGTGCGATCTAATTTGATTTCTTCATTAACATTATATTTCTCTTCTGATTGCTACTTAAAAGACTAGCCTGTATCTGTTTTGGGTTGGGTAATCGTATATGATCCTATTTTTGTCTTTGTCACTTCGAAAAAGCTCGAAAAGCTAGAATAGAAAAAGCAAGGGCAGCGTTCAAGCAAATGTCCAAGCTGTCCAAATCACACAATTTGAATATAGAACTGAAACTCAGACTCCTCCGATATTATATAGTCCGCCTAGAAAGTATCCGGAAAAAAGAAAGCAAAATTATAATTTTACGGTATTTATTTCTATCACTTGAAATATAAAATTTTAACAAATAATTTATCTCATTTACTTATACAACCTCCATTTAAATTTAAACACTTAACTAAACGTCCAGGTACACCCGAAACTAGGTCAAGGCCATAATTTTCGGTAATGGTGTTCCAGGCCTGTTAAACTGACCGAATCAAACCTTCTTTATCTCGTGGCTCTGCTCATTCCACTTCAGTCTTCATCAGTCCCATATGTTTTCAATGGGGCTAAGATCTGGATATGCTGCTGGCCACGGAATTGTTGCCAATTCGTCTTCTTGCATCCAAGCTTGAGTATAAGCAGAAGTATGGCATCTTGCATTATCTTGCTGAAAACGCCAACCCTCTGGATATAAAACATGAGCCGTTTTAAGAAGAAAACCATTTAGGATGTCACAATATTTCGCACTATCAACAGTACCATTAACTATACAGAGAGGTGTAGCACCACGCTGAGATATTGCTCCCCAAACCATTATTTTGGTAGGAAATTTGGAAACATTTTCTCTTGATAGGACTTTTAGATGATTTGCACCAAGCTGGAAAAAACTTACATCAGATATATAAAGACATTATTAAAATTATCTTCTCGAAAACGTTGACAAAAATCTATTCTTCGTTGCCTTTGCAGAGGTGTCATTGTAGGGATTTTTTTGGATTCCTTGATATGCAGCGCCTTGCTTTTTCAGTGACATGCGGACAGTTTCCGGGCACACTTTTATTCTTCGTTGATTTTCAAATCTGTTCGCTAATTTTCGAAACCCTAGGGGCGGATTTTGTCGTCGTAAAGCCACTAAAGCATTTAAATTGTTTCCGCGAATCTTACGAGGTCTACCCGAGACTGGTCTATGTCTCATATCTATGCCACTTTTTATCCTCTTTATTGTCTCATACACTGAACTTTTTCCGTGTTCAGTCAATTGCACTAATTTTTTAACGTTTCGGACACCCTTTCTATACAAATATTCCACCACTTTTCTTTTTTCTACTTGCGACATTATTTCACAAATAATCTTAAGTCTGTTTACAAACAACAATATTTGACAGATGGTGTTGTCATGCGATTTTGTCCATAACCTACTATTGGCACAACCTACTTGATGCATTACTTTTGTCTTAAAATGTTACAAAAAGGAAATCTATTAAAATTAGGAAAAATATAAAATTCCGGATACTTTCTATACGGACTATATATTCTCCATCTTATTATACGGAGTAGAGTCTAAGACTCGAAGCCTTCAGAAGACTAACAACGAAGAGACTGGAAGCCTTCGAAATGTATATAGAAGAATTCTTAAGATATCATGGATGGAATGGTGATGGGTTCAACGTAAAAAAAAATAAATTTCACGCATACAGTATCGTGCAAATGAATGGAATAAATTCGTAATGTCGCAAGTTGACAACTTTAAGGAAAAATTCCGAAACAGGTCGATTTTTATTTTTAAATTGTAATTTTTTGGCATATGTATCATACTAGTGACGTCATCCATATGAGCTTGATGACGTAATCGATGATTTTTTAAATGAGACTATAGGTCGTGTGTTAGCTCATTTGAAATGTTATTTAATTCTCTGTTTAGTAATATAAACAATAACTTAATGTTGTTCTGAAGCTATTTCGTTGTGGCATTTTTATAATAAACTATTTTCAATGGGAAATAAGCCACAATTTTACCAAAAAAATGATTTTATTAACGTGATAATAAGTATTATTTTGTATTTTGACAACGACACCCGACTTGGGCGTCGAAACGTTAATAAAATCATTTTTTCGGTAAAATTGTGGCTTATTCCCATTGAAAATAGTTGATTATAAATAATAACATAATTATTTATACAGGGTGGCAAAAAGTTTTTTTTAATTAAATTAATTAACAAAAAAGGAGAATGTATGTAATTTATCTGTTTCTGGCAACAGTAAAATATATTTTAAATTAAATAAATTACACACATTCCTCTTTTTTGTCAATTAATTTAATTAAAAAAAAGTTTTTGCCACCCTGTATAAATAATTATATTATTGTTTATATTACTGAATAGAGAATTGAATAACCTTTCAAATGAGCTAACATACGACCTATAATCTCATTTAAAAAACAATCCATTACGTCATCACGCCCAGATGGATGACGTCACTAGTATGATACATATGCCAAAAAATTACAATTTAAAAATAAAAATCGACCTGTTTCGGGATTTTTCCTTAAAGTTGCCAACTTGCGACATTACGAATTTATTCCTTTCATTTGCACTATACTGTTTGTGTGAAATTTATTATTTTTTTATGTTGAACCCATCACCATCCCATGATAAAATTTTTATATGTTATTAACATGTTACTATTTATATGTTACTATGTATTTGTAGAAATATTATGAAAATTTTAAATAATGTACTTCTTGGAAAAAAACTGAATCAAAATATATTTTTTTTTGTTTGAGAAAAACTTGTTTATCGTAGCATCATGCTGTATGCAGGGTGTTTGATAAAAAATGGGCCATAGGTTAAGCCTAGATTCCTAAGGTTAAAATAGGTCGATTTAAGCTAACTTACCTTAGTGCAAAAGTTGATAATACCCGAAATACAGGGTGTTAAAGTTAAACTTTTATTTTATATATTTTTGAATATTTCCTGACAGGCATGGGACAACAACACGAAATTTGGTAAGTGGTGCTGGTACTGTACACCCGACTAAATTATGTTAAACAAACGTTTCTGGCTACTATCACAGGCGTACTACGGGGGAACGTGAATGGTTAACCCTTCCCAAATTCTACATCACTGGCTGAATTTCTATTTTACTGCAATTTTTTAATTCTCCAATGCTTTCTATGTAAATGACATAGTCTTTATTCGTAACGATAAAGCCATTAGTTTTCGAGATATTTGAAGCTAAAATGAAGGAGGATACATTAATCTAAAAATACATTAATCTAAAAAGTATGCCTTTTCATTTTAAACTTTAAATATCTCGAAGACTAATGACTTTATCGTTACGAATGAAGAGTATATTATTTGCATAGAAAGTATTAGAGAATCTAAAAATTATGCTAAAATAGCAGTTTCATCAGTGGAGTAGAATTTGGGATGGATAAACCATTCACTTTCCCCTGTCGTACGCCTCTGGTATTTACCACAAACGATTATTTAACATAATTTCGTAGGGTGTATGGTACCTACACTTTCTGCCAAGTACCATAAGGATATGTCAAATAGTTTTATAGTACCGGGCACACATAGTTCTTAAAATTTTAAACAAACAATAAAATATTAAAAAAAATACTTTAAAATCATTTGACATATCTATGTGATACTTGGCAGAAAGTGTAGGCACTGTACACCCTACTAAATTATGTTAAAAAATCGTTTCTGGCTACTACCAGAGGCGTACGACAGGGAAAGTGAATGGTTGACCCTTCCCAAATTCTACGCTACTGATGAAACTGCTATTTTAGCATAATTTTTAGACTTTCCAATTCTTTCTATGCAAATAATATACTCTTCATTCGTAACGATAAAGTCATTAGTTTTCGAGATATTTGAAGTTAAAAATGAAAAGTTAAAAATAAACACTTATTTTGGTTAATGTATTATGCTCCTTCGTTTTTAGCTTCAATTATCTCGAAAACTAATGGCTTAATCGTTACGAATAAAAAGTATATTTTTTACATGGAAAATATTGTAGAATCAAAAAATTGCACTAAAATAGCAATTCCGCCAGTGGCGTAGAATTTGGAAAGGGTCAACCATTCACGTTCCCCAGTCGTACGCCTGTGGTAGTAGCCAGAAACATTTGTATAACATAATTTAGTAGATTGTATAATACCAGCACCACTTGCCAAATTTCGTGTTGTTGTCCCATGCCTGTCAGGAAATATTCAAGAATAAATAAAAAAAAAGTTTATTTTGACACCCTGTATTTCGGTTATTATCAACTTTTGTACTGAGGTAAGTTAGCTTAAATCGACCTATTTTAACCTCAGGAATCTAAGGTTAAGCTATGGCCCATTCTTCACCAAACACCCTGTATATCACTGTAAAGAGTTTTAAAAATGCTGCAAAATGACACCTCTCCCAGCATTCTAGCTCAATTCAGCTTCTACAACCATTCCAATAAAGTATTGTCGCGGTGTTTTGGACCTTTTTGGAAAACTTAACATAACCATATTTTGGAAACGGCTTGAGATAAAAATTTAAAATTGTGTATTTTTCTTCACCTAATCATCGACTATGAATACTCTAAATTTGAACAAAATCTAAATAGGTCAGGAACAAAATTAATTCAAAGTGTGTTGATTTGACCTGGAATAGCTCCTGGAATAGCTCTACAGAGCTTTTCAAGGCACCAGCTAATAAGATTATCATTGGCAGAATGATTGCCAACATTCGTAACGGATAAGCACCAGAAGAATATGAAGAGAATCACTTCAAAATATTATGCTAATGCTTCAAAAAAATGCTAATTTCACTATGAGGATACTTCAAAAGCTGAGCTATAGTTTTTATTAAACAATTTGTGAAAAAAAATTGAAAAAATTCAATTTTTTTCTTTTTTGTTGCTATACCTACGCATTTTAAAAATTTTGTGACAAGAAAAAAATTTTACAATTAAATTTCCTACAAGGTAAAATGAAGTGCATATTAAAAAAATATTACAAAATCAGCAAAAACCTTTAAAATATATAGCACATCTAAAATTTATCCAGAAAAAACATTTAATACAAACCATTACACACAATTTTAGCATCTAGTAGTTTTTGAAAAATAATTTTGAAAAAATTATTAACTTTCAAAATTATGCAAAGCCAACAAAAGAATGTGTGTGTACTTTGTACGCACGTAAGAACTTATACTTCTATTATATGATTTAAACGAAATTAATATACTTTTTATTTATATTTTGTTTAAATATTAAACTAATTTATACTTACTACTTCTCAAACATTTTTATTAGAACAGTGCCAAAAATTAAAATAATAAAAGAATAAAACACACACAAACACATTAAACAAACCACAAATGATGTCTGAACATTAATTGTCGAAAAATTTTTTAACTAAATACGTATTTTCTGAAAATAAAATTATATAATAAATATA
Organism: Diabrotica virgifera virgifera; assembly: GCF_917563875.1. Lineage (NCBI taxonomy): Eukaryota > Metazoa > Arthropoda > Insecta > Coleoptera > Chrysomelidae > Diabrotica > Diabrotica virgifera. The sequence goes on along the minus strand of NC_065445.1, from coordinate 52,964,411 downwards.
CTTACAATCATAAAATGTATTAAAAAAAAACAAAAAAGAAAGTTTCTATTGGGACTCGAACCAGCGCTGATAAGCGCGGTTGGTATTGGAATTCATTCGCCTTCAACGCTTAGCCACGGACACTATGTGTCATTATTTACGAAGATCGACTAACTAAACTGATTAAACTTGTGATATTTTGATATTTTGAAAATTGATCAAATTATTTTAATTTTGAATTGAAATGATTCAGAATTGAAAAAATACAACAAAACATAGAGTAAGAAAACAATATATTAGGTGAATATTGATAGAAATTTTGATGGTAATCAAATTATATAAATAAAAGTATTACATACTTTGTATTTTGGCAGATCAAATAGGTAGGTTTATACCCATGATACATTAACAATTATTACGTACCTGTTGCTTTTAAAAACTATTTAAAAGTCACTACAATATTATAAACTTTTTTGTTTCTGTCCTCACAACAATAAAACTAATATATTATACATTTGTTTACCTTTACCTTTACCTCCAAACCACAGCTGTCCTACAGCTGCCATATAGGATAATTTTTGACATGTCATTTGAACATCCAATCAGAACAAAGTTATAATGCGCATGCGCCGGGCTGATAGGTTTTAACATATAAAAATTCACCCTCTATCGCCGGTAAAGAAGTATAACTTCAAAAAAAATTTAATTACCTACTTTCACTATTTTTGTATTGTACAACTTTTTTGGTATTGTAAAGCTGGCTACACATTATGCGTGATTCGCGATTCGTAATGCGCGATGCGTAGTTCGTAGTAATTTGAGATTCCCTCGCTACACACTATGCACGATTCGCGATGCGTGATTCGTCCAATTTGTTGTAGTTCATAGTAATTTAATAAAAATGTATTTGTTATTAATCGGTAACAAAAAATTTTTGTAAAAAATAATAATTTAAACATAATGATTTTTAATCAAATTACATTTTTTATTTAAACAAAATTATGATTTTTTTGTATAAAAAATAGGCTATTAAACTATCGAATGTAGTTTTGATCCGAGTGAATGCTTTGCAATAGATCCGAATCATTTATTAAAATGTGAAATATTTCGCATGGATTGGTCAAATTATATTGTACAGTTAATATTGATTTTAAAGTTTTAATGTCCAACTGCATTTTTTCAGTTGTCCTACTTATTGATACTAGAAAAACACGTTCTGTTATTGTATTTGTTCTTGGAATTAAAAGCGCGAATTCTTCAATTTTCAAAATATTTTGACAAGGAACATTATTCTGTTTGAAATGAAGGAATAACTCGGTTCATTTTTTGTCTGTTTACTTTTCTGTCATTTGGTATAATTCAAATCCTTCTAACCACTAAAGTCCTATGTTTTGGCTAGCTGTGGACAAATTTTCAGCCAAATCGATTATGATGTATTTTGGGAATAGACGAGGGCATTTAGCACAAAATAAATAAATTTTTAAATACAGCACATGGAGACTTGCAGTTTTTTGCATTATGTTCAGGATGACGTCAGGAAAAAAGTCGACTATTCAAAAATGGGTGGAAATGCATAATTGCACTGTAAAGTGCATAAAATGCATCCAAGATTGCATAAATATAAAAATAAAGCCAACATCAGTATACTATCAGAACTGACACCCGGATTACCTGGTGCCCAAGGTCACAGCAAGGGAGTCATCTTCTGGAGTTTCGAGTGCTTTTGGTATTAAATTGATGCAAACGGATTACTTACGGGTTTCTGGGGTCGCTAAACACGAACATGCCATCAGAATTGAATTTCGGAGTACCTGGTGCCCAAGATCGCTACTAAGGCACGTAATCTTCTGGAGTTTCGAGTGTTTTCGGCATTAAATTGATGTAAACGGATTACTCACGGGTTTTTTGGAGTCTCTAAACACGAATATGCCATCAGAAGCGACCACCTGTGCGCCTGGGCCCAAGGTCACTGCAAGGGACGTCCTCTTCTGGAGTTTTGAGGGATTTTGGCATTCAATTGATAAAAATTGATTACTCGGGGGTTTTTGTGGTGTTAGACACGAATATGCCATCAGAACAGACCACCGGATCACCTGGTGCCCAAGGTAACTGCAAGGGACGTCATCTTCTGGAGTTTCGAGGGATTTCGATATTAAACTGATGCAAACGGACTACTTACGGGTTTTTGGGGTCGCTAAACACGAATATGCCATCATAATTGAACTCCAGAAGATGACGTCCCTTGCAGTGACACTGGGCACAAGGTGCTCGGTGGGTCTGTTCTAATGGCATATTCGTGTTTAGCGACCTCAAAAACTCCCCGACCGAGTAATCCATTTGCATCCATTTTATGCCGAAAACCCTCGAAACTCCAAAAGATGACGTGCCCTAGTAGCAATCCTGGTCACCAGATACTCCTTAGTTCACTTCTGATATCATATTCTTGTTTAGCAACCCCAAAAATCAATTTAATGCCGAAAACACTCGAAACTCCAGAAGATTACGTGCCTTAGTAGCGATCTTGGGCACCAGGTACTCCGAAATTCAATTCTGATGGCATGTTCGTGTTTAGCGAGCCATAAAACCCTTGAGTAATCCGTTTGCATCGATTTAATGCCGAAAACCATCGAAACTCCAGAAGATGACGTCTCTTGCCGTGACCTTGGGCACCAGGTGATCCGGGGATCAATTCTGATGGCGTAATCATATTCAGTGACCCCAAAAACCCCCCAAATAATAAATTTTGTTCCTTAATATACTGATTTTGACTTTATTTTTTATATTTATGCAATTTTGGATGCATTTTATGCACTTTACAGTGCAATTATGCACTTCCACCCATTTTTGAATAGTAGACTTTTTTCCTGGCGTCATCCTGAACATAATGCAAAAAACTGCAAGTCTCTAGATGCTGTATTTAAAAATTTATTTATTCGGGCATTTTTAGTGCTAAATGCCCTGGTCTAGAATGGAGGAAAATGTAAAAACACTTTTAAATTTTTAATCTTTTTGAATAATCTTTAAATGTTAAAAAAACATAGTTATAAACAAATTAACATTTCTCAGAAAGTTTTTATTATATTCTAATTTTAAAAAATAGGTAAAATGCGTATTTCAATGATCTTGAAAATGAATGCTTTAATAGTTATTTTCCTAACAAGTGCAGAAAGTCATTCTTTTCCGCACGCGACTGCAGTTTGCCGAACGACGCGAAGCGGGAGTTCGGCAAGCAGTCGAGTGCGGAAAAGAGACTTTCTGCAAGAGTTAGGAACAATATTTTTTCTAAGAGTCTTTATTTAAAAAATTACCAAATCTTAATCAATTAATTTAATTAATATGAAAATACATACACAAATTAATTCTTTGACAAGGTTGTCAAAACCAAACTTTCAATATAATTAGTTAGCATGACGACGATCTTGGTTTCCATGACGATGATTCAAAACGACTGTTATTGTCTACCGATTTGACTTTCGAATTTGATGTCAAAATAATTTTATTTCATCGAATTCTCGCGTTAATTTCATTAAAACAGGAACACAATAAGATATATTTGAAATAAATTAGTAAATAATATCTAAATATTAGTTTATTGCATGTATATTATAATTACTTGAAGGCCATATTAACATATCTAAATTAACACGCGTGCGGAAAAGTAAAAACCGCGTGCGGAAAAGTAACACGCGTGCGGAAAAGTGCAACATTCTAAACTAAAATGCGTGCGCGAAAGTAGACATTTTTGCACGCTCGTAGAAAAAACTTTTTTCCAACCATTTGCAAAAAAGTTATGAAACAGCAAAGTAAACATACGATTATTACGTTGTTTATAATTTTTTTAAATTCTTTCAAAGCGTAAATGTGAGTCGAAAGTACAAGCTAATTACTTACAAAAAATATCGATTATTAGTTTAATGGTTATATTTTAATTAAAGATTATAAATATTTTTTTTTGTAATTTACACGCGCGAAAGTAGACTAATACAGTACCGTAGCTATGTATTATGTATTATACCCGTCCACATACACAACTCGCGCGAGTTTAAAGCGTGTCAGTCGCTTCGAGTGAACATCTCCGGCTCTGTATCAAGCCTACTTTCGCGCTAAAAATTACAAAAAATAACATTCTTAATCTTTGATTAAAATATAACCATTGAACTAATGTTTGACATTTTTTTGGGAGTAATTAGTTTGTACCATAAACTCACTTTTAAGCTTTGAAACAATTAAAACAAATTATAAATAACGGAGTAATCGTATGTTTCTTTCCTGTTTCATAACTTTTTTGCAAATGGTTGGAAAATTTTTTTAAAGCATTCATTTTCAAGACCTTTGAAATACGCATTTTAAGTATTTTTTAAAATTATAATATAATAAACAATTTCTGAGAAATATTAATTTGTTTATATCTGTTTTTTAAACATTTAAAGATTATGCAAAAAAATGAAAAATTTATATTTTGTCGACAAAATATTAAATAGGCATCACATCTTTATAATCTTTCTAAGTTTGATCAACGTCTCATGAATATTTTGGTTGTTATTGCGACTGTAAATTGTTAATTAACAATTGAATTGTTGCTAAAATATTCGTTTAATTTTCACCGGCTTCTGCAGTTATAATCTATACCAAAAAAGCTTTTATTTCACCAAGGTATTTAATATTTAATTATTGATAAATAATTACTTGCCCAAAAAAATTATTTGAAAATTCGAGATTTTGTTGGGAAAACATACATTTTCCGAGGAAAATTTTCGTCGGAGCAAATCGTGAAAAACATGCCTCTATGTAGAATTAAATTGGTGTGAATTTTTATTTGAGTGTTTTTGGTGTAAAGTTAGAATCTTAGGAGTTATAGACCAATAATTGAAAAAACACGATTTGGGGGCGCCATTTTGTTAATAAAAAAAGTAGCACAATATCTGCGGACTTTGCATACCTATATTATTAATATATAGGATTATAATATTCGATTCCAGCAATAAAATTGCTGATAAATAACCTTTCTTTGTACTTTACTAATTAGACCACCGTATTATAATTATTTTTTTTTTCAAAATTTAAAGATTATGCAAAAAAAAACGAAAAATTTATATTTTGTCGATAAAATATTAAATAAGCATCTCATCTTTATAATCTTTATAAGTTTGATCAATGTATCATGATTATTTTGGTTATTATTGCGATCGTAAATTGTTAATTAACAATTGAATTGTTGCTAAAATATTCGTTTCATTTTCACCGGCTTCTGTAATTACAATCTATACTAAGAAAGCTTTGATGTCACTAAGTTATTTAATTATTGATTAATAATTACTTACCTAAAACTTTATTTGAAAATTAGAGATTTTGTTGGGAAAACCCGCATTTTCCGAGAAAAATTTTCGTCGGAGCAAATCGGGAAAAACATATCTCTATGCAGAATTTAATTGCGGTGACTTTTTATTTGGGTGTTTTTGTTGTAAAGTTAAAATCTTCGGAGGTATAGAGCAATAATTGAAAAAAAATACGATTTGTCAGCGCCATTTTGTTTATAAAAAAAGTAGCACACTATCTGTGGACTTTGCATACCTATATTATTAATATATGGGATCTTATAATTCGATTCCAGCAATAAAATTGCTGGTAAATAACTTTTCCATGAATTTTGCTAATTAGCCCAGAGTATATACACACCTTCTATGTACGTAAATTGGTGGATTCTTCTAAGTATCTGATAGATAATAATTTAGTGGCGATCTTGTGTCAATAAGTTGTTTTTTGACTAAACAATAAAGAACGGCGCCTAAACAAATCCTAATTAAAATAGAATGCGATTAAAATTCTGCAAATATTTTAAGGGACCACTAAACAAATATCTATAATGACTAGAAATAAATATTTTTTGTGATATGTACGAGACCAAGTCCAATAAAACACTTTGTTTAGTTATAGATAACATAGTTTACAATTAATACAGCAAACAAGGTATTTAAATATTTACTTTAAGATATATCGTTGAATATATGTAGTTGTTATTTTTAGAATAAAAGGCCCATTGTCTTAAGAAAGCAGTAGATAGTGATTTCTAGTGAGAATTTAATGAATTGTTATGTCATACTTTTTATAAACGACGCCGTATTAACAACCAAATAGGACACTTTATAAGTGTTGTAGTAGTCTGCAGCTTGTCACGTGCCATATCAGAATTATCCGACGTTGGCAATCACCATTGCGAAAGCTTCTCGATCTTCTTGAGTACCTACTGAGATATTTTTTCCAATTTATTTAAGTTACTGCATCCATAAATACTATTTTGATTCAATTCAGTCTTCTTGGAACCAAAGCCTCTTTGATAACGGGTAAACCTAGAAACACGTATCAGAGGATGGCAAGAGACTCAAATTGGATCAAAACGAAACCGTTGTAACAAATTGACCCCTTCTACGCCGTCTATGTAAAGAATGCGTCGGTAAGGGCCCAGAGGGCATATAGTTTTCCGGGAACCGTGTGGCCCAGTGCCCCCTGAAGCAGATGTATTTACCTAAGAAAGATACAAAGACCTTTTTTTAGTTTGCTGTTTTTAGTTTATAGGCTATTGATTATGTACTATATAAAGGAACTACAACGTTAACGGGGTTTTGTTATTTCATATGGTCAATGAATCTCTATATATGAAAAAACCGCGGAGTGCTACCATTTAAAGGGGTGCGTTTTTGAGAAATGGGTGAATTAGTCCCTGGGCACAGGTTACATTAGGATGAGTTCTATGCACTTTTGGTACAAACACGTCTACATAAAAATTGTTCCTGGTTAAATTGACTACCTAAATATAACTTTTTAAAGTCAAAGATACTTTTTTTTTACAAAAATATATTCAAAAGAAAAAGCACAAAGAAACCCAAAAGAAAGAAATTTTGTTTTTTGTCCCATAACTTTTGTCCACGAGGATATAGGTATAGATATTGCTTCACAGAAAAAAAACTTACATATTTTCTCTTTAAAATGATGTTTGTTAGAGGTCATTAGGATTTACAGTTTTCGAAATATGATTTTTCAAAGTTCACTCACAGCAATTTTGGGCAATTTTCCTTGTTATTTCGCAAATATTGTTCTGTAACTTTTTTCTACGTAACTTTAGGTATATAATATGCAATGTTACATGAAAGAGGAATAGAATTCAATTACCTTTAAAATGGTCTGCTGTATAATGTTGTATGACTTCTTTTAAAGAGGTTATCTTTTTCAAGACGTTATACTTTTAACGAGCTTTTATATTTTTTAGGATTATTTTTAAATTTCCCATTATAAATTTTTTTTTCTATATGGTATTTTTATATAATAAAAAAGAAAGCCTATTCTGTTTACTTTAAAATGGTGTATTATAAAAAATTATAGGGTTATTTTTGAATAACATATGCTTTTTCAAATTGTAATAAGTACTTGTAACGATTTTTGATTTTAAGATTATTTTTTAAATTCCTCATTTTAACTTTTTTATGTGATTGTGTGTTATGATTGAATCTTATTTTTTATAGGTAATACTTTGGATCCACTTGACTCGGCCGGGCAAACTTCAAAATATGGATTAATTCCAATATTTACTGTTAAAGCTCCTGCTCCTTGAAAAAATAGCATGTAAATGTACCAAAGGATGTACAAAAAAGTGCGGTTGTAGGAAGATAGGAATTAGTTGTTCAATATTCTGCAAAGGGTGCATGTGCATGGGTACTAATTGTGGGAACTCTAAGATAACTGAGGTGTCAGAGGAAGATATTGAAGCTAATACTAACGAAGAGATGGACTTTGATTTTGAAAATTTTTTAAATGTCAACGTTTAAATAATTTTAACTAAAGTGATGTTTTTTAAGACTAATGTTTATGTAATTTTTGTAAAAGAAATAATTTTAAATAATACAGGTAAAAAAATATCAAATAATCACTCGGTTTCCATTATGTATTTAAATATAGATGATGCACCATTTTAAAGAACAGAAAGTAAGCCCTCTTTGTTGCGCAATATATAGATAGTATATTGTATATTCATGTACAAGAAAAAAAAAGTTATAATGAGGAATTTCAAAAATAATCGTAAAAAATGTAAAAAATAATATTTTTTTATATTAGGTATTATACAGTACGTAAATCGTTCTGCTGGACATAGGGAATATACATTGAGAGCATTGTGGCAACTGCGCTAACCTGTGTTAGTTGAAACTTCTGTTCGAGTACGAGTTTCTGGTGCAATAGAGCTGTTAGAACGAATAAAATGAGTGATTTTGAATGCAAGGTAGTCCATAAATAAATCAAAAACAAAGATTATGACTGATACATTAATAATTTTACTTTAATTTTTAAAATATCTTTTATTTAAAAATTAATTTCCAAATTAAACAGACACAGTTTTCCCATTAGATCAAAAATAGTTCTACTACAATGTCATGTGTTGACGTTTATTTGTGTCACCCGAAATTAATTGTCAATTTTGAGGTTAATGCCCCTTAATGCTAACAACTATATTGTCATTGAGAGAGCGAAGTTGCCACAATTATCTTAATATAATACAATGTATGTATTTATGTATCTAAATATATACAATGTAGGTCCCCTATGTCCAGCTGAACGATTTACGCGCTGTATAATATATAATATATTATATAATAATTTTATTTTATTTTTATATTATATTACAAAAAAATCGTTAAAAGTATAAAATCTTGAAAAACCATAATCTCTTTAAAAAAAGTCGTACAACGTTATACAGTAGACCATTTTAAAGGTAATTGATTTCTATTCCTATTACGTGTACCATTGCACATACCTAAAGTTACGTAGAAAAAAGTTACAGAACAATATTTGCGAAATAACAAAGAAAATTGCCCAAAATTGCTGTGAGTGGCGAAATTTAAAAAATCATATTTCGAAAACTGTAAATCCTAATGACCTCTACTAAACACAATTTTAAAGGGAAAATATGTAACTTTTTTTTCTGTAAAGCAATGTCTATACCTATATCCTCGTGGACAAAAGTTATGGGACGAAAAAGAAAATTTCTTTCTTTTGGATTTCTTTGTGCTTTTTCTTTTGAATATATTTTTGTAAAAACAAGTATCTTTTACTTTAAAAAGTTATATTTAGATATGAAATTTAACCAGGAACAATTTTTATGTAGACGTGTTTGTACCAAAAGTGCATAGAACTCACCCTAATGTAACCTGTGCCCAGGGACTAATTCACCCATTTCTCAAAAACGCACCCCTTTAAATGGTAGCACTCCGCGGTTTTTTCATGTATAGATGTCCATTGACCATATAAAATATTAAAACCCCGTTAACGTTGTAGTTCCTTTTAGCTATTTTATTTTGAATATAATCAATAGCCTATTAGTTAGCATCGACATTTTATAACGTATAGACGAAATTATACCATTTGTTCGATTATCGTAATTTTCTTATAATCTACCCTAAAACCTGAGATAATTACCTTAATTAATCTCTACACTGTCGCCCATCTTGTGGCTTATGATGGAAATTACGCGATAAATCGCATATTTCGGTATTTTAAACGAAAATTCGCCTTAGAAAAGTGCGCTTCAGCAATAATAATTGTTAAATTATTCAGTATGGACCCTGTTCGCAACTGTGATCGCTAACTCAAAAGTTAAAAACAATTAAGTGCTTCGCTAGGTATTTTTCATATTCGGACAATAATTATTTTCGGTATAAAAATCTAATGGACCTATTGTGTGGTAACAAGTAACAAAGTCGGTAATTATAGTATTGGACATCCGCTTCGGTATATAATAAATGAGTCGACATATTGTTCAAAGTGCTTTAGTTATTTGGACGCTTTTGTCTATTTTTATTATTAGACAATTGACTGCTTCGGTTACGTTTAAAACCTTCTGTTTTTGTCAAACTCGAAAGTGCTAGTTGTTCCAAGGTGGTGTGTAGAAAGGTGCTGTGAGGTATTCTTATCCAAGCGTGGATACAGCTATTTACTGGCAAGTAGTTTCTAATTTTGCATGACCAATCATTTTTACAATTTGCGTTCCACGCAAAACATTGAACATTTGAGTACGATTAAAATCACTTCTGAGTCGGACTCTGTTTCAAATAGATCTGTGGCAATAAACATTAGAGACATGACTCAAAACGTAGTGTTGACCAATGAACAATTTCAAGAGCTGTTATCGAGATTGGCGGTACAAAGCGCTACCGTTCCGCCGTCGCCGTCGGTCCAAAGTGGCAACCTGTCGAAATGCCATTCGCGTTCTGAAGGACACAAGGACACCGACGTCAATGCCTTCATTAGCGCTGTAGAAATTTATAAAGATTGCGCATTAGTATCGGACGAAAATGCATTTCCGGGAATCGCTATGCTTTTTGATGTTTGATGATTTCGCGGCAAAATGGTATCAAGGCGTCAAAGATACTATTGAGACATGGGAGGAACTTGTTAGCTTGCTAAGAATTACGTTCGGTCCGAAAAAACCTGCATATCGCGTACACCACGAGTTATTCGCCGAGGAGCAAGACGAAAAAACGACAGTGGACGTCTTTGTTTGCCGTTGTAGGGCTATTCTTGCGCAACTAGATCCAGGCAGCCTTACAGAAGAGATCCAGTTAGATATGGTGTATGGATTATAAAACAAGGGGATTCGAGAAAAGATTTCAAGAGATTCCGTGTCCACTTTTACGGCGCTGCTTACAGCGGCACGAATAGTCGAAGATGTATTCGAGAGACCTTGTTTTAACGATAACAAAACGCCCAAATCGACAAATGAGTGTCGAAAATTACGTGATCGACAATCTACCGATCGACCTACGATTTCGAAAGAAATTGCGAGTTCTTCGCGTACGGACAGTGCTACCGTCGGAGAAATTACTTCGAATTCGCCGCGAAATAGCCTAAACACCCCGTTAAAGTGTTACGGTTGTGGTAATCCGGGATTTATTAGGGCTAACTGCCCAGAGTGTAGGCATACGGAAGCATCCGCGATAGATTTCTCTTCCGTAGACATAGCTCTAGATTATGAACGAGCTCAACCCAACGAGAGAAGATGGAAGAATACCTTCAGAATGGGGGAGAGCCTGCCAGCTATGCTACTACGGGAGATAGCGCACCAAATTCACTACCACTTTACCGCGTGTCACCTGCCAAGAGAGAAGTGCTTGGGACCGAGTTGGATAGACCCTTGGGGGAAGACATCGTCGAAGAATACGGAAGTGTTTTGCCTGCACCGGTTGTATTAGTGCCGAAAACGGATGGAGGTACAAGACTTTGCGTGGACTATCACTGTTTAAACACCGTAACTAGTGGCTCGGATCCTTTATATGACTTGCGATCGGAGAATCAACAAGTGAACGTCGTGGAAGTTGATCCGGTAAAAACTGCAGTGATATCGGTACGGTTACCTCCGATAATCGTGAAGGAAGCTCCAACGCCTGTAGTGTCAAGACGAAGACGAGGACGCCTCAGGAAGAAAACCGCATCTTCTGCTGGCCCCTCCTCTAGCGAGTTCCATGCCAGGGGGGGAGACTGTAACAAATCGACCCCTTCTACGCCGTCTATGTAAAGAATGCGTCGGTAAGGATCCAGCGGGCATATAGCTTTCCGGGAACCGTGTGGCCTAGTGCCCCGCTAAAGCAGATGTATTTACCTAAGAAAGATACAAAGACCTTTTTTCAGTTTGCTGTTTTTAGTTTAGTTAGCATCGACATTTTATAACGTACAGACGAAAATACACCATTTGTTCGATTATCGTGATTTTCTTATAATCTACCCTAAAACCTGAAGTAATTACCTTAATTAATCTCTACACCGTCTATTTTTATTTTGTTTCACACTATGCTCGGTACAGAGTACACAGTGATAGAGGCTCAGAACGGGTAAATTGCCGATGCGTTGGTGGAACATTTTCCTGGCATAGCTCGATAGTATAATATACCTGGGTAAACAGTTTACGTGAATCGTTACCCACACTCAATTTCATTTTGTTTTTTCAAATTTAAATTTTGGATTCGTAATCAGTTACCTTCTTAAAAACCCCCCGATATCAAATTTCGACGGTATTAAATATATTTAAAATACATAAACCCGCCATATTACATGCGCCATTTTGTTTTCTTCAGTTTAGACTTCGGATTCGTAATTAGTGACCTCAAAAACCCCTGCATGTCTAATTTCATGCAAATCAAAAAATGCTTTCATATTTTGGCCATCTTTTCCGGTTTTTGAACCACTGTGAGTCGGTACGTTTTGATTCAGTTCAGTCTTCTTGCAACCAAAGCCTCTTTGATAACGGGTAAACCTAGAAACACGTGCCACATGATGACAAGAGACTCAAATTGAAACAAAACGAAAGCGTCTATTTTTTAAAAATATTATTTTGTTTAAGATTGTCCTTCATTCAACAATTCACCAATATTTTCTTCGCAAATAAGTCCGAATTTAATTATGGTTACTAGATAGGCAATAACAAGTGTGAAGATCAATAAACGGTATGAAAAAGGCTGCTGTGATGAAAAAACTACCGCTTTTGATACTGAACCTGTTATGGTGTACGAAAGTGTTATTGGAAACACTTTAGTAATTATAACTAAATTATAACTTTAGTAATTATGAAAAACAGATCTTCATCTACAACTATCCAATCTTTAGTAGACTAGGATCATCACCATCCAACGCATTGAGTCCACTGATCGATATGTACCTCCCCTACCTTTCTTTATTCATCATGATCCTGAACCGTTCTTAACCAGTTGATAGCAATTCTTTTAATATTAATTTAACTGAAATGAAGCTTCGCAGGCCACATTTGCTAGATAAAAAGACCAACGTTGGGACGCCACAATACAACATTGGAGACGTTACAAAGATAGACTACCAAGAAGAAGACCACAGATGAGATGGGTAGATGACATAAAAACAACAGCCGTAACAAAATTGGAAGTATGTTGCTGAAGATTGAAGATAGAGATCGATGGAAGGAATTGGTAGAGGCTTATGTCCAAAAATGGACGATAGAAGCCTAAGAAGAAGGAGAAAAGTTCAATGCTTTAGCAGTAAGATTGAAGCTTTCGAAATGTGGGTACATATACAGAAAAATTCCACGCTTGTCCCGGACAGAACATAGAACCAACTTGTCAATTCTAAAAGATCTAAATTACTTCCGCCACATGAAGAAGAATGGATGACTAGAGAACGGAGTCCAGAAGAACGGGGACTATGGAACTACGGGAATAGAATAGAAATATTTATTTTGAAGCTATTTTCTTGTGGCATTTTTATAATCAACTATTCTAAATGGGAAATAAGCCACAATTTAATTAAACAAATTATTTTATTAACGTTTCGACGCCAAAATCGGATGTCGTTGTCAAAATACAAAATATTACTAAATTAATCAAAAATGTTGTTGCTTAGTAAAAAATTCTTCTAATAATTTATTTAATCTGACTCGTTATATCGACAATTCAGACATATATTATACATGTTGTTCTGAAGCTATTTTCATGTGACATTTTTATAATTATTACTTTTAATGAGAAATAAGCCACAATTTTACCAACAAATTATTTTATTAACGTTTCGACGCCCAAGTTGGGTGTCGTTGTCAAAATACAAAATAATACTAGATTAAACAAAAATGTTGTTGCTTAGTAAAATATTCTTCTAATAATTTATTTAATCGATGGATATGACATTTGTTTTGGGCGAAACCATTAGAAATTATTACCAGCTTTTGTGACACGAGTAGGTACATAGATAATATTTACTTCATAATATACTTCTATAACGTTAATTTGTTTCAAAGCATACTTTATATACGTTCTCAAGATGTAGGTAAATTAAAAAGCTATTAACTGATCCTACTCCCTAAATACCCTCTGAAGACTCCCTTCCAGAGTGCCTGAAGACAGCCATCATTATTCCTCTTCATAAGGGTGGTGAAATATCTAATACAGTACAACCTGCCATATCCGGACCTGTCATATCCGGACCTCCCCATATCCGGACGGTTCTGCGCCGTCTGGATCTACCGAAATCTACCGAGAAAGGCAGTCCTGCTGTTGTACAACGCACCCTCTCATCCCGACTCAAAAGAACTAAAAGATGGCGAAATAATGTATTATAGAATCTATAAAACGTGTCTATCGACGAAAGTTATTGACGGCGCGGCGTTGATTACTGGAATGTATGAAGGAGAAAACGTTTCAGAGACTATAAAAGAAGTGGTCTTGATATCCGGATTTTTTCATATCCGGATCGGTCTGTCGCCACATCGATCCGGATATGGCAGGTTTTACTGTACCTGCAATTATAGACCTATTGCACTACTACCGGTACTCTCCAAAATTATTGAGAGACTAATAAAAGCCTGACATGTGCTTTCTAGTTGAAAACAACATTTTATTACAAAATCAGTTCGGCTTTTTAAATAATAAATACACCACTGATGCCATGTTTTCTGTACTACATGAGGTTTATCAAGCACTGAACAATAATCTTCACACTGCCACCGTTTTTTGTGACTACGCCAAAGCTTTTGGTTGTGTAAATCACAACATTTTGATAAAAAAACTAAATTTCTACGGAATTCGAGGTATTTCTTTAAATTTGTTCCAATCTTACTTGGATGATAGGAAACAACTGGTTAGAGCAAATGATGCAGACTCTAGTCTCAAATACATTGTATGTGGTGTACCTCAAGGTTCAGTATTGGGTCCTCTACTTTTCCTTATCTTTATTAATGACATCACTAGTTTAAAAATCGATGGAAAAATCTTTCTTTTTGCTGATGATACCAGTATCACTTGGAGCAACTCAAACATTGCCACTTCTCATGCTACTATAACTTCTGATCTACTTACAATAAAAACCTGGTCTGACTCTAATTTATACAGGGATAGAGAAAAATGGTCAAACGTGATCGCGAACATCCATTAGTGGATTGCATAAGAAGAAGAAGAAGAAGACTCTAATTTACTCTCATTTAACGTATATAAAACAGTAGCATTGTCTTATAAAGGAGCTCTTCAACCCTTACCTCTTAATAACAGCCAGATCAGTACCGTTGATTTTGTAAAATTTCTTGGTATTTTTTTAGACAGCAACCTTAAATGGCCCCTCCATATCGATTTGTTAAGAAAGAAACTATCTTCAGCTTGCTATGCTATAAGATCTGTTTCGAATGAACTCAATCTACCATCTTCCAAAATAACATATTTTTCTTTGTGCGAATCATATCTTCGTTATGGTCTTCCTTTTTGGGGTTTTGGTACAGCTGCCCAATTCGATGTTATTTTCAAATTACAAAAAAGAGCAATAAGATATCTGTTTGGCCTCAGAAGAACAACACATTGCAGAAGTTACTTCAAAGATCACGGAATTTTAACACTTCCATTTTGTATATTTTAGAAACTGTTTGATTAATTCGTAAACATCTACATGTCTTTCCACCAAGACCTAACCATGACTACTTCACGAGAAATTCTACGTTTAACGTCTATTTGCCAACCCCGTCCTCGGAGTTAGTAAAGAAATCTATATTATACTCCGCAAAACAACTTTACAACCATCTCCCTCTACAACTTAAATCTGCAGCATCTTTCCCCAAATTCCGTAAACTGACAAAAGCCTACCTATCTGAAAGACCATATTATTCAGTAGAAGATTTTCTTAATCAATAACTAAGAAATTACAGTACCCTTTGCACAAGTAGTATTTTTATTATTATTTTTATCTATATTTGGGTGTCATATGCAGCAGCTTAACTTTTATAACTTTTAAAACTTTTTTTATTAATTACTAGGTAGACTATGCATTTGCAATTTATTTTAAATTTTGCATTTGATTAATTGTGTTTAACTTCATTATTGTTATTATTATTTTAAATATATTGACGATTTATGTAATTTTAGTAAATTAAATTGGTATTGTTTTGTTTTCTTGACTTTTATAAGCTTTGTCGATAAAATTGTACAATTTTTCATGACAATAAAGCATATTTCTATTCTACATATTATATTCTACTCGTAAATACAATTTAACTAACAAAATTGGGTACAATAAAGTTACTAGGGTAGAAAAATTTCTAGAGTAGATTTTAAAATTGGTTGTTTAATTTAATAATTAATTTATCCAAATTAATTACTTATTATTATGGTAAAAAAATGTTTGTAACATAATTTTAAAGTTATTAAATTCAATTAAGTTGCACTTGCATACGTTTTATTTTAATCTTTAATTACGTTTTTATTTTTATCTCTTATATGTTAGTGTTTGTTTCTTAAATCAGATTATAAATCTTTTTTGCAAAATAATTTAATTAAAATTATCGCGGATATAAAATATCCGCGAAACGTAAAATCTATAGTTCTTTTTTTAAATATTTACAAAACCGAACATGCTATGTACATATGTACAACCTTATACGAAAAGAAAGGTTGTAATATTTACTACAAAATGCAATACTAATAAAATTACAAACCATTAAAAAATGAGAAAATTTTGAATTTGCATATAGTGATTACACTGTATATTTTATGGCTATAAGTAAAAGATATTAAATTTTTTAAAAATGACACTATATTATAAAAACTTTGACCTACCACTTAAATTTTTATTACCTTGGAAACATAATCCACAGTCCTATAAATATTACCATTTTTCTCAATAAAAATGTAAATATTTCGAAAATTATTAACTTTAGGCCTATAAGACTTCACAAATTTTTCATATTTTTAAAAACTATATTCAAAAATGATTTAACATATAGGGTATTCCGATTAAAAAAATACAACTTTGGTTCATACCGTCGCCGTTCTGACTTACCCTGTATAATCGAAAATAATTTTAAATTATAGACGGTTTTGATATACATTAGTTTTGTTAAAAACATTTTTTTGTATATCCCATAGTTTAGCCGTAATCAAAGAAAACCACAGGTTTGGCGCATCCTGTAAAAGAATACTGTAATTTCTTAGTTATTGGTTAAGAAACTCTGCTATTGAATAATATGGTCTTTCAGATAGATTTGTCATTTTACGGAACTTGGGGAAAGATGTTGCAGATTTAAGTTGTAGAGGGAGATGGTTGTAAAAGGAAAGGTAGAAGGTCGAAGACCAAGATTAAGATCTCCAACACGATGGGCAGAGCAAATAAAGACTGATGTGAAAATTCATACATGAAGTCATCTATCTCGTACAGAATCGCAGGCAATCGAGACAGCAAGCTACTAATATTTAGAGTGTCACCTCGCCCTCGTCAAGGAATGTCTTCACTTGTAAAAGGGTTGCAGTACCTTGTCAATGTTTGTCTATAAGTTCTTGGTATTTTCAATTATTTCTTCTTGAATTTCTGTTTTAAAGGAAGGTACCAGATTTATCATAAATTTGGTATTTTTAACATTCATTATTAGTTCTAATTGTCCACAGGTATTGCCTAGTTCTTGTAACATATTTTTATTTCTAATAAGGCTGTAGTTATAAGGACCACATCTTCCGCAAAGCGAAAATCATTTAACTTTTCTTCATCAGTCGGTATTTATTTGGTGTACCAGTTGAACACTAGGGTGGGTCGAAAAAAAATGTTTAATTTTTTAATCGCTATACCGCGGAAACTTGCCTTTGGGGTATGGTATATAAGTAAAATGCAAAGTATAATAAAGTTATATATTGAACCCCCAGCTAGCGTATCATACTTAAAATTTAGTTTTTTTTTTCAGAAATAAAGACATTTTTCAATTATTTTTACAATCTTTAGCCAATAATATTTGAACGTGCTATAGTGACAGCTCTTTAGTTAATAGTTGTTTAAAAAATAGGAAATACATTTGAAACAGACAATATCTTTTAATTTGAGGTAGCGCAAAATACTCAAAAATTGATAAAATTCACATATTATCACCTTAAAAGAAGGTGTGGTCTAGTATGTTGTATTGGGTGTTAATAGTACAATCCATTTTTTGTTCTTTTACTTAACACTCCATTTAATTGGAACAGAATTACTATAGTGTGTTTAAAGTTATAAAGGATATAAATAAAATAACTTATAATTTTAATAACATGTTTAATTAAACCAAAAAAGAAACCAAATTGTAGCCAACGTCAATAAATTAAATGAAATTTTAACTTTAGAATGCGTCTTTTACTCACTATTTCTGAGTGGGTACGTTGAAGCTGCGCTTGCTGTCAAACTTTGGCATCGAAGCTCTGGATGCTACGGCAGATCTTATGATACCATCTCGTTCCTTAGCACCGACGACTTTTTTAGATGCTTCAGTCACTAACTTGACGCAGCATTCCACGGCTTGAGTATGAAATGGAAATTTTCCAAAGTTCCAATCCTCGGGTGTTTTAGCCCAATCTTTATAATCAGAGATTCTCCGTAACAGTGGTGGTGGTGTAATTTCAGTGGTGTTCCAATCAATTAATTGGACAGTATAGTCAGTCGCATGAAAGTTGACTTTTGGAGGTCGAAAAACCCTAATTGTTCCTGTTTTTGTAGCTAACATCCTTGCTTTGATTATTCTTCGGAATCCTTATTCTCTTATGTGCTTCCTTTCATCAACTATCATCCTCAGTAGCAAATTTTCTGGGTGGGAAAAATGCATTTCTTTCGAATACAGGATCAACTACTTTAATCAAATTCTCTGGTAAAAATCTGGTTGATTTGTTAGCCTCAAAAACGTGTTCAGGTCCATCTGTTATGTATTTGCTGTTCTTTATTTTAAACCGTACAGGCATGTATGGTTGAATGAAGAATACTAACAATTTATGTTCAACTGAAGGCGTTTCCACACTTACAAACATTCTCAAAACTGTGTTAGCTGTAGTCAACCATCGAGAGTGGGAAAGTGGACCCGGTTTTCGAACAAATAAGTCCACAGGGCAGTTGGCTGACTTTATCGAACAACTTATGTCTAGAAGATACTGTTGATCTTTACTCAAAAGATTGCGATTAATGTCTGGTAATTCACAATCAACACTTACAGGGTTTGAAATACGATATATTGTCGCGACTGATTATAAATTGAAACAACTCAATCGTTACGATAAATTGCTCACATTTAGCGGCGTCTAAACGCTGCTTTAGGTTTGAGTGTGTTTTCAAGATATAGCAAATATGTTTCCTTTTTCTTTATTGCTCCTGGTCCAATTACCACTCTCTCTCGTGTCTGATGAGTAGAGTATAGTATAGATTATAGATAATAGTAGTAGGTAGAGTATAGATAATTGAAGACCTAAGTGGAAGAAGGAGGTATGTGACATTTTCTAAAATTCTGAGTTTTCTAGTGAATGAAGGTGATGTGTGACTTTCTCTATCATATGAAACTTACACTGTAGGTACCTCTAAAACCTTAATAACAATGTTACTAAAATAAGTACGAATATCCATATTTTTGGAGATTTTTTGGATTTAAAGGAGATCTTAAAAATAAAAGATTATGTAATTACTGTCGTAGGTGTTTTATTTTCAATTTTTTCTTGTAAATAAATTTTTAAAATAATTAACAAAAAGTCGATTTTTAACAACACAATTACTTCTTTAGAAACTTTCCATAGGCTAAAAGGCAGTTCAGAACATCACAAAAGTCACTAAAAATAGGTTCTCTACCATTTGTCTTTATTTAAAAAAATATCTACAATTTAATAAACCGCCTTTTTACTAGGAAGGTGAAAGATGAGGTTATTT
The DNA here is from genome assembly GCF_917563875.1 of Diabrotica virgifera virgifera. NCBI lineage: Eukaryota > Metazoa > Arthropoda > Insecta > Coleoptera > Chrysomelidae > Diabrotica > Diabrotica virgifera. The sequence goes on along the minus strand of NC_065445.1, from coordinate 52,944,752 downwards.
TTTTACATAATAATCTTATCTAGTCAATACTATATATTCACTGGGCATATCGTATGTTATAGACCAGACTATATCGGCGCCCCGCAAGGTAAATTATTCCGATTCGTTTCTTTGCACAAACTTACTCAAAAATAGATCTTTATAACAAATCCACAGGGTGCCGGGAGTAGCCGTGGTCGGAAAATTGTTTAAATTTTTTTTTTTAAACAAATTTAAGAAATCAATTTTTTCACTTCGTACATTTTTTTTAGATTATCTGGGTCATTATGAGCAAAAAAGGTCTCTTGTGATTTTTCTCTAAAATTGATTGTTGTCAAGTTGTACGCGATTTAAAATTTGAGAAACGCGACAAAGCCATTTTCAAGGCTTAATAACTCTGTTAAAAATTATTATTATGAAAGTCAAAAAGTGACTAAATAAAAGTTTAAAGCCCTCCTACATGATGATCTTGAAGAAATTTGTTTGATTAATTTATTACTAAGCTGTTATTTTTAATTATCATCAATGAGCGCTAACAACGTGTTCGGCGCTGTTGGATGCACCAATGGAGTGACGGAATGGTGCATCTCTTTCGCACTCACATAGGGCTTTTCATTCACAGTCATTTGTTTCGAGCTTCTGCCATATGTCGGATAATCCGTGTATATTAATATTATACACAGATTATATAACATATGACAGAAGCTCGAAACAAATAACAACCGATGAAAAGCCCTATTGACGGCCGCTTCAACACGCTGTTAGCGCTCATTGATGATAATTAAAAATAACAGCTTAGTAATAAATTAATCAAACAAATTTCTTCAGGATCTCATTTAGGGGGGCTTTAAACTTTTATTTAGTCACTTTTTGACTTAGTTAATAATTTTTAACCGAATTATTAAGCTGTGAAAATGGCCATTTTCGCGTTTGTCAAATTTTAAATCGCGTATAACTCGACAACAATCAATTTTAGAGAAAAATCACGAGACCTTTTTTGCTCATAATCACCCAAATGGTCTATAAATTGTACGAAGTGAAAAAATTGATTTTTTGAATTTGATAAAAAAAATTGTTTAAAAATTTTTTCGACCGCGGCACCTCTTGGCACCTCTTTTTGAGTAAGTTTGTCCAAAAAAAAACGAATCAGTTTAATTTACCTAACGGGGGCAACGATACAGCCTGGTCTATTAATGATAATCGTTAAGTAGAAATTAAAAAGTAATCAAAAAGTACACAATCTAGTGATATTGAAATGATAGGTTTTAATAAAAATAAATCGCAATCTAATGATATGGAAATGATAGTCTCTCATAAAAATAAATAAAAAATCGTTACGTAATATTTTAATTTTCATTTAGCCATTGAATATTTTATCACAACTAACCCTTGATAATTAAAATGAAATTTAACATATTTAAAATACCCAAATGCCTAGAAATATCTAGAATTAGCGAAATTAATAACAAAAAATAACCTCATAATCTTTACTAGCTATAATTATCAATCTACCTAATTTAATACAATATCACAAAAATTTACTTAATTTACGTGGACATTTTGGATAACACAATGAGAGCTGAGAAAAGAGAATTAAAATAGATCCACCTGCCTCTTGGCAATTTAAACATTAAATTTATGCGAAAAGCGATGTTTATTTTGAAATAAACATTTTTTTCTGATTTCTGAGAGCAGTAAAATGTATTTTGAATTAAATAAATTACATATAGTCTTCTTTCTGTGTGAATTCGTTTAATTTAATTTTTTTTATACCTTGTATAAAAAATTATGTTAATGTTTATATTATTATTGAATAAAGAAGTGAATAACCTTTCAAATAAGCTAGCATACGATCCCTATTCTCATTTAAAAATATCGATTGCGTCATCACGCCGTGATGGATGACGTCACTAGTATGATATATATGCCAAAAAATCCTAATTTAAAAATAAAAATCGACCTGTTTCGGGATTTTTCCTTAAACTCGCCAGTTTATGAAATAATGAATTTATTCCATTTGGCTTTGTCACACTGTATACAGAAACATTATTTTGTGTGAGAGTAGCAGTATTTTTTGATTATGTCTATGAAACTTAAAAAAAATATTCTACTTCTTTAAGACAACACTGGTTAATAATAATAGTTGCCTTTAGAGAAGAAGAAATTACTAGAAACGGAGCACATATGTACCTTTTGATAAAGTTTTTTTAATAATAATATATCAATCAGGAGATAATATATTATTTAAGTATAAAAACGTATACATCAGTATCTTGACATTGATATAGAGGATATGCAGTTTGGATTCTGCAAGGGCGCCAGAAAAAATACAAAAAATCCAAAAACGAGAAAAATACGACACATATGAGGGCGATCAAGAGGTTTCAGCTAAAGTTTCTATTAAGCGTGGTCTCAGACAGGGATTCGTTATGTCACCGATGTTATTTAATGCCTACACTGAACCAATATACTTGAGATAACGTTAAATATACGTCGCGAAGGTATTAAAATCGGTGGTAAAATTATTAATAACATCAGATACGCAGATGACACCGCCATAATGGTAGAGAGTCTAGAAGACTTTCAAACCCTGTTGAACGCTGTAAAAAACAAATGCACTGAAAACGGCTTACCAATCAACGCAAAAACAACAAAATGGATGGTGCTCGGAAAAGTTGATATCGAAGACTCAGCACCAAAATCAGATAACAAAATCCTAGAATCATTTTATATATCTGGATAGCTGGATCGACTGTAGGGTTGAAACAGAAGAATAAACTTCGACTAGAATAGAAATTCCACGAAAAAGCTTTATTAACAGGCGTTCTTTATTGTGCAGTAGAAGTCTAGGATTGACCTTGCGTCTAGGAGTATTAAGGATCCCCCAAACCAACGCGAAACTTTCGCAGCCACAACCTACGCGGAATCGCGGCGAATCGATAGGCACGGCGACTTATGAGCGTGTTCACACTAGGTGGGGCGGTGTCCGCAACGGTCGCGGTAGATCAGCGTTGTTTTCATGGAACGCTGCATGCACGGTTTTTTCCGCTGCCGTTGTAGTTTCGCGTGAATTAAAATGTCTGTTACAGAAAAACTCATTGAAATTGTGAAACAATATCCTATAATATATGATTTAAGTAAAGATTAGAAAAATATAAGAAAAAAGGATAAAATCTAGGATAGTATAGGGTTAGAATTAGGAGAAAATGATTGAATTAAAATGAATATTTTAAATTAGTAAAAATGCATGAATTTTCATGAACTAGTCATCCATTCTCAGAAATAATATTTGATTAAAGATTATGAAATAAAAATAATAACATCAATAAAGATAATATCAGTTAAAAAACCAACTGTCAAGCGTAGGTTTTTCCTGGTCATTCTCAAGTAGTTTTCTGATGCTGACCTCTCAAGGTTCTTTAGTGTTCCCTTACAAGTCTACATTCAGGCCCTTGTTCCCATCTTTTCACGGTTTGCGTGCGGGAGTAACATTTTGGCAATTTCCTAGATTGTTGTAATTGACCAGCCAAAAAGATCGGCAGGCCTAAAACTCTTACGCCTACTGCCTTCCTAGATAGCTGGTCAGCAATGCGGTTGCCGTTATTTCCATTGTGGTCCGGGTAACTATGTAGTTATCGGGAAGTTTATCTGACAGTTTTATTAAATATCTGTCAGATAAACTTCTCGTTAATTAGTTATCCGGAGATGAAAAGACCGTCCTAAAATTATAATTTGTTCATATTTGTATGGCGAACAGTCGCGTCAGGTTCCGCGCCAATGTGGGAAAGCCTTGTCCGCTACGGTTTCGCCTGCGAATGTTCCGCAACGAAAAATTCGCGTCGCAAAAGTTTCGCGTCGGTTTGGGGGATCCTTTAAAGTGCTACGTCTGGTCCGTTTTGTTTTATGGATGTGAAACCTGGACAACAAAAATAAAAAAATCTTGACCCCCCAGAAACTCAGAAACCAAGAGTTTTTTCAAAATAAAAAAAACACGTCAAATTTTACTGAAATAGGGACGAATTTTCATGCAAAATTTATTCCCCCAAATGAAACCCCCTACTGCCCCGCATAGACCCCCGTTTTTTAAATAACAATTGTGGTCGAGTGGCACATCATTTGAAAGATAATTTTTTGCTCTACGCGACACTCTATTTTTTTTTTAATTTACCGAATAACTTTAAAGATAATTTTGGATTTAACTAATTTATTGGTTAACCCGCCAGTGGTCGCTATATGAGATTTTCTCTCACGGTTTCAGAAAATTGCGCACAACTTTTTTTCTGGGAAATTATACGCGCTGTAGTTCCTTCTAGTCTCCTAACTATCCTCCCTCGACAATCTAATAGACTCGTCCGCTCAGATAGTGACTCAGTTTACTTAGTATCACCATATTGTTGAGTCAGTGTGTTTCATGTGAGAGATTCTCTCATCAAGCGACCACCAGCGTCTCCAACTGTGTATAAAAATTAATGTTATTTTTCCCCTTAAAACCTAAAATAATATCCTTTTATGATGTAATAAAAGGCGCCGTGGATGTGGTCGATGATAGGAAATTCCTATACAGTGGAACCTCGATTATCCGTCAGGGCACCGGACCTAGGGTATGACGGATAATCGAAAAGACGGTTAACAGAAAATTTAAAAAAAATTAAAAATTCATAGTACAACTCTCAATTTTATATTTGTATGTTTTGTTTGACAATATAAGCGGGATTTGTGTTCGTACAATCGAATCAATTTGGTTTAAAATATTTTGAAATCTTTGTTTGATTTACTGTTTTTTCACATTTCGAAACGGCTGTATTTCTTTATCTACTGTATTGGCTCCTTCTTGTCGAGAATACCACTATATGAATTGTTTCATGTGCGGTGCAGCTTCTCTAGCTTCTTTACGCAAATCGTTGTCAGTTGCAATATCATGATCGACATCGCCACCGTCAAATTCCAAGTCTGTGTCAGCTTCTGAATCTGTTTCATCCGCCTCTGTTGCCATTTCATCATTTGTCAGCAATCGATAGCTATTTCCGTCCTCATTACAAATTAACCATTCATTTATGTCATCTTTAGACAACGAAAACAAAACAGTTGATTCAACCTTAACTTCATTTGTTACTCCTTCTTGTCGAGAATACCACTATATGAATTGTTTTATGTGCGGTGCAGCTTCTCTAGCTTCTTTACGCAAATCGTTGTCAGTTGCAATATCATGATCGACATCGCCACCGTCAAATTCCAAGTCTGTGTCAGCTTCTGAATCTGTTTCATCCGCCTCTGTTGCCATTTCATCATTTGTCAGCAATCGATAGCTATTTCCGTCCTCATCACAAATTAACCATTCATTTATGTCATCTTTAGACAACGAAAACAAAACAGTTGATTCAACCTTAACTTCATTTGTTACTGCATCACGCTCAGATGTCACGGGGGCATTTTCATCTTCAGTTAATGCAGGCCATATTTATTTAATCCATGCTCTTTTCAGCGTTATTCAATTGATCCATTGGTTGTATCAATGATGTTGTATTGGCTGGCAGAAAAGAGCATGTGATATTTCCATCATCATTTTGCAGCATACCGGCTTCAGGATGGGCACGTGCATTGTCCAAAATGAGAATTGTCTTTGGTGGCAAATTGACTTTATGGACCCTGACGGTTACCAGAGGTGACGGTTAATGGAGAGACGGATAATCGAGGTTCTACTGTATTCTGTTTCACGGGTTAGTTGTAGATGGTCACTTACCATATATTTTTCAATGTTAAATATTGGCGGCATCAATAGTCACATTTTATATAAAGATAATAATAATAAAACAGAAAAACGTCGTGTCTTTTTAAAGCAAATGGCTTTAACGTTGATCAAACCTCATCTTTTTTGAAAAATTTTGTAAAGAAAGGCAAAAGTTGGATATGTGAGAGAAAATCTCATGCGCGACCACTCGCGTAACAACCTACCTAGCGGCTAATGCCTGATTAAATATCCAATCTCGATATTATAATATTGAGGTATTTGCAAATATACGAAGAGGCTTTGAAATAGACTGTATTATTATATGGAGGTCATAGGAGGTTGTTTGGAACATTTAATTGGTTAGTTTGATGAACTTTTATGTTTGTTGTTATTAAAAATGTTCAACCAATAAATTAGTTAAATCCAAAATTATCTTCAAAGTTATTCCGAAAATAAAATAAAATAGAGTGTCGTGTAGAGAAAAATAATTCCTTTCAAATGATGTGCCACTCTACCACACTTGCTATTTAAAAAAATCGGGGAGTTAACGCGGGGCAGTACTCTTGGTTTCTGTTGGAACACACTGTATAAAGTAAACGGTAACAAATATTTATCTACATAAATAAGTTTACCTACCCAGCTGTATGTTTACATAACAAATTATTAATTTATGAAGTTGATCTGTTTGGTGTTTATCTCTTGCCCTTGTATCTAAACTGTCCACATTATTCCGTTTAATTCAAATAAATTGGTGATGTAGCAAAATCAAAAATTAAGAGATCACTAAGGTCTAACGGTCATTTCGTCTACCATATAAACACGAACAAACACTATATCTCTATTTTTTTAACATTTGTCTAATTGGATATTTGTTAGATAATTTTAAAAACATCGAAGCAAATAAACAATAAAGATCAAAAATCTAAAGGTTATCAGTTTAAACCTTGGATAATTCGTTTAATTGAAAAAGTGTGCGTGGTTCCTAGTATCACGTGCCTGTTATATGGCTGCATATTTCAAATAACATGTACTACTTTTTATACATTGGACAAAAACAACCAGTTCTGTAAAAAATCGGATTTGTGCAAATAAAATAAGCAAATGGGTAATAAAGTTATTTGTGATTCTATCTGCAATATACAGGGTGCCCCGAAAAGATTGGTCATACATTATACCAAAGATTCTGTGGTCAAAATAGATTGATTGATCCTCACTTACCTATATACAATAGTGCACACAAAAAAAGTTACAGCCCTTTGAAGTTACAAAATGAAAATCGATTTTTTTTCATATATCGAAAACTCTCAGAGATTTTTTATTGAAAATAGACATGTGACATTTATATGGCAGCAACATCTTAAAAAAAATTAAAGTAAAATTTGTGAACCCCATAAAAATTTTATGGGGGTTTTGTTCCTTTAAACCCCCTCAAACTTTTGTGTACGTTCCCATTAAATTATTATTGTGGCACTATTAGTTAAACACAATGTTTTTAAAACTTTTTTGCCTCTCAGTACTTTTTCGATAAGCCACTGTTTATCGAGATATTTTGAATATTTGTCGAATCCACCACATATTTGTTAAGTACGATTATAGACCTGCTAATAATCTGAAAATTTATTTATAATTTCCATTTTTATTTATATTTTGAAAAAGAAGCTACATCTCGATAAAAGATGACTTATGAAAAAAAAACTAAGAGGCAAAAGTTTTAAAAACACTGTGTTTAACTAATGGTACCGCAATAATAGTTTAATTGGAATGTACACAAACATTTGGGGGGTTTAAAGGAACAAAACCCCCATAAAACTGTTACGTAAATATATTGAAAAAGAAGCCGCATCTCGATAAAAACTGGCTTATCGAAAAAATACTAGGAGGCAAAATTTTTTTAAAAACGTTGTGTTTAACTAATGATACCACAATAATGAATTAATTGGAACGTACACAAAAGTTTGGGGGAGGGGGTTTAAGGGAACAAAATCCCCATAAATTTTTTATGGGGTGGACAAATTTCACTATAATTTTGTTTTAAGATATTCCTGCCATAAGAATGATACATGTCCATTTTCTATAAAAAACCTCTAATAGTTTTCGATATATTGAAAAAAATCGATTTTCATTTTGTAACTTCAAAGGACTGTAACTTTTTTATAAGCACATTTGTACTAAGGTAAGTTAGGTTCAGTCGAACTATTTTTGACCCCAGAATGTATGGTATAATTCATGACCAATCTTTTCGGGACACCCTGTATAATATATTTATCATCTTTCAAAATGAGTGGCTTTGAATGTAGGCAAAATGATTGATAGTGAATCATAGTTTCGCGAAAAATTTGTGACTATGTAGCTGTTGCTGTCTAAAGATTTAAAACATTAATAAATTGAAAGTGGAAAATCACCCAAATTTGATAACGATAACTATCACTGACGGATGGAAAATAAGTGCTTATTCTTGGAGACTGTTGTATAACCATGTTATCATTGTATGTATTAACATCTAATACAACAAGGATTGCTATTTTCCGAGTTTATAATATATCAGTAATAATATGCTTAAAAGGTTATTTTGCGCATCCACCTTCTTTCAACTATGAAAAACCCGAAAATGGTGGATGCGCACAACAACCTTGTAAGGAATCTTAGCAATAGCAAATGGGGCGCCAAACCCACAGTACTTAGATCAACAGCCCAGGCGCTATTTTTCTCAACGGGGGAATACGCATTGCCGGTATGGAAGAGTTCTGTTCACGCTAAGAAAGTAAATCTCAGTATGAAAGAACCTTGCAGGCTCATTAGAAGCTGTATGAGAATAACCCCTCTAGATAAGCTGTATAAAGCTTTAGGCCTCACGAATCCTGACTCCCATAGAACGGCCCACGAATTCACGAAACGATCCAAACAAATCTTCAAAGGGGTGGCTGACAACCGCCACCCCTTTTTGGTCATGAACTGTATCCTGGCAGACTGAAATCAAGAAAACGCCCTGCTAGACGAACCACCACCCTTATTATATCCACAAACAGATAACAAAGTAAGATATCAAACGACTGGTCGACGTGGCGCATGGTGAACCGTTTAGGAGCCGGTTTAATGCGATTGATTACTTCTTTATATTCTCTTTCATTATTCTTTAAGTTTCTTTTTTCTTTCTTCGTATCTAGAATTCCCTCTGTCGTCTTACTTTTCTTTGTTGTATCCTTTTGTAAAGTTCGACCATTAAGGCAAAAAGAAGCACAAAGATGTTCAAAATAAACGTACCATATTTAACAATATTGGTAGATGTTCAAAAAAGCAAATAAACATTTGGAAACATATTACTATATATTAGGTACATAATAAATTGTTTTATAATTTTTGGTATTCTTAAAAACGCATTCTCAATTTTTTTATTTAAATAATTATTTATCTACTCTATGTCATATTATGTATAAGTTTTTAGTTTGTGAAAACTGTCATTATAAATAGCAGTGCGTGAAGGGTTTAAAGTGTGCGTGAAGTAACAATGTATTTTAAATGGGACTTACTTTTTCGCACTGTTTTTGGCACACTACTTTCATATAATAAAATATCCTCAACTTTCGCGTTGTCACGATGATGACATAATGAGTAATAAATTACAACAAAAGTTTTGACAGTTTTGTGGTTTGAAATAAGTTAGAATTTTTATAAACGTCAAAGTTCTAAAAATTGTAGAATAGAAATAAATTCCAGTGACGAAAAGTTACAGTTTTTTAATTTGTATATCGTAGATAAAAATATTGTATGAAACTGTGCGTGAAGTACTTTTTGCGAACTTACGCTAAACATCGCGTTCGCTCGCAAAAAGCATACTTCACGAACTGTTTCATAAATAACTACACACACCGGCAAAATTAGCCGAACACGTTAAAGATGGGACATGTTTGATGTCTCGTATTTCATAAACCAGTGATCCGATTTGAGTGATTCTTTTAGTATGTTATAGCCGTATTATTTAAGAATATCGGTGTAATAATATTGTTGCTAGACAGGTAAATGTCATTTTATACCGGGTGTAAAAAGCATACTGTGGAATATTCCAGCGTATATAAAATTTTAAAATTAAAACTCGATTGTAGAATTATGCTTTCTTAACATTTTATTTTTTGATTCATTTGCTTATGTTGGAAAATAAAAAAGTTATGTGTTTTAACAACTAGCCATGTTTTTTATCAATAAATCCTCATAGTAGGGGAGAAAAGTATGCTAAATTTGCAATTACTCGAGCATTCTTGGGACCTGGAGTGGATTGTGAAGAGTAGGTGCTACAACCAAAAAAAGTTAAGTTAAGTTTTCCATAAAGTGTGGGACTCTCCATTTTTTAATTTAATTTTCCATTTCGACCAATCGTTTTTTCCGATTATAGCGCCATTTATCCATAATAGGAAAAAATGTTGCGAATAAAAGTAGCTTATTTTTACGTCAAGGATCCAAATCTGCAATAAAAATTGGGGGCTCCTATTTAATATTTTAATGTACCCCCACCCCACCTCCGTGGGGGGTCGTGTTTGTTGCCATTTGGTAGATTTTTGAAAAATTTTGAATACATGTATTTTGCAGTTTTACGATCTGATATTAATTTCGCAAAATATCGCAGAGTTCGTTTTATAATTTTTAATTTACCCCCCACCCCTCTCCGTGGGGTGTCACGAGCCCCCACGGAGGTGGGGTGGGGGATTTAATTTAAAATCTTAAATAGGAGCCCCCAATTTTTATTGCAGATTTGGATTCTTTGCGTAAAAATAAGCAACTTTTAGTCGACATATTTTTTCGAATTATGGATAGATAGCGCTATAATCGGAGAAAATGATTGTTTGAAATGGAAAATTAAATTAAAAAATGAAAAGTCCCCCACTTTATGGAAAACTTAACTTAACCTTTTTCTGATTTTAGCACATACTCTTCACCATCCAATAGGTCCCCATAACGCTCGAGTAACTGCAAATTTCCTCCCCTACTATGAGGATTTATTGATGAAAAACATGGATAGTTGTTAACGCACATAACTTTTTTATTATCTCACATAAGTAAATGAATCGAAAAGGAGAATGTTAAGCAAGCCTAAATCTACAATCGAGTATTAATTCAAATATTTTACATGTGCTAGAATATTCCACAGGGTGTTCCAAACATTAAGAAAAAAACACAGTATGATTGGTACACCCGGTATAAAATGGTATTTAACTATCTAGCAACAATATTATTCCAGCGATATTCTTAAATAATAAGGCTATAATATACTAAAAGAATCACTCAAATCGGACCACTGGTTTATGAAATACGAGACATCAAACATGTCCCATTTTTAACGTGTTCGGCTAATTTTGCCGGTGTGTGTATTTTGCTTTCTAGTTTTTTTGGATAATTTACATATTAGTTTACAATTACTATTTCAGTTCTTTAGCTTATAGGCATGGATCCCGCGTACCAAAAAAAATTGATTAATAGCAAGCTGAAAATTTGTTAATAGCTTAACGGTGTCTAGTCGGACAAGCTTTGATGTATGGGAACACTGGAACAGGGGAAGTTTTAATTGTGGAACAGGTTCAAAATTTGAAACGTCAGATTACGAAAACGCCCCATGCATTTTGTCGGACAATTGATTTGTTACCCTTTCATTAAACTCTCATGCAAAAATCAGACTGCTATTTATCACCAATATAATTCCTGTCATTTGACATGTTCTACGTGTCGGACTTATTAAAACGCCCAGTTGGTGATAAATACGAATCTGATTTTTGCGTGAAAGTTTAATGAAAGGGTAACAAATAAATTGGAAGTTCTGTGCGATAAAATACATGGACGTTTCCGTAGTCTGACGTTCCAAATTTTTAACCTGTTCCACAATTAAATCTTCCCCTGTTCCAGTGTTCCCATACATGAAAGTTTGTCCGACTAGACACTGTTAAGCTATTAACAAATTTTCAGCTTGCTATTAATCAACTTTTTTTGTACGCAGGATACAGGCCTATCATAGGAAAGTTGGTTTAAAGAAATAATAAAATTCCATCCAAATAGATAACAGAAATATAAACAAGTTAATAAAATGGGTTCAAAATTAAAATATAAGAAAAATATCTAGAATACTGACATATGTTTTCAATTCTTGATAGTCTATTTGGACTATTTTACATCAACTAGAATCCGGTGAAAATAATAAATGAGATTTAAAATTTAAATGTACAGAAATCTTGTGTTAAATTTGTAAACTGTTTATCTACAATTAGATAGAGATTACAACATTTTTCCTTGAAATTTCAAAATTTTTGCATCATTTTTTTTTTATCGTGAGTCCAAAGGAATATAAATGTACGTTTTAGTTATAAAATATTTTTGTGATTAATATTCCAAGTATTGTCAACATCATTGTTTATAATTGCAAATTTTAAAAAGGATAATATAGAAATACATTTAATTAGAAACACAAAGAAGAGTAAACAGTTAAAAAATCATCACTTTAAATGTTAAGAGTTTAAAAACACTTTAATACACGCTCTTAAGTTACATATTGTTAAATATATCATGTTTCTTTGATCAGTTTGCACGAGAAAATACGAAAAAGCTGAAATCTATAAGATGAGATATTTAGTGAATATTTTAATATATGAAAATAAAGATTCTTTAAATATTCGGATAAGCAAAAAACCTATATAGATAGCTTACAAAAAGTCCAACTCTGGGGGAAACCTAAGAAAAATACAATTTATAGGCCATATTGTAATATCTATACAAATTGTATTATGAAATTAATATCAAAGAAATAACAAATAGTAAAAAAATTATCTAGCATCAAGGTAACATCAAGTCTGGTGTTAAATTGATTGAATTTTAATAAGTATCTGGATTTCGCTATTATAAAAATTCTTGTAGGACGAAACACAAGAACTTAAATTTTGTTTTGTTGCCTTTGTGCAAAAAATATCACTTTGATGTTTTTGCACTGACCAGCTTTATTCGATGCCAAACAGATTGCGAGCAGTCGTTGCTGCAAGAGGTAGACATACGCGCTATTGAATTGTTTTGTTTTGTTGTTAATTTTGTTTTATTTTGTTAATTTTAGTGCGTTTGGTATTTTTAATTAAAAAAAACCTTCAAAGCAGTGTTTTTATTTACAGCTCTTACAAGAAAAGAGATAGTTGGATAATTCAAAAAACAAAACCTTAGGAATACCTCCAGGATAATACAAAAGAAGTATAAAACAAAATCAGCCCTCCAATTTTTCCACAGAATTTTTAAAGTTAGGAGAAAATACAACGCTTCCATTTACCCCCGTATAATGCCATCTAAGCAAAAAATGTTTGTTACTGAAATAATAAAAAACGACATCAATACATGTACCTACAAACTGGTGCAAGAATCATGAATATCGGAGCACAAATAATAAAGTTATAAATGGTCAAAATTAAAAAAAAAATGGGTGGCGGAATTTTGTGCCGGTGAGTGTATTATGGTTATTACGCATATTATGAATCCTAAAATTGTAGATTGCCTTTCTAAAACAGTTTTAATTTAATCTCTCTAATGTTCGATTACAAATTCTTTTTGATAATATCGGCATCACCGGCTGAAAACTTTCATAAGGACTGAATTGCCTATGTTCCCTATACTGTAAAGTCAAGGTGGGACGGACTATAGCAACAATATTATTACAGCGATATTGTTAGAAAATAAGACTATAAGATGTTAAAAAAATCACTTAAATCGGACAACAGTCGGACAACCGGACAACAATCGTGTGGGTGGCCTATTTTCTCGTGTAGTTTGAGATTTGTTAACCCATTATCTTTAAATTTAAACTAAAATAAACTTAAAATCATCCAAGGTAACCAATTTTTACCAAAGATATAGTATCTCTCGCAATAAATAATAAATACCGTGTTGTTTACAAATTACATTCTAGTTTCCAAATTAACGTTACCATAGCGCTTTTTTACTTTAGGAACACTAATCGTGACATTTGATACATTTACTTTAGATAAAGAGCGCAAATAGAAACCAGACAAATAATTTCGTGTAACTAGACTTTGCTACAACACTTATATCACAAAAGAAGATTAGCAGTGTCTTGCTGTATAAAAATAAAAAACTTCCTAATTTTGTCAATAGTAGTAACACAGACTAGAAATGTTTAGTATAATCAAGCTGTTGAACCCTAATTACAATGACGGTAAACACCTTCTATATGCGGTTTTAAAATATAGGTAACTAACAAAATTCTAACCCTTTAACTGAGGAAGACATATGTATACTCTTAGACAAGGAAAAAAGAGAGGACGGGTAACACTCATTTAAAACACACGTTCCAAAAGTGAAGCCAGTTTTTGGTTTGTTTGTCACCAGAAACATGGCGGCCACGTCAAAAATAACAATAGGTTGCCAGTGGTGGGTGTTCGTTGAAGGTTAAAATTTCATAAAAAATAAAGTAAATCATCATCTAAAATTCGTAATAAAAACATATGTATGTATTGAAACATATGTACGTAATATGAGCAACTTAATAAAACATTTACCATACACAAATTCTTCATTTTAAATACATTTCATGTTTTTATTTTAAATACTCAATGCATAACAATACCCCAAAGATACGTCGATGATCAAAATCTCTGGTGTCAGTTTGGCTTCACTTTTGGTCAAGGATTACTCGTCCTCTCTCTTTCCTTGTCTAAGTGTATACTCGTCAAAATATTCTCTTGCCACTATTTTCAATAAAAATTTTTGTCTAACTAAAATTGACTGAGGGAAAAATAAAAACAAGTAGGATTTCGAAAAGTCACAAGGCTTGATAGATTTTAGCCCTACTATTTAGATTTCCAATTTTTGTACAACCGTATAAGAATTGGAAACCTGAGTCATATTAGATGGGGTGAAAGATGCAAAAAAGATCGGTGACCAAATCCCATGACGCACTATTAGTCTTTGATACCTATATTTATACAGGACGTTTCCAAACTATTGATATGTCAGCCATTTATACGCCCCTATTCGAATATATTAGGCGTCCAGAGAGGATCTACAGCTGTTCTGACTTAACAAGGCCTTCTTCAATTTTAAGGAAAAGTTGATATACAGGAAGAGAAAAGTTTAACATCATGGGTTCAATGAATTTCGTTTATATTTTTCACAGATCAGGTGGATCTTCTTTAATAATAAATCCCGTTACGAATAATCAGGAGTATTCTAACTTTAAAAGCTCCTGGTTGTTTTGAGTTGAAAACATACTTATTCTGTTAGATTTTTCAGTCAAAATATTTGTATTTTTTCACATTCCTTATATCAACTATTACTTTCGATTTTAAGTCTCTAGTTGCCTTATTTTTCCTACCAACTTCTTTTGGTTTATTTATTTTTCTTTATACCTGAACCTTCGTTAATGTAGTATATAGACCCTACAATATGCAGACACCTTCCGTCAATTCATCTAGGTAAAAATTCCAACAAAAGTTGATTCCGTGTACTCAAAATATGAGAATGTTAGGAGAAAATGAAATACAGTTTATATTTCATTCTGTATCAGAGGTGACCATCGTCCCCTTACGTACGTTTCACCCTATTAGAGCTCTTCAGAGAGGCTATATGGTCGCCTCTAATATGTAACTACAAAATCCAGTTACACTTCTGATCTTATTTATATTTATACAGTATTGGAAATTTATTTTCGGAACATAGGAACTTTCAATGCAATAAGTTAGATTCTTTTGATTTGCAATTAACCAATGTATTCAATGTATTCAATTCATTTATTCGACTGCACTGAACTGAGGTGCCCCATTGGATTGCATAGTTTGTGCGATAGCCAGCGGTACAGGGGTTTCCGGTCGAACAAATGAATTAATTTTAAAACATTGCGACGTTATATTGAAATTTACACTGGTTAATTGCAAATTTGAGATCTTAGTTCGGTGCAGTCGAACAAATGAATTAAATATGAAACACAGCGACGTTGTTTTGAAATTTACACTGGTGAATTGCAAATTACGAATCTAACTTATTGCATTGAAAGTGCCTATGTTACGAAAAAATATTTCCAATACTGTATATAAATATTTAATGACGAGTATACTTGTCCCGATAATTGTTCTATTGCTAAATTAGTGTATACTTGATAGGAACAGAAAGCATTATAGTACAGGATATTTTTAGAAAATTTGTTAGTGCTGTGAGAAAGGTTTGATGAAACATAAAAAAGTCTTAAGGATATCCGTAAAGTTTTGGAACCAATAATACGCTCTTATTATCGTTCCTAGGATCTTATGTAACACTAATGAAAATTTTCTAATTTCTTCAGAACACATCCACTTACGCAGAGGTTTTAACTCTGTAGCTGATAGATAAGCTAGGCCATATAAAAACTCGTGACAAGACGCCTCGTAACGCGACTGTTCGTAACATCGACAGTTCGTAACTGTAACTATTCGTAACGTCAAAATATAATTATTCTGTTTATATTTGTTAACGTGAAAATCAACTTTTATTACAGTTGGAACTGAAATTATGTTTATCAATTTAACGAACCAGCATCAGGATAAACCTTTTTAATACATTTCATATTTCCTCGAGAACAATATTTTGAAAATTGTGTCTTAAAATAAATATAATCTAACCGTAACAGTCGTTTACTAGATACTTTAAACTGATAATTCAGGATATAAAATAAAAAAAATATCCTTTAGTTGTCATATTTACAAAAATATGTGCAAAAATATATGTAAAATATATTTAAAAAGAAGTGGTCTTAAAAACGTACAATTACTTTTAGTGTAGGAAAGTATGCAAAGTACATTCCTTGTATACATTCCGTAATTCTAAATTTGCAAAAAAAACTAAATGTTGGAGTTACGAATTATACCGGTACGAATAGTGTTAGTACGAACTGTCGATGTTACGAAATTTCGTCGTTACGAATTGATGGCGTTACGGATTATCCGTTACCATTCGTGACGAACTATCCCGTTACGAGATGTCATGGAACCATGAAAACTGGAAATTTCATGAAATACATAATTATAGTCATATTATGTGATTTTAACTAATGAAGTATACAGTTTCTATTGTGGCTTTACTTCACATTGCCAAAAAATTTGTTCTTGATGTGACAAAAATAAAGAGGGTCGTTAAAGACAAGATTAAATTAGAGATTTTGTGGAATATACCAAAATATTTGTTCAAGGAGTATACATTTTCACGTCAGATATTTTGTAATGATACATTATTTGTCAATGTTTCGTGTACAACTACGACATTAATTATATTATCAATGGCGATGTACAACAGCAGTAGCTCTATCTAAATGTATACAGACTCACAACTATAGAGAATGAGGCAAACTCCTTGAGTAAGGAATTATTGTCTTTGATTCTTGGCCAATCCTAGATTTTCCTGCCTGATGTAAATCCCAAAAATAATGTATCATTACAAAGTGTTTAAGTTTTTTAATTAGATGAAACTATCAAAATCTTTGGAATACATGAGGCACCTAGTTAAATTTTTAGTTCAACTGGATTCAACCAATTTTGTCAAAAAATTCCCAAGCAGTTTTAACTTCACAGTATCCAATGGAATGATCAATGCTGGATTTATCTCTGAGAGATCGACGAGAATGACGGCAACGATATATTAAATCTTCAGATGTTTCAGGCCGCAACATAATGAAAGGTGTGTGAAGAAAAACTAGACTTTTGACATCTACAACCTATAACAGATACAGAAACGAGACAATTAATATGCTCGTGTATAAAGGATTAACAAAATAAAGTTACCAATGAAAATCATGGAATGTATATCGCTGCAAGTCAGGAAATGAAGACAGCCAGGGAAAACCTGGAAAAAGGGAATGTCAAAAGCTCTGAGTATTTACGCTTATTTTATCTGAAACTACGACCAATGATGGAGATGCATGCAGTAGAATTAGGGCTGGCTGGATAAAGTGGAAGGAAACGAGTGGTGTGTTGTGTGATAGAAAAATTCCAATGAAGCTGAAGGGAAAATTCTATAAAACAGTCATAAGACCGGGTATGATGTACGGAACTGAATGTTAGGCAGTGAAAAAGAAAGAGAAACAACGAATGCATGTGGCGGAAATGAGAATGGTTAGATGGATGAGTGGAGCGATAAAAAAGGATAAAATTAAAAATGAGTATATTAGGGGAAGTCTAGGTGTGGCACCAATTGATGCCAAAATGAGAAAGCATAGGTTGAGATGGTTTGGTCATGTTCAACGTCGAGACGTTAATCACTCAATACGAAGAATTGATGAAGTTCAGATTCCTAGAAGAAGTAGGAGAGGAAGACCAAAGAAGACCTGGGGGGAGACGATTAGACAGGACATGTCGGTAGAGGGGATTAATATTGATATGACCCAAGATAGAATTGTGTGGAGAAATACCATTAGGGAAGCCGACCCTGCGTAGGGATAAGGCAAAGAAAATGATGATGATTTAACTGAAACTGCGACCCAGTGTGCCAATCCGACTCGAAGGACTAAATACTTAGTAGCATGTTGTAGGTAAATCGCAAAAACTCTAGTATTTAGTGTAAAAAATGCACTTAGAAGCTAGATAACAATGTTGAAAAGAAAAGGTTATATATACGTGCTGTTTCATTGAATGTTGAAACTCGAATACTGCCTGCTTTTGGCGACTTTTCAATATAACCCTTAATAGGGGCGGGGTTAGTTACAATCAAAATGTGATATGAGCCGCATTGGTGTACTGGCTGGTACTTTCAGATAAAATAAGGGTAAACACTGAGTTTTATGAATAAAAAAAAACTATTCAATGACCGAATGCTGTGGAAAATAGGCACTGGACAACACCGAATGACTTTTTGTATCCATTGTATATGTAGGTACATATTTCAAGTATTCTTAACCCGGGAACAGTCGCGCCGTTAGAAAAAATGCTTTTCCGTGATAACTTAATGAAAATTTTGCAACATAACTTTCCACTCGTAATTGCCTCAAAGGAAGATTGTAATAATGCGTAGGTATTTAAAAATAAAATTAATTTTTTTTTGTGAAATTTATGGCTTTGGTAAGAACCAATTAGCTTTAAAATTGTTAGAAATAGATATTTTTAACATAACAAGTAAATAAAAATATTATAAAATATAAATTTATTTTAAATTCGTATTGTTAGATGTAATCTAATCGCGCGACTGCTAACGTGACAAAAGTGAGCGCGACTGTTCCCGGGTTAAAAAGTTAAAATATGATGCCACAGATAAACAACTTTTGAAAAGATAAAAAATAAATAAAACTAAAAATACATCTTACAACATAACAAAATGGCTATCTTACCAAAAATAGAAATACCTATCTTTGATTAAGAAATTTGAAGCAACGATAGAAACAGAAAAAAAAACAGAACGGTATGGCCTAGGCAACGCTAATTATTATCACAAGAACCTTTTTTCAAAAAGACAAAATCCTCAAATAAATGAGAACTTTATCTAGTATCTTACAAATAAATAATTACACTTTTATAAAAAAGAACTTTTTATAATAAAACGTTTTTCAATTTCTATGTCATAAAAGAATTTTGTAATCGACTTTAAACTCATATAGATCAAAGAAAATCTTTAACACACAACTTTAAGGGAAATATTGGAAATTATTAATTCATCAAAACATATTTCATCAAATTTTTTGTCTATTTTCTACTTGGTTTTCAAATTTAATTTGGAATTCCAGATCCACTACGAGTAGGGGAGTGCAATTAGAACTAAAAGATACAATGTTTCGGAAAAAATCAAACAAGGTTATATTTTTCTAAAACTTTTTTTGTTAGTTTATAAATATGTTAAAGTAAAAAGTTCTACTCACAAATTTCGCCGCTAATTGTTTATTAATTGTTTAAACAATAACAATTGTTTTGTATAAATAATGTTAAGAATATGGTTGAATTCAACATTTTATTTTGATAAAAAATGTTTTTACGTTAGTTTTAATCATGCTGAACCCGAATCTGACATTACAATTTGCAAATTCAAAATGGCGGATTCAAAATGGCGGATTTTTTCCTAAAAATCCTTAAAAAGTAGTTGTAAAATCCGAATTTTTTTTATAAAACGTGTTTGGTTACATATATGTGGATATTTTTGAGAGGTTGCTGAACCTGAATCCAATTTTGATAATTTAAATTATAAAATGGCAGATCCAAAATGGCGGATAACTTAAAAAATAGTTGTAAAATCATAATTTCTTTACAAAATGTATTTATTTCTACATATATTTATTTTTGAGAGCTTTGATAAACCTAACTTAAATGTTAACATTATAAGCTATAAAATGGCGGATCCAAAATGCGGATTTTCTAAAAAGAACATAAAAAAGAACATTTTTCTAAAACATTTATTGTCTTTATTTTTAACAGGTTGTTGAATCTGAATTAAAGATTAAAAATTTAAATTTCAAAATGGCGGATCCAAAATGGCGGATATTTAAATGAAAAACAAGTAGAATCCAATCAAACAAATATGGAATTTCATTCTTAAAAAAAAGATAACCAAATAATTTTCACAATAATATTAAAAATTAAAATGTATCAGAAAGAAAGAACAAATTATTTAAAATCTATCTCTTCAATATCACCTCCAACTACGCTGACATCTTCGCTTTCTTCAATTTCTTGTTCATTTCAAACGGGACAATTCAAACAGTCTTGTCCGAAACAATGAGAACAATATTGATAAAATATAATATTTTATATTTGCATATTAAGTGTTAGATCATGCACAGCTATTTATGACGAATAACTTTCTTCATAAAATTAATAATAAAACAGTTATCATAAATAATAAGTAAAAATTTAATGATGTTAGTTATAATTAATTTGAAACAATATTTAAAAAAAAAACAAATTTTCGATTAGAAGGATATAATTACATATTGGAACATAGTTTTTAATTCCAAACAACTTTTCTTTATAAAATTTTTCGATATTGTGAAATATAAAGGTACTTTACTCTTGAGTGAAATTCATATTTTTTGACATACCTCGTACAAAATTAACATAATTTGATATTTGATGGTTGCATCTTATGTTATATACGATGAAGAGTATTTTATAAAAAATAACTTTTTTTCGTAAAACTGATATTAAAAAAGTTATCAATAGGTTCCAAGTTACGCAGACACACTGTATAAGAGCCAAAAAAATTTTTTTGTTGAACATTTATTATTGTTGAAGCTTATTATTAAATGTATTTTAGGTAAGTTTTACAGAAAATAGTTTTGATCACTCTGTATATACATTTTTTCAGCTGGTAATTTTCGGTTTTTGTATTACATTTTTGTTATCTTTCTTAGTTTTCTCAAAAAGAAATTGTTTATTTCATTTTTATACTAAAATAATTCAGTGTTTTTTAAAGATTGCATCCTAAGCTTGAAAATGATATCAAAAAAATTGTATTAGATTTATTCAAACTTGAGTAATACCGTCTTAAAATGATGGGAATTCTGTAAAACTACGAAGTTTTAAAAAATTACGTTTTTTGAGACATCGTATTATTTGAATTAAATTTTTGAGATTTTTTTTGAATGAAACATCGTTTAGTAAGATAATTGAGAGGTAAGTTGTGCAAATTTAAGAGTTTTATAAGTTAAATTGTATTAGTTACACATTTTTAAATCATTTTTAAACAAAATTCATGTAGTTTCCGCCCACACCGTACTTATGTCAATACATTTTATTTCTTTTTATTACAACCATAAGATAGCTTATTTGATCTTCTTTCATGTCCAATTTGTAAAATTTCTTTTGATCCATTAGTTAAAGAACTACATTAAAAAAACTCAACCGTGAACTTCTTCCAACGCTAGTTTACAGTGCGCCAATGTGTGTGTGAAGGGTGACTTTAGCGTTATAAATAAAAAATTACAGAAGCTAGAGATTTAATTTTAGAAAAATCTTTATATAAGTTTTTTTTTGTAAAATTTTCTGAATTTTTCAATGGTCAAGTCAGTTTTTTCTAAAAATTATATTTTCGGAGTTATTTAAAAAAACATCTAACTTCGCTCTTTATTTGATTAATAAAAAATGAAGCACCCACTTCTCGAGTAGAACTTTTTGATATGTTGTTTATTAAACATTTCTTAATGAAATTACAAAAAGTTTGATCTTGTTTGATTTTTTGCGAAGTGAAAATCTAAATGCACTCCCCTAGAGGTGATATATGGCATTTTGAGTAAACAAACAAGACATTTGATTCAACCCAGTCTGTGAGACTTGCTCACTCCTAAAAATGACGTCCGGGTGCAACAATTCATTGGAGCGAGGTGTATTAATTCGTGTCATACAGGAATCACTCCACCACGCTCCAATGCTCCATACCATCCCTTTCCCCCTATGGCCTCTATAGGTGGATTGCTAAAGGAGTTGGAGGTATTCGTCGGCGCAAGAGTATAATGTTACTAGCTAACATTAATGTCGAAAAAGGACTAGTTAATGGGGCTATGGCAGCGTTTCTCAACGTTTTACCATTTGCGACCCAATTTTCCATAATTATTTTCACCGCGCCCCCACCCTCGCTTTATAGTGAGTACATTAACAAACCCCAAAAATTCTTCGAGTTAAAATTAAAATGACGTGAAAAGCAAAAATTATTTTTAATAAAAACTTTGACTGTGAATGAAATAGTTTTACTTGCCTCTTATAAATTCTCATATCAAATAGCCAGATCTAAAAAGCCTAACACTATTGGTGAATATCTTATATTACCAACTGCAATTCAAATTGTAGAAACCGTGTTTGGAGATAATTGTGCCAAAAAATTGGAATTTATACCTCTATCACATGATATTGTTGCCCGTCGAATTGGTGATAATACTGAAGATGTACAGTACAGGATCAGCTAATCAGGAAGTTGCGTGAAAAGCTGTTTGCGATTCAGCTTGATGAGGCAACGGTGGCAACAAAGATGCTCATTTTATTGCCTACGTTCGATTTTGTGATGGGAGATCAGTAGTAGAACTACTTTTCTGCACACCAATAGAGTTGATAGCAACGTCGCATGCATTATTTGCTATCTTAAATGACTATATAAATGAAGCAAAAATAGAGTGGAAGAATTGCGTCGGAATATCCAAAGAAAAGTCTCCAATGTGTATATGGACACACTATGATCCACAGAGAAGCTCTGGCTTGAATATTGTGCTAACTACGGTTGTAACAATAGTTAATTATATACGTAAAAATGAGACCTTTGAAAACTAGAATCTTTTCTGTACTTGGATGCAAAGACATTGATGTGGTACATTCAGCATTATTATTTTATTGTAATGCAAGATGGTTATCACGTAGGAAATTTTTACACCTTGTTTTGAATTAAGACATGATATCGCCATTTTTCTAGAAGAAGAGAAGAGACCGGAAGCCAAGATGTTTCACGATGAAATTGAGTTACCTGGTTGACATATTCGAGAAACTAAATATTTTGAACTTACAAATTTAAGGGGCCAATACACATATAATTTGATACGAATGATAAAGTTAAAGCTTTTGTAGGAAATTGAAATTGTGGAGCAGAAATTTAAAGCAAAAAACTTTGAAATATTTGCAAAACTTACCAGGTTGAAGAACAACATGTGAAAGTTGTTTCTGTAAGCATTGAAAATCATTTAGCACTGCTGACAAAAAATTTTAAAATATACTTTTTTGCCGACGACCAATTAATACCTACCTACTAGCTAATAGTTATGAGTGGGTCAGGAATCCGTTTCAAATTACACCTGAAGGGCTCTCTACTGCAGAAGAAGAAACCTTCATAAACTTCACGGCAAATGCCGAAATCAAGAAACAGTTTAATAAATCACCCTTTGAATTTGGGGCAGGGGTAAATGATGAGTTTTCTGCACTGAAAACCAGAGCGTTCCGTATACCATTATCGTTTTCACCATCCTACCTTTGCGAAACAGGATTTTCCGCGACGGCTGCTTTAAAAACCAAATATAAATCGCAGCTAAATAATATAGAGAAAGAACTGAGAGCGTCTATTTCTAATATTACACCCTGTTTCGATAAGCTTTGCTCTGCAAAACAGGTCCAAGGAAGTCACTAATTTACATTAAACTTGCTGATTTAGTATTCAGTGCTCTTCATAACTATGTATAGCTCCTTATCAGTGTTCATGTGTATTTTATTTTTTATTTTGTCAGAATTTTGTTTTGCTTTGATTTTAGTAAATTAGTCAATGTTTTGGCGTTTTTTTTTATATTTTAACGCCCCCCACTGCTAAAAGCGCGCCCCCCTAGGGGGGCGCGCCCCACAGGTTGAGAATCACTGGGCTATGGGTAACGTTGTTGAGATTGTGTGGCCTCTATATCGCCGTGATCAAATGTATGCGATATATCCACAAATAATATATTGAATCATCAAATGCCAAAAATGCTTAAAAATTAAGACACAAAAGTTATTCAATAAATTAACCGTTGACCTACTCAAAACGGACGCATATTACTGGTACTAGAATGTCGCAATTGAGGAAATCGATTTATCTTTGGAAGATAAATAAACGTACTAGCTTTCGTTTTTCTAAATAGAAGCGCTCTGAAGATATATAAGAAAAACTAATTCCAAGACGCCATTTTTAAAGAGCTTTATCTCCCTTAAAACTCGATATATCCATAAAATAGCAGTTAAATATTGCATTGTTAACTAGTTCTGAGCTATTCTGAAAATTTTAGATGCCTAGGTAGCCTAGAAGTATGTTTAAAATCGATTACAAAATTTGCCGGACATAGTGACATAGTGACAAAGACCAAGCCAAGTATATAAAAACGTTTTAAAATAAATATTTTTACACTTTTCTTCAAAACATCCTCTGCATTAATTTATAGGAACGCAAACGTTACTTGGACGGTAGCTTTCTAATTTTTTCATAGAAAAAAACTTGCAATCTTACCGATTCCTTCACTGTTCAAGAACCAGTAACCGATTTGTATATTAAGTTTTCAACTTAATACTAAATTTTAACGTATTATCACAATGTTTGCATTTCTCTCGAGTTTTATCTCCTCTTGCCATCGGCAGCACAATAGGACGACAGCTCTTCCACGGTACAGGACTTCTCGCAGCATTCGTTGTATACTCCCCACCGCTTTTTTCTTCGTTTTCCTCCCATGAGTGTGGAAGCTTCTTCTTTGCTTTGGTAGGGGAAGCCCAATTCGGGGTTTTCGTCGGGCATGGGCATGTCGCCGTACATACCATCCCATTGTGCAGGACGTGGAAACCCTAAAATAAACAAACAAAAAGGTAAATGGCAATAATATATTGTAGAAGTATATGAACAAATACCACAGATGGAAAACAAATACAAGATGGAAAAACCAACCATCGATGGCAGAAGTTACTGGATATAGTACGTCCACTCTAACTTTTTCCATGCACGAAACTATTCACGAACTACTTTTTATACTAGGTCTCTTTTTAACTCACAGAAATTGGTATCGCAAAATTAAGCCGCTTTTCCATAGAAACCACAATAAGTTAAACAAGGATAAACAATATCGAATGTCTTTGATACCTTATGAATTTTGAAGTTTATATTTATTTTCAATGACAGTGACAGTTTTTTTATTTATTTGTTTTTATTGTTTATTTGGTGTTATAAATCAAAAAGAATGTGTTTGTACTTTGTACGCACGTAAGAAGTTATACTTCTATTATATACATAATTTCAACAAAATAAATATACTAACAGTTACAATACCAAAAATTAACCAAAACTTAACAATACCAAAAATAAAAAAAATGAATATAAATCGTCCGAGATTCGAACCCGCGATCTCTCGATCTCTGGTCCAATGCTATACCAACCGAGCTATCAAGCTCCATGCTATTGACGTGTCGGATATAATTACACATCACGGTGACAAATAGATCAAAGTGAAGTATAAAAATTGATATTTTATTATCTTACTTCCGAGGAAGACAAATCCAAAGACACAAAAATTATAATAAATAATACAGTTACTAAGAACACTAATATATTCTTTTAATGACATATTTGCGCTGATACATACATAATTTGAAAGATTAGCAACGAACTACATACTGTCTGTCTGCGCATGAGCCAGGAAATTATAAAATTTCACCCTCGATCGTAAAGAAGTATAACTTCATTAAAGTTTTATTTATTTATCAATAAAGTTTATTTGGTTTTATTTTTATAAAAAATGAATACAATATTTTAGTTAAATAAAGGAAGAGTTGCAATACTGACTTTCAATGCATTTATGCATTTGACGAAAAAAGCTAAACTTTAACATGCCGTATCTCGGTTCGTATTGGTCGTAAAAATATAGAAAAAGAATTTGGGTTATGTTACTAAAAGATACAATTTTGATATCTACATTTTTTTTGATTAAATGCATATTTTTCGAGTTATTCTCAAAAAAACCCTCAAAAAGGTGGATTTTTTCGTCGAAAAAGTGTTACTATCAACCGCGAGTAACTCGAAAAATATTAGTTTTACGAAGAAAATGAAAAAAAAACATCTTAGAGTTACTTTTTACATCGATTTACATGGTTAAAATGTAATAACAAATTCCCACCCTCGAGATGGGGTGGCAACCACCCCCAAGGTTTTAGCGTACAGCGGCATGATATAGAAAATAATCCTTGGATTATTCCCTACCTTCTGTGAAAATTTTAAGTAAATACATGCTGGACGAAAAAATTGCGAGCCAAAATGCTTCATTTGCTGGCCTATAAATACAAACTTCTGAAAAAGGCCCCATGAAAAACGCGGCCAATTCCCACTTAAGGTTGTAGAGCCATGAAAGAAGAAGAAAGAAGACATTGCATACGCATCGCCTATCGACAGGTTACAAGCGTAGTACTAGTTGTATACATTAAATAAAGTATATAATAAAATAAGACACTTACTGTCCATTCGCTTGAGAGTGTTATAGTTTCCCTTACATATTGTGGATAGCGCTTTTCCAATCTGACTGCCGCAATACTTTTGGCCCTGTATATTATCACGTTGCAAATGAGCGATCTGAAAATGCATTGCGCTTATAATTACTGCTATGACCAAGAGTCTACAATTGAGTTCCATCTGTAACAAAGAAAAATAAATTAATTATTATACCAGATTAAAAATTATATAAAAAATATTTAAGTATTTTAGTTGCTTTCATCATAAACTATTAACAGCTGTGAAAGTTATCCTCAAAAGATGTTATACTACATTCCTTCTGAAAAATTATTATTACTGAAGTTGAAAGATGTAATAACTACAAGAAACATACAAAAGACAAGTTAATTTAGGACAGAAAAGCATGTAAATTATGAATGAAAAAGCCATTGATTTTAAGGAGCGGCAAAACATTCACACATAAAGCTGATTAATTTTAATGAGCACAAGGATCTCTTTTAACCTTTAACTACCCGCGCATCAAGTTATAACATAACTACACGCGTGGCGTACTTTGTACGCCACAAGAAAATACACTTAAAAACAGCGGATTTGTTTAATTTTTTTTTTGAAAAAATACACTTAGTTGTTTGTTATAAACCTTATTCGGCATCAGTGAATACTTGGAGTTCCTTTTCAGTAAGTCAATTGGGATTTATAACTAGAATCATGGAATAACTGGATTCCATGATAAATAAAATTACTAATAAAAATTTTTTTTTAAATGTGGTTTTTTACAGGAGAAAAAGTATTGTTTACAAAGAAAAATATATTTTTTGCCATAATGACTAAAAAACAATTAAAATATGTACTTATATTACGACTTACAGTAATATAATCCTGGGGTATATTGTCCACCACCGGAAACAACAAATAATAAAATGTAAATTACGATCTTTCCAGAACGCCGATTATAACGAAACTAAAACCAAATTGTAAAGCACATTCCAGTGATAGGTTAGAAAAATAAGCACGGTCAAAAATTAAATTTTTAAATATATTTCCAGTAGAATTCTTATATCTGGCGTACAAAATACGCCAGCGCGTGTAGTTAAAGGTTAAGCAATAACTTATTATCATATATCTTTTTAGTAGAACCGATATACACCCCTTCATAAATGATCCTGTGCAATAAGGAATAAATGCTGATTGATATAATGTTACGTAATGACACCAATTACGTAAATATAGAACGAGGAGTTCGTCAAGGGTGCATTCTGTCCCCTCTACTATTTAATGTATCTGCCGAACATACCATCAGAGCTTCTCTTGAAGATCGCCCTGAAGGTGCCAGTGTCAATGGAATCATCATTAACAATGTAAGATATGCTGATGACACCGTAGTATTAGCGGAAACAGAAGACCAACTAAAAATATTGATGAACATACTATCAGAAGAAAGTCACACACTAGGCTTGGATATTAATCTTTCCAAAACCAAAATCATGGTATTCCACAAGAACCCCCATGAACAAATTACATCCAACATACAAATCAATGGTATCACCCTTCAGAGTTCTCAAAGCCTCATATACCTGGGCAGAGAGCTAAACAGTCAGCTAGACCACTCAAAAGAAATTAGAAGACGCATTGCAATAGCAAGGTCTGGCTTCATAAACATGTGAAAATGCTCTGTAACCTCAAGCTATTAGTCACAATAAGATTAAGAACACTAAAGGTAGCCCGGGAGGTAGTGTCAAATTTGACCGGAGCATTTTAGCATGGCTGTTTTCTTTTTATTTAGTTAGGTGTTCCAAAGCTTATTAACAAATGATGTGTCAGCTGGCCCAAAACCGAGGATTTTAGGCAAGAAAAGGTAAAATATGAAACTTGATGGAAAAACGCTACACTTATATGTCAAATATTTATCTCCGTGGCTTACATCTATTAATGGCCTAGCCTAGACTACTTTTTTATTTTTTTATTTTTATTTGAAAAATAATTATTTTTAGGCATAATACATACCAGGTTTTTATTATTTATACGAGACAATATAAAAAAGTCTGTATGTCTTTTATAGAATTGTAACCTAGGCATTTGATCATATTATGATTGACCTTAATAAGCAAATTTGTTGTACATGAACCCCTGAAGGTTCCTGAGTTGGTAGACCAATCTAAGTAAAAAGGGGGTAGCGCCCCCCACCCCGACAATATTTTTTATTTTTTTGGACCAACTGT
Source organism: Diabrotica virgifera virgifera (assembly GCF_917563875.1). Lineage (NCBI taxonomy): Eukaryota > Metazoa > Arthropoda > Insecta > Coleoptera > Chrysomelidae > Diabrotica > Diabrotica virgifera. Next base: position 52,915,925 of record NC_065445.1, on the reverse strand, counting down.
TTTTTCTTAATTTTGTATGATGTAGAACCGAAAGATACAACCGTAAATTTTCACTTTTCTATCACCAACCCCCATTTTTTAATAGAAATCTAAATATTTCCCTCTCTATAATAAAATAGAATTTCCCTTCTCTATATAAAAATGAATGTTTGTGTTTGTATATCCCTTATAGAATCGTAAACTATGCATTTGATAGAAAAAAAGTACTAACTCAGGAAGCTTCAGGGGTTCATGTACAACAACTTTGCTCATTAAGGTCAATCATAATTATTGATCAAATGCATAGTTTACGATTCTATAAAAGACACATAGGCTTTTTTATATTGTGTCGTATAAATAAAAAAAGCGTTGCATTATCAAAAAATGATTATTTTTCAAATTAAAATTTCCAACGCAAGGAATTGAACCCGAGTCGCCTGGGTGAAAGCCAGTAGTTAGGTATTCTAGGCCATTATACACGTAAGTTACAGAGATAAATATTTGACATATAAGTGTAGCGTTTTTCCATCAAGTTTCATATTTTACCTTTTCTTGCCTAAAATCCCCGGTTTTGGGTCAGCTGACACATCATTTGTTAATAAGCTTTAGAACACTAAAGAACACTAACACTAAATAAATAAAAAGAAAACAACCATGCTAAAATGCTCCGGTCAAATTTGACACTACCTCCCGGGCTAAGTGTTATGGCTTATTTTATATTATAAAAAATCTCTTAATTAATGGAGTAGAGCATCATGTTGCTAATAGTTATCCGTTGGCATCCAATGTAAGCCAAATTATTTTACAAATTTCAATATATAGTTAGAACAGACATCTTAACCAGTGTTTGGCATTGTGGCTATTTAGCAAGGACAGAGAGTTCACCGATGATGGACTGATAGGCCGAGAACGTTATGAACGTAATCCATTTGGATTTTTAAAAATTTTTAGAATTGATCACTAGGGAGTTTTACTTCATGTTAATTTCATTCAAAGTTTTTATGAAATAAGCAAGGTTCAAGAAAAAAAACGTGTAACTAAATATGGATATAATGATATAAATATGAATATAGGCCATTAACATTAAATTACATTTATTTTGAATTATCGTATTATTAACAATAAATAAAAAATTACCAAAGTGTTAAGCTATAATATAATAAAAAAAATCGAAAAATAATTAACATATTAATATATTTTTTAATCATGGCCATTAGCATAAAAACAATTAACAATAATATGTTTTTCCAAATTTTCTTGTAAAATGCTATGTCTTTTATCTGCATATGTTTATACATAGAAAAAGTTCTTTCAACATCTGCAGATGTGATTGGTGCGTATTTAAATTTAGACAAATGTACCGGTACTATTTTACAACAATGTAATAAATTTAGGCTGTCTGCAGACAAATATTAGTTTACTACATGACAGGTAAAACGATGGGTTTTCCCATTTATCTTTTAAGCCTAAGGGATTAAAATTCTTATGGTTTATTGAATTATTACAGTTTTATAGCTCTTTATATTTCATAGAATTTTGCTTAAGACAGGAGGTAACATGAAATTTCACTATAGTTTATCATAAGAAGGAAAATAAACAAAGATAAGCAGCATATCTTTAAAATAAGCATTTTTACTAAAAATTATAATTATCAGCAAAAAAAGCAAAATGTTTATTATCCAGACTTTAAATGAGCCTTAATATCTCATATTTCGCACCTCTGGTAATGTGTCCCAATTATTCCAGCTAACTTGTTTTGATGTTGTTTATCACCTCGCAATCCTTTTGTAGCCTTTTTAACACTTCTGCATTTGTAACTCGTTGGATCGATTGGAAACATAAATATAGACAAATATAACATTCAAAGAGGCGTCAGAGAGGGATGCATTCTATCTTTTTTCTTCTTCAGGTGCCATCTCCGCTACGGAGGTTGACAATCATCACAGCTATTTTAATTTTTGAGGCAGTAGCTCTAAATAGTTGTTTTAAGCTGCATCCAAACCGTTATCGAAGGTTGTTCAGCCATGAAATTCGTCTTCTTCCGATGCTTCTTCTGCCATCTATCTTTCCTTGCGTTATGAGTCGCAGGATGCCATACTTCTCGCCCCGCATCACATGTCCGAGATACTGTAGTTTTCTTTCTTTAATTGTCCAACTCCCTTCTCTTTACCTATTCTTTTCAGTACTTCGTTGTTCGTAACTCTATCTACCCAGGAAACTCTCATAGTTCTTCTATAGGTCCACATTTCAAAGGCGTTAAGTCGTCTCATTGTCTCTACATTTAACGTCCATGGTTCCACTCCATAGTATAGTACATTGTACACATAACATTTTGTTAGACGTACTTTAAGAGCTAAATCTTTGCTACATAGGACCTTTTTCATTTTCATAAAATTAGAACGTGCTTTTTCGATTCTATCTTTGCTGTTACTTAATATCTACTCGGATATAATTTTAAAACAGGCGTTGGAACATAAAGAATTCGCAGTGAACTAATAATCATTCGTAGTGAATCTTTAATAATATAATCAATGGTGAACTGATCAATAACCTTAGATCACTGCCATCTTATGCAGTAGTCTTCAGGGCCTTAAAGAGTTTTTGGATCACGTAAACATGACAGCAAGAGAAATGGGTCTAAAAATAAACGCTTCTAAAACAACATTTATGATATTTAAACGCCAATTTTACGACAATGCATCCCTACAGATCAACACAATATTGAGACAGTTATTCACTTTAAATATATGAGATGCTTTGCCGCAGAAGAATTGGAAGGAACGGCATGGCTCAAGAACTTTCGCGATTCGACAGGAATACGCAATGCCGAACAAATATTCCGATTAGCTAAAAACCGTGAACAACCCTCCAATGTAATTGCCAACGTTAGGGGGACCTAATATGGCACCGAAGGAAGAATAAGAGAAAGCTGAAAAGGTGTATATAAGTTCAATCGCAACTCTGGAAGAATATCAGAATTCATAAACACTGCACAATTCATGTGCACAAAAGATGTACAGAACAGAAGAAGAACAAATTTATAAGTGACTTTGTTTCTCGTAAATATTTTTTATTTTAGCGTATTTTCAAGGAATTTTGTTTATTTATACGTAAATTTTCAAAATATTTTCATACAAAATATGCTTTCTCAAAATAGTTTTTAAAAAATGCGGGAGATAAATAATCTATATTGATTAAGAGTTTGAAATTTGTTATTTAACAGAATTAAACTGTTCATTTCCTTATTGTTGGTATCAGCAAAAATCAACGAAAATATGTTTATTAAGAAATAGTTTTGCTCTAGTCTGCAGTGTTCAATATTTATTTTGTAAGATTTATCAATGAGAATATTTAGTAGGTGTCTATTTACCAGGAATAAATAAAAATGCATAATAATTAAGCAGTTAAACAAATTATATAAATATTTACTAGGAAAAATTTTCCTGTAGCTGGCTGTATAATACCATTAATTACAAGTAAAATTTAACACAAAATTTTTGGCTTGGTAAAAGTTATATTAGTTTAAAAAGCCCCTATAGGGCTACAAACATAGAAACAAAACGTTTTCGCTCTGTACCAAGAGCATCATCAGTGTTACAAGAACATGGTGAGCCAAAAATACAAAGGTCAAAGCCTTTCAAAAACAGAATAAAAGTCTTATATAGATGCCAACATGGCAAAATTCAAAGCATTGAAAAAATTCCTATGGCTACGGCCCTAGGGCAACATATGACTCCCACTATTGAAGTCATTCAACAGGGGAAGCTCTTAGAAATTGGAGACATTTCTTGATAGGTAAACATTTTCGAATTATAACTGATCAAAAGTCTGTGTTTTTTATGTTCAATATGCGCCACACTAGTAAGATAAAAAATGAGAATATTATCAGATGGCGCCTTGAACTATCATGTTATAGTCTCGATATTCAGTACAGACTAGGAGTTGAGAATGTAGTGCCAGATACTTTCTCACGGGTGTACTGTTCAATAAATCCTCGACCAAGTTTATTTGAACTACATCAATCCTTGTGTCATCCAGGAATCACCAGAATGGTCCATTGGATAAAGACACGTAAATTACCATATACTATTAATGAAGTCCGTGAAATGACCAATCGCTGTCCTATCTGTGCAGAAATAAAACCAAAGTTTTTGAAAACTCAAGGGAGATTAATTAAAGCAACTTCGCGTTTTGAAAGATTGTCTCTGGATTTTAAAGGACCGCTTCCATCTAGATCTCATAACGAATATTCTCGATTCCCCTTTGTATATCCATGTGAAGTGTCTTACAAACTTATTCTCTTTATTTGGAATGCCTGTTTACATCCATTCAGATCAAGAGGGGAATTTATGTCTCAAGAAGTAAAAACGTTTCTCCATTTACAAGGAATACCGACAAGCCGAACAACATCGTATAATCCTGAAGTCAATGGCCATGCAGGCAGAAAGATATAATGGAATTATATGGAAAACTATTTCTCTTGCTTTAAAATCTAAAAATGTAAAACATGAACAGTGGGAAGAAGTAGTTGATATAGCTCTTCATTCAATTCGTTTTCTCTTGTGTACAGCTACAAACAGAACCCCCCATGAGCTAATGTTTTATCATTCTACAAAAGCTTTAAATGGAACTGCACTTCCTTCATGGTTGATAACCCCTGGAAAAGTGTTTATGAAAAAGAATGTGAGGCACTCCAAATATGACGCTCTTGTTGAAGAAATGCAACTGATTGAAGCAAATCCGAACTATGCTGTTGTTAGACATGAAGATGGCAAAGAAACAACAGTAGCTTTAAGACAAGCCCAATATTTCTCCTGTTAACGGTCTGGAAGAGGGTGGCATTGAAACTGATTTGAGGGAAGAAAATAAAGACATTTTTATTAGGAGAGGTACAAGGGAAAGAAATGCTCCTGCTTACCTTAAAGACTTTGTAAAAAATAAAGCTGTGGTGAATATAGTAGTCTGTGAACTATGTTTGTTATTTCTCATCTTAGTTACTGGCATCTGCTTATGTCATGTTTTTGTAATTTCAATAATCACCTCATGCTGATTTCTTGTATATTTAAACCTAGTTTATAAAGGTTTTGTAGTTTCATTACAAATGGTAGGTATTATATGCAAACATTTTGGTGAAATACTATTATTGGTTACTTTAGCTTATCACTATTTTTCTTTTTCCTCGGGTTTTCCTTTTTCAGGGATGGTTCTTTTTTACTCTTTTTCGCATTTTTCCATTGACTGCGATCTTTTGCCAGATGGATGGTTCCATGTACGGATTTTCCCACCAGAGTCTTCATTTGGCCTGCCCATCGTGTTTGAGATCTTTTTCTTAGCCATCGGCCTTCTAAGTTACCTTCTACTACTAATAGTTCCATTTTGAAAGCCAACCAATCATAAATGCGGCGGAGAACAAAAATTATTATTTGACACAATCGAAATCTTCTTTTAATTCACTCTAGTGATGAGCAAAACAAGAACAAGACCAAGACCAGGCTAGTCTTTGTCTTGATCTTGTTCTTGCAAGCTTGGTCTTGGTCTTGGTCTTGCAGCTAAAAGGCAGTCTTGGTTTTGGTCTTGGTCTTGCACTAGCAGGTCTTGTTCTTGGTCTTGGTCTTGCTGCAAGAGCCTTGCTGGTCTTGCTTTTTTGGTAGTAATAATTTGAACCAAACAATTTCGAATAAAATGTACATTGAAATAAATAAAGATGTGAAGAATGAAACTATATTTTTAGCTTTAAAATTTTAAAAGAATGTAGAATGTAGTTTCAAATGGATATCAATTTTAACATTATCCATTCACCTAATTATTTCACTAAAAAGTATGTTTCAAATATAAAGGTTTATTTTCAAATTTCAATTTTAATTTGAATTACACAACCTGCTTTCTATACATTCAATAGCATATGATATAAAAGAAAAAAAAGTGAAAAAAAAAAGAATAAAAAAGAAAAAGTTATTAGTTACATTTTATTTTATTTGGAGGAAATACGCGCTTTATTTAATTATACATACTTATATACAAGGCAAAAGCAAAACTGTGTTTTTATGTGGAGAAAAAATTAAAAAAACCTTCAATTTGAACCAGATGTAAAACTCCTATTGAAATGATGTATCGAACGTGAACACTGATTTCTCATTAAAAAAAAATTATTTTCAGTTCATATGAACGTTTAACCTATAAAGTTTGTACACATACTTAGTAAACATTCTGCATATAATACAGGGTGGCTGTATAGTGTGACAAAGCTCGATATCTCGGAAACTGTTCATAATAGAGAATAACTGAAAATAGAAAAATTAAAGAAAATCATTTTCCGAAAAATCCAGTATCACTCAAAAAAATTTCATTATTTTTAGCTTTTAAGTTCCAATTAGAAACAAATATGGCGGAAAATCTATTATACTGGAAACTGTTGAACTGTCATAGGAATAATTTTATTTCTGTTTCCACATATACGGTTTTTTAAATGTCATTTTTGGCTACTACAGAAACGACGTCATCAGTATTCTTTTCATAAATTATACGACAGTCTAATACGGAGCATTTTTTTAAATTCGATTGTGCTCCCTTTTTTTTTACTTTCGATTGCTTTTTTTGTTATTTAAGTGGCCTGCTTACGTTAAATACCCTGTATTTACTGTTGTAAAATTATAACATAACGCTAGAAAAGTTAGAAGGGGAATGTTAAAACCAATTCCCCTTAATCTGTTTTACTACCGATCACAGTATATATCAAAATTGTTGATTTTTAGCTTAAAATATTATGTATTTTAAAAATTCGATATTGTTTAAGGTTTATTACAATGTCAATATATATTATTGAACTATAAAAATAAAGTTAAATAATAAAAAACCAATTTCGCAAAAAAGTGCAAGAGTCTTGCAGGTTGGTCTTGGTCTTGCGTAGTCTTGCAAGGTTCAGTCTTGGTCTTGAATACCTGGTCTTGGTCTTGGTCTTGCTGCAAGACCAAGACCAAGACCGCAAGACCAAGACCAGTCTCGCTCATCACTAGTTCACTCACGGTGATAGCCTGTTTGCTCAAGTCAAAGGATTGCTTGGATTTATTAACGCCACTGTTGTGAGATGTTAATCGACCTTTAAGTGAATGGTCAGCACAGCCAATGTAACAAGAACTACAATGGCGCAAGGTAAGAAATAAAACACACTTATTTTTCCTGTGTAGGTAGAGTGATTTTAATTTTTTAAAATAGGTTTCCGACAGTTTTAGCGTTCTTCATTGAAATGTTAACAGCGATATTATTAAACAATTTAGTGACATCTCAGTAAATTTGAGAAAATGAAGCAAGACAAAAATGCCGATGGGCTTACAGAGACTCATGATCAGTAAATGCTGAATAGTACCTACTATTACAAAAAATATGTCTAAGCGGGTAAAAGCTAGGTAAATCGATCGTAGAATTTCCATCTTCTCCTCCTCTATCTTTTCTCTTTTGTATGGATGTAGTCTTCTTCTTTAAGTGCCATCTCCGTGATGGAGGTCGGCAATCATTATAGCTATTCGGACTTTGGAGACGGCTGCTCTGAAAAGTTCGTTCGATGTACATCCGTACCATTCTCTCAGGTTGCGCAGCCTCGATATTCTGCGTCTCTCTATGCTCCTTTTTCCTTGAATCTTTCCCTGCATAATGAGGATGGATATAGTAGCGTCATGTAATTCATTTCACTATTTCTGTCTAGTGATTTCTCTCCTGTGCGTGTCGTTTTGCTTCGGAGAAGAGGAACCAATCATGTTCTTTATTTCGCCCGACCATCATACTGGAGATCTTCCTCTCGATCTTTTGTCCGCCACGTTGCCTTTAATTATCATTCGTTCTATGTCTTCTCTTCTTCTAGTAGTATAACGTATTAAGTATCTTTTAGTATAAAGTATATTTTGGTTGATATTGCGGCGAGTCGAGTTTTTCCTTTTAGTACTGAATTATGTGTAAGGTTTGTGGTACATGGTATGAGCAACATTCAACACCAGTAATGCATGTTCTCTTCCACCTGCTGCAGTGGTAAAGGAAAACTAGTCCTTCAAGACCTGTGTCGCTGACATAAGCGCGAGTTAGTCTATGAGACTATCCTTTAATGACGTACATCTCACTGGGCCTAAGGTCCATCCTAATGTTCGAGTATTGCCCAAGGACTTTTCTTTACACGACGTGGCGTGCACTATTATCATCCTCAAGTTCATCGGTACATTTTAGGTCCCAAGATCTTAATAAACTAAATGCTTAACAAACTCAGAGCTCAACCTTAGATGACTATGTCAAATAGTATAATCTTTAATTTTTTTTTAATAGAAATTGAAGTAGAATTGAGGTTTAATCTTAGAAAAATAAAATATTTTCTAAAACTAGGTCACAATTATTAATGCGATTAAAAATAATAACATAATAATTCAAATTGATAAGAGGATTGCACAACTTTTTAAGTACATGTATAGATTTACCGTGTCTAAATATAGAAACTAGACATCAAGTATTTATTGTTTTTAATAAATAGTCAATACATTCAAAATATATTTGATCAAACGGTAATATCAAATTATATAACAATTTCTAAATAAAACGCAAATGCGAAATATTCCAATCGTATATTAAAAAGTAATTTTTATACAGGGTGTTTCATTAATAATTGTCCATATAGTAACTGGAGAAACCTTAGCACAAAATACGAAGATTTAACCTAAAACACTTAAATAAAATGTGGTCCCTTATTGAGTTACGGGGTGTTTTATCTAAAAATTTAAAAACTATTTTTGCCCAGCATTTTAAAATTATTCGACGTATCCTTTTTATACTTGGCAGAAAGTACATCCTACTAAATTATGATAAACAAACGTTTCTAGCTACTACCAGAGGCGTACGACAGGGATAGTGAATGGTTGACCCTTCTCAAATTCTACGCCACTGGAGGAATTACTATTTTAGTGCCTTTTTTAGATTCTCCAATACTTTCTATGTAAATAATATACTTTTCATTGGTAACGATAAAGTTATTAGTTTTCGAGATATTTGAAGTTAAATATGAAACGGCATAGTTATTTTGATTAATTTATGATATGATTCATATATGATTAAACAAACAAATACACAGTTTGTTTAGTACACTCGGTATACAATGAAAATTTACCCGTTTAGCAGTAATATTATTACATCGATATTGCTAAAGAATAAGGCTATAACATATTAAAAAAATCACTTAAATCGGTCAACAGGTTTAGGCAATTCGAGACATCAAAAATGACCAAATTTTTAAGTGGACCGATTTCTATGCACTTCAGTTTATATTATTTAAACGTGTTTTGGGCTTATTGTGGTTAATTTGAAATAAAAATATACCCAGATAACGAAATTAATATGTCCAGAGGTAGTTACGCATGCGAAATATGAAGAAAAATAGCTCTTGCCTGGGCAAACGATGGGCATATTCAATAAATCAGTAGCCGTATCAAGATTACTCTGAAAGACAAGTCCTCACTTAGTATAGAACTGAAATTGTAACCAAAGCAGCAATATTAAAATGAGTTTACAAAGTCGCGTAAATACCTCGAAAGGTTCTGAAAGGAGTATAACAAGAAAACCAAAGAAGACTTGGCAAATCTAACCTAAACTAAAACACTAAACGATACCTGTATATGAAGAAAGTTATTATTATGGTACCCAAATGTAGAAACAGTAAAAACATACACCTACCTTGGTACGAACGTCAATGAAAATTGGGACCATTCCAAAGAAATTAAAAATGTAGGATAGAGAAAGCAAGATCTGCATTTCAAAAAATGCCTAAGCTATTCAAATGTCATGATTTATTAATACCCATAAAAGTCAGGTTACTACCATGCTATATCTTTCCTATACTATTGTACGGAGTTGAGTCGTGGACTCTCACAGACGCCACCAGCAACAAAATTGAGGCTTTTGAAATGTGGCTTTATTGTCGAATCCTGAAGGTATCTTATACCAACCACGTTACTAATCTTGTCTGCTGTCAGCTGTCAGCTGTCAGTCTTGCTGAGAATGCAAAAAGGAAAAGAGCTGTTAACCACAATAAAAGCAGCCAAAATCGAATACCTTGGTCACATCATGAGGAACTGTAAAAGATATGCACTGCTGCAACTAATCTTACAAGGAAAAGTGGAAGGAAAACGAGGAACATGAAGGCGAAGGATTTTCTAGCTGAAGAATCTACGTACGTGGTTCAACACAACAACCACAAATCTTTTTAGAGCAGCAGTGAGCAAAGTACAGATTGCCATGATGGTGGCCAACATCCGAAACGGATAGGCACTACAAGAAGAAGAAATATAGAAAAATGATAATCATATAAGATGGCAGAGATCGAATGTACTGAGATCGAATTATGAAAGACTATTAAATACAACCTTCTGGAAAAGGCCCGATTGCAGAAGGGCAAAGTACAGATTACCATGATGGTCGCCAACATCCGAAACGGATAGGCACTACAAGAAGAAGAAATATAGAAAAATGATAATCATATAAGATGGCAGAGATCGAATGTATTGAGATCGAATTACGAAAGACTATTAAATACAACCTTCTGGGAAAGGCCCGATGGCAGAAGGTCTGTTGGTCGTCCAAGAAAGAAATGGAGAGTGATCTACGTGTAATAAAACTAAATAATAAACACTAAATTAAAAGTTTGATATAAAAGTAGATAAAAATAAAATAATTGTAATCCCAAGCGATGATGTTTGGTATAAATTGCCAAAACAAAATCATGTATTTTTTTATCAAAATATTGTGTTGTAATCTCAAAATATAAAATATTAAATGTATATTTTTAATAGAAAAATTGAGAGCAGACAGAGTAAATAATTTAGGAAATATTTTACAAAATATTGAAGTCATTGTCATCATCAAACCAAGTTTTTTAATGCATATTATTAACATTACCAAACAAAAACAAGTAAACAAACAAACATGGTCTTAAAATAAATAAAAATATCAACATTTTAATATTTTTCACATAAAGTAAACATTGATAAAAATTGTCACATCGCCAAAGGCGCTTAAATCATCTACAATAAAGTTAAAACCCCAAAAGAAAACCTCAGAAAGTAGGTATATACAGGGTGTCCAGAAACTCTACCGACAAACGAAGACAGGAGATTCCTCAGATAATTTCACCTAGTCCGAAAATGCTTCCTAAGGGAGCTAGAGCTCTTTAATGATGGCGCCATGTAATTAGTTTTTCTTAAATACCTCCAGAATGCTTCTATTTAGAAAAACGAAAATTTGTGTACATATTTACTTTACAGAAATGAATCGATTCCATCCATTGCGAATTTCTAGTACCGGTCATAGGCGTCCGTTTTGGGTAGGGCAACGGTTATTTTATCGCATAACTTTTTTGTCTTCAACTTTTAAGCATTTTTGATACTGGATTATTAAATTGTGAGGTATTCTAGTACTAAAAGGTACTCTTACTTTAAGTCGGTAGGACACACAGTTTTCTAGAAAAATCGATTTGAAAGTTTTTGGTTTTGGGAATTTGAAAAAAAAAATTGAAAAAAATTAAAAAAAACAATGTATTTTACCAACTTAAAGCAAGAGTATCTTTTAGTACTCGAATATCTCATAATTGAATAATCTAGTGTCAAAAATACTTAAAAGTTAAAGACAATAAAGTTATGCTATAAAATAACTGTTGACCTACCCAAAACGGACGCCTATGACCGTTTCTAGAAATTCGCCATTAATAAAACCGATTAAACTCTGGAATATAAATTAATGTACCAGTTTTCATCTTTCTAAATAGTTTTTTTAATCTTTTTTTTTGAAATTCAAAAAACGAAAAATTTTCAAATCGATTTTTCTAGAAAACGGTGTATTCTATCGACTTAAAGTAAGAGTACCTTTTAGTACTACAATACCTTACAATTTAATAATTCAGTTATTATAGTTCAGTATTAATGTTATTTAAAAAGTAACGAGACAAATTAACAGATAATTTCGGCTGCCTATAAACAAAATACCGAAATATTTAAAGTAACGAATAATGGTATAGGAGGGTATTGGACTATTGGACTAGGGAAAGTAACAATATCCTACTTAGGTTATTGGATACTTTGGATAGTAACGAGTATAAAGAATAATTGTATTATGTATTTTGTATTAATTCTTGGTCAAAAAAATTAATATAAAGATAAAGTAACAGTAACGTCAAAGCAATTGCGTACTGTTCTGTAATTTAATTTGCATTGTATTTTATTTTTTATTTAAATACATGGCAAATTGTATAATGTAATTTATTTTGCATTGTATTTTATTTTTTATTTAAATCCATGGCAAATTGTATAACTCTTTTATTCCATTTCATATAAGGTGGGGGTCGATCAATCCCGTTCTAGACAGATAATGGTCTTTGAAATACAGTCAACTTTATGTCATTAATTTGTTTTTTTTTTGTATTTTAACCATGTTTTAGCACATGTAAGCTTATTAAATGCAAACGTTTATTAAGAAACAGAGTGACTCCCGTGGACCATGGATAGCTCAGTTAGTTACAGCATAGGCACGGATCGCTTAGATCGTGGGTTCACACCTTACCCAATGTCGGACATTTATTAATTTTATTGGCCATTACTATGGCTATGTTAATTCAAGATTACAATGTACAATAAAAAAATAAAAAGGAAAAGATTCCTCTCATTGGCTGTATACCATAATAAAAAACTTACTAAGGAAGTAAAACTTCAGTTGTAGGTAAACGGTATATAAATTTTTATTAAATTTTAATTTAATAAAATTTAATGTACCATTTACCTACAAGTGAAGTTTTACTTCCTTAGTAAGATTAAAATGTACCTACTCTGTTACAGTGCACAGATTCTAAAGGTGCCGGTGGGGGATGGCGTCTATGCGTAGTGTTATAGCGTTGGTTATAGTCAGTGTAAAGAGAGGACGTGTTCGAAATAATAAAATCATGAAATAATATAACATTTGTTATTTCATGATTTCGAATACTTTCTCTCTCTTACACCGACTATAATACTACGAATAGACGCCATTAGTCCTGTCGCCAGGGGGGCGGTACAACGGCCTCCTTAATTCAGATGGACTTACCCAAGTTTTTTTATGTATTTTGACCCGTAGAACACGAATTTTTTGGGTAACAGTTGATCCGGATGTTGATAAGGTTGTTATAAACAAAGAATTTGAGGGATTACATAACAGCGATTTTTCGCAAAACAAAACATTTTTTTGTATTATTTGGGTGATTCTCAGCAAAAAATTGTCTTACAAGTTTTTTCGTAGGATGCATAGTTTTCGAGATAAACGCGGTTGAACTTTCAAAAAATAGAAAAAGTGCACTTTTTGAACCCGAATAATTTCTGATTAAAAAATAAAATAGCAATTCTGCTGACTGCATTTGAAAGCTCAAGTCAAATTCTATCGGTTTTGATTATTTGCATTGCTAAAAATTAAGTTTTTATTTGTTAAACAAAGCTATAAACACATAGTGTTTCCAGTGCCCAATGCATGCGTTTTAATGTACGTAATCTACGTAGAAATTGTCTGTATGCGCGCCTACTCGTTAGATTTCAAATAAGAAATGTATTGAAAACATCATTCAATCACTATATGTTTATAGCTTTGTTTAGCAATAAAAAAATTAAATGTCAGCAATGAAAGTAATCAAAACCGATAGAATTTGACTTGATCTTTCAAATGCGGTAAGCACAATTGCTATTTTATTTTGCAATCAAAAGTTATTCGGGTTCAAAAATTGCCATTTTTCGATTTTTTGAAAGTTCAACCGCGTTTATGTCGAAAACTATTCATCCTAGGAAAAAACTTGTAAAAACATTTTTTGCTTAGAATGGCCCAAAAAATACAAAAAAATGTTTTCTTTTGCGAAAAATCGCTGTTATGTGATTCCTCAAGTTCTTTGTATATAACAATCTTATCGACATCCGGATCGACTGTTACCCAAAAAATTCGTGTTCTACGGGTCAAAATACATAAAAAAAAACTTGGGTAAGTCCATCTGAATTAAGGAGGCCGTTGTACCCCCACTGGCGACAGGACTACATCCCCCACCGTTTATAATATGTGAAATGTACGTTTTTCTAAGATCTAAAGTAACGCTTAATAAATAAATAGCAATAGGCTAATGGGTAACTGCGAGACTTGCAAGACTCTTGCTGCAAGACCAAGACCAAGACTGAGAGTGCAAGACCAAGACCAAGCCCAAGACCAGGTGTATTGGCGCAAGACCAAGACCAAGACTGTGTAAGTCTCGTCTTGGTCTTGCATTTGGGCAACACTAATGAGAGCCCATATAAAAAAATTTAGGGGGCAGACGTGAAGATGTTGCACATTACATTTTATATACTTTGGATGACAATATATAATTTAAAGCACCCGAAAGCCCAGGGGCCGGCACCCCCTCCCCCGCCCATGCCTTGGTACCAACATATGTAAACAGCCAATGGAGCCACTCTACTGAACTAAAACAGTGCATAGGAAAAGCAAGATCAGCATTCGTACCGATAAAGTCTCTTTTCAGAAGTCACGATTTACAACTTGGCATCAAAATCTCTATCATCAGATACTATGTATTTTCTACGTTATTATACGGAGTAGAGACCTGGACAGTTTCTGAAGCTTCTTTGAGAAAACTCGAAACCTTCGAGATGTGGTGTTACAGAGGCATTTTAAGAAAACCATGGGTTCATCGTATGACTAATGTTGAGGTTCTACGTAGAATGGACAAGAAATGCGAGATTGTTAACACAATCAAAAAGAGAAAACTAGAATATCTTGGCTATGTTATGAGTAATGCAGACAGACATGATTTGTTGCAACTGGTTATTCAAGGAAGGCATATGGAAAGAGAGAACAAGGGAGAAGAATATCTTGGTTTCAAAACTTGAGAAAGTTGTTCAATACATTTACAACCGGACTATTCCAAATAGCAGCAGGCAAAGTTAGAATAACCATGCTGATCGCCAACATTCGGAACCGGTAGGTACCCTAAGAAGAAGTTAGCTTCAATACTATGTGATAAGATCCCAAATATATATTTTCTTCGTTGTGTATTACTCTTTCCACTGCCGACGTTGGGTATAAAATACCGATTCCCAGTGCCGGTTTAACACAGTCTGCCGCCCGGTGCTGATACGGATGCCGCGCCCAGGCTCAAAAATATTTCTTAACTTTATTTCAATTAATAATTAAAACCGGTATAATTTGACTTAAACTTTCAATTGCTGCCAGCAGAATTGCTATTTTATTTTTTAATCAAACGTTATTCGCGTTCAAAAATTGCAATTTCTCGATTTTTTGAAAGTTCCACCGCGTTTATCTCGAAAACTATGCATCCTACGAAAAAACTTGTAAGAACATTTTTTGCTTAGAATTACCCAAGAAATACAAAAAATGTTTTATTTTGCGAAAAATCGATTTTGTGTAATTCCTCAAGTTCTTTGTTTATAACAATCTTATCGACATCCGGATCAACTGTTACCCAAAAAATTCGTGTTCTACGGGTCAAAATACATAAAAAAACTTGGGTAAGTCCATCTAAATAAAGGAGCCCGTAGCACCCCCTCCTGGACACAGCACTAATTTGTTTATAAGCCAAAAAATTGTTTATAACTTTAAAACATTGCTGAGGCTGCTTAAATAATCCGATTTCAATTCTGTAAAGTGCATTAGATAGGTGGAGTACTTCTTGATATGTAAAAAAATTGACAAATCTTTGTATTTTCTAGTTTTTGTTGTGCAATATTTTAAAAAATTTTAATTTTTTAAAAAAAGTTTAGATTGCAAAATTATTATGCAAAATCTAGTAAGTTAATTTTAATGAAATTTGGTGTACGGTCTTGACACATTAAAAAATTTTCTAAGCGAATTAGGAAGGTTCCAAGTGTAACCTAAGTGATGGAAAATAATTGAATAACGACAGGTTTGTTTTGCCCCCTTATTTTATATTTATTGCTATTTTGAAGCAAGGGTGATAAATTAAGACATTTTTAACAAATCGCATCTGATAGAAAATTGAATTATCTTTTTTTTATTCCTATAGGACTTTGTTCTAAAATAAATAGTTTTTAAGTTTTAAGCAAAAAAAGTATAAAAAAACGAAAAAGTTTTGAAATTTTTAAATATTTTATTTTTTTATTAATGTTCCGGGCATACTTGAGAAGGAGCATAAATTAATTATTATTAACGAAGTTATCACCTAACTTTATCCGCAAAAATCTGAATGCCACCTCTCACATCCACCTAAAAACAGATTCTTACTGGTCTAATTATATTCTTAAACGCTGTAAAATGATATAGGTCTGGATCCCGTGTATGAAAAGAAAGTTGATTAATAGCAAGCTGAAAATTTGTTAATAGCTTAAGGGTGTCTAGTCCGATAAACTTTGATATATGGGAATACTGAAACAGGGGCAGTTTTAATTGTGGAACAGGTTAAAAATTTGGAACGGTCACACCACGAAAACGGTACATTTATTTTGTCCGACAGAATAGACTTGAAACTCTCCTACCAGAGATTAAACTCTCATGCAAAAACCAGACTGTTATTTATCACCTGTCATAATTCCTGTCATTTGACATATTCTACATGTTCCACTCATTAAAACGACCATTTGGATATAAATAGCAGTCTGATTTTTGCATGAGAGTTTAATCTCTGTTCGGAGAGTTTAAGTCTGTTCTGTCGGACAAAATAAATGTGCCGTTTTCGTGGTCTGACCGTTCCAAATTTTTAACTTGTTCCACAATTAAAACTGCCCCTGTTCCAGTGTTCCCATATATCAAAGTTTATCCGACTAGACACCCTTAAGCTATTAACAAATTTTCAGCTTGCTATTAATCAACTTTTTTTTCATACGCGGGATCCAGACCTAATATAATTTTACGGCGCGCGGCATGTTTGTACGTTATCTGACATTTAGATAACATAAACTGAACACAGTGCATAAACCATATAGGTACGTCGACGTTAATAATAATTATTTATTTATAAATTATTGTTAAGCTTTCAAGTTAATGATAAACCAGAAAAATTTTTATTATTATATCATGTGGATTTGTATGCAAATTTTATTTTACCATAATCATATAATTTCGGAACAGCACGCGCTTCGCGCGTACCGCCCTAGAACCTTCAACCGCCCGGTGCTACAGCACCCAAAAGACCCCTGGTTAAACCGGCGCTGCCGATTCCTATTTTATAAGCAACTCCTCTAATATTCTCTACACATATCAGGCTAAACACATACGTAAATTTTACAAGAATAAAAAACCGCTAAACGCCGTAAAAATGAGTGCCGCATACAATATTCCAGCTACAAAAGATCTGACATGAATATTACGTGGCGCGAAAATGTATTTTCATTTTGATGGAAAAGAAAATTCGAGTTTTATTTTAGAAGATGTTTCCATAATATTTGCTCAATTTGAAGTTAAACGAGCCAGAAAAGAGTAACTTTGATACAGTTTGAATTTTGAAACTCTTTTGTGGCGCGTTTACTTCAAATTTAGCAAATATTATGGAAAAATCTTTTAAAATAAAACTAGAATTTTGTTTTGCATCAAAATGAAAATACATTTTCGCCCCACGTAATATTCATATCAGATCTTTTGTAGCTGGAATATTGTATGCGCCACTCATTTTTACGGCGTTTAGCGGTTTTTTATTCTTGTATCATGAGTTTTTCAAAGTTATTTATAAATTAAATGTATGCAGTTGAATGCAATGTTTCTCGATTACACGTTAAGCTTTATAAATGGTCGCTTTTGTCGCATTACCTTCCAAATGATCTAGTGTCCATCGAATGTACACTAGATTTTTTTTATTCGAAATAGATTTAAAAAAAATTTTGGGATGGCCGGTAAATAAACTGGGATTGCCCGTTGCCAGATCAAATTTAGCGTCGTAATCACTACAACGGCTTTAAACGGCTTAACCGATTTTGATCACTAAACATGAGTTTGAAACGTATTGACAAGTAGTGTCTGATGCATCTAAGGTAAAGTATGATAACTGAAGCTATTACAGGAATTATTGAGCTTGAAAAACCGTTTTTCCCATAGATAATAGATTTGATCATATTTATGAAGCCTATAACTTGAAAATTCGAATTTTCCCGGATATAAGGTATACACTGTTAGATTCGGCAAGAGTCCTTCTACAAATTCTCAGTTATTGGCGCATTTCGTATGTTGAAATTTTGAGTAATTGTCGAAAAACCAAAAATTTCAAAGTTTAGTTTTTCAGTTTTTCGGCTATACTGAGCCGTGTGTATGTCTGATCCCGACATCTTACACACAATTTGAAAGCTTAACTCAACTCTATTGATTTGGTGTATTTGCGGTTCTTCTGTTTCTTCTTGAACCGAAGATATATACCCCCAAAAATATGCCGTTTTGTACCTACCAAGTCCTATAGCTGGCTTATTGGTGGTCAAAAGTCACAAACTACACCGGTTCTGAATCGGTCCAGACCCCTCTTCAAACAGAGAAAAAAAATTCAGATCGGTTTAACATTTCCACACACATACATACATAGATACATATTATTATCCAGAAACATTTTCCCCATTTTTAAATAGAAATTGAGTTATATTTCTGAGCTCGGTAACTTTTGAATGGTATAACCGATTTTCAAATTAGACATGCGTTGGAAAGGTAATGATCAGTACTATTAGAAGCCGCAAAGGTTGGACTTAAGTTTTCGAAGTTTTTGGGAGTTTTGGGTACGAGAACGAAAAACAGACCCCAAATAGGAAGGGCCGTAAAATCCACACTCTTAGACCAAAATGAATGGTTGACATATGAATGGGTGAGTCTTTTGCTGAACTTTAAGATGGGAGTTGGCCCAATTTTCAATTCGGTCAGATTTAGAAAATCGAAAATTTCGTGTATATATAGTGTCGCGTGTAGGGGGGTGTGGGTGTGCGCCACTGGCGAGTACTGCCTTTCTCTGGTAATTTCCATGAGGTTCTTTTTTCCATGAACCTCTTCTCATCTAAGTTATTCTAACTTGATTTTCATCACTGTAAACGTAATTTCTTGTCACCTGATTCTTCGCAACACATGGAGAAATCTTTTGAGAAATATTGAAACTGTATCTGAATCCACTGTTACTTGCCCATAGAGTATTAAAATAAAATTTGCTGATTCTAAAGATTTAATTTAACGATTTAAAAGAGGAGATTCATTATTCTCTAGAAATGGAACTCTAAATATAAAATGAAGGATATACAGAAAACTATTAATAACTATTTTTGTTACGAATATTCCAAATATCAAGTATGGCTGACTCATTGAGCCCTATGCTTTTTAATTTAATCATGAAAGAAGTAAAAGTACTCTGTTACGCAGACAACGCAATATTGATAGCCCAAGATGCAGAGATAGCCAAGAGATTTAGCATAAGAGCAAAAGAATTTAATATGACAATTTCATCAAAGAAAACTAAAACAATGGTAATCAGCAAAGAACCAATTAAATGTAAAATATAAATTGAGGGATCAGTATTGAAGTAATGGAAATGAAATACCTTGGAATTATATTGTCCAACTATGAAGACCTGGACAAAGAAGAAGAAGTGAGAGGTCAAGTACAAAAAGCGAACAGACTGGCAGGTGTCTTAATAACAATATATGGCGAAACGGACATATTAACAATTAACATCGAGATGAAGTCAACAATTTATAAAGCCAGTCTAAGACCTCCTCCTCCTCCTCAGTCGTTTCCTCATTGCTGAGTGTCGTGATTCCCTATAATACGAGCAAATATCTCTTTCCATCGCCTTCTGTCCTGAGCTTTTCTCATGGATTCAGAGAATGTTTTTTCACTGGCTTTCTGTACTTGATCCGTCCATCGAGTAGGTGAGCAACCTCTACTTCTGCGCCCTTCAACGTTTCCCGAAATTATAAGTCTCTCAAGATTATCATCACTTCTTCTTGAAATATGGCCGAAAGATTTTAAGACGGTGGAGAGGCAAATAGAGGAAAGTCGAGTCTGAATATTAAGCTCTTGGAGGATTGAGTGATTTGTTCTGTGTTCGTAAGATCCGAAGCATTCTTCTCCAGCACCACATTTCAAAGGCGTCAATCCTTTTTCTGTCGTCCGAGTTCATTGTCCATGTTTCGGATCCGTAATTAAATATGGGAAAAATTAAGGCACGTACTAATCTTATTTTGGTGTTCTTCGGAAAGGAGCGATCTTTCCAGATTTTCAATAATCGACTCATAGCGTTTTTGGCCATGCCTATTCTCCTACGTATTTCTGTTTCACAAGATCCTGTATTACTGATGTAGGATCCTAGATAATTGAACTCGTTAAACACTTCAAACTGGTCTAAGGCTCCTGTTGTCTAAAGTCTGTTGTCTAAGACCAATAATGACATAATGTCATATTATGCATCAGACACAGGATACGACACAGCCACAACACCAAGACTACTAGAAATGGCAGAGATGAGAATACTGAGAAGAATTACAGGAAATACGTTGAGAGATCGAAAGAAGAGTGAAGATAGTATAAGAAAATATAACAACGTATACTGAATAAACGAATCGACACTAAAGAAAAAAAAAATCGAATAACCACAAAAGCAGAATTGGGGAGACCCGTGTGGTCAAAATAGCAAGAGATAAATCACCAATCGGTAGAAGAAGTATCGGGCGACCGCGCAAAAGATGGAGTGATAACCTTCCATACAAGTATCAATCTTCCAATAACCAGATAGAATTGATTATAAAGAGGAAGAAGAAGAAGTATGGCTGAAGAAGTAGAGGTAAAAATAAACGAGTTTTGCAAATCACACATATAATAAGACAAAGAAATTAAAATATTACTAAATTTTGCTGAAATAAAGACTTTAAAGATCAAGTTTTTGAAAGAGATAAAAATAGAGAGTGAGGTATTTATCTTTGTAATAAGAAGGGACTTATCCATTAGGCAATATAGGCATTTGCCTTGGGCGGCAAATTGTGAGAGGGCGGCAAAAATACTGTACAAAAAAATATTTGTATATAAAAATTAAAATCAAATAACAAGTATATATGTTCATTGTTCATCCATCAATGAAATAGAAGTGGGCATTCATTTCTAAATAGAATAAAACAAACTGCATCCATAACAAAAATAAAACAAACATAGCATTCTGTTATCTTAACACTATTCATTCAAAAAGGACGGAAGTCATAAATTTAGTGATTATTAGACCACCGGCAGCTGGGCAAAGGCGGTGGGACATTGAACACTTCAATATTGCACATTTTGCAGAAACTTTGACTTGTCTTGATTTTTGAAAACTTTGATTTGTCTTGAAAAATTGATTTTTTTAGAACTTTGAAAAACTTTCAAAATGACGATTTTTGAAAGTCAAAAGTTAATTTGTTGCTTCGTAAACTGCAAAATAACTGAAAATCGTTATTTATTAATAACTTTTACTAAAACTAACTTAGAACTGTAGTGTTTCACTCAAAGTTGGGTATTGGGGTACATAAAAAACCCTTAAAATTTGAGACCGATCCATTAATTAGTTTAAAAGTTATTCTATTTGTTATTGGTGTCGTAAGTGAAGAGGGAGTTACTGCTTTGATTGCACTAAATTGTTAATAATTAAAAAACGGACGCGAACTCAAGTTGTGAGCTACCTGGCGGGAGCCGTCAAATGCATGAGTCAAAATCTAAAAAAGTAACTTAAAAATACTATCATTTTCATTATCTTGGGATCTACTCAATGGATTTTAATCTTTCTGCTTTTAATTTGTATGTACTTTTGTGTACATTACAAATATGCAATTTATCTAGACATTTATTAATTAATAAACAGTCTAATTTTTTTAACAATTTTTGAAAAAATAATTTTTTCTCAAAAATCCATTTTTTTAATCATACTATCATTATTATTAGAAAAAGTTAAGGTATACTTTTATAAATAAATTATGTTCAATAAATAATTATTTAAGAAAAATAATTTATTTTTTAAAATATACTTTAACTTTTTCTGTGATCGTTAATGATATGATTAAAAAACAACGGCCTACTTTATTCAGATAGACTTACCCAAGTTTTTTTATGTATTTTGTCCCGTAGAACACGAATTTTTTGGTTAACAGTTGATCCGGATCTCGATAAGATTGTAGAACTTGAAGAATTACATAACAGCGATTCTTAGCAAAGCAAACCTTTTTTCTATTTTTTTGGGTCATTCTAAGCAAAAAATGTTACAAGTTTTTTCGTGGGATGCATAGTTTTCGAGATAAACTCAGTTGAACTTTTAAAATATCGAAAAATTGCAATTTTTTAACCCGAATAACTTTTGATTAAAAAATAAAATAGCAATGCTGCTTACCGCATTTGAAAGTTCATGTCAAATTATACCGGTTTTGATTATTTGCATTGCTAAAAATTAATTTTTTTATTGTTAAACAAAGCTATAAGCACATAGTGCTTGAGTAATGTTTTCAATGCATCTCTAATTTAAAATCGAACGAGTCGGCGCGCCTACAAACAGACAATTTCTACGTATCATGCATTAAAACGCATGCATTGGGCACAGGTCAAAATGCTCAAACATACTTATAATAGTAATGTGTAACATTACGCCTGATGTAAAATAAAGAATATTTTTAACAAATTTTCAAACATTATGTGAAGAACCTAATATTCTTATTTAAATAAAAAATTCTGCTTGCATTTTTTTTCGCAAAAAATGGTACATGTTTAAAGGGCGGCTACTAGAGAATTGTCTAGGACGTCATTTGACCTAAACGTGGCCCTGGATGAAAACAACGTATAGGTAAATACGGCGGCGAAAGAAAAATCATTAAATATGTAGATAAACAATTGGCAACTTATTTCGTAAGAAAGTCTGCCATATTAGCTAATTAATGAATCCAATATAAAGAAAAAGCAAAGCAAAACATATGAAAGGTGTATGAGAGCTCAATGCTAGAGATACAACCGGCTTCAAATTATACTGTTAATGTTAATATTCCCTTCCAATTAAGGCCTTTAAATTAATATAAGTGTTTAAGGTAACAAGTAAACTGTGGTTACTATTAAGAAATATTCAAATATTTAGCACATTATTTTTTCTTCGACACACAATTCGAAACAAAAGTACTTACCACACATTATATTTGTAAATCCGAAAGTCCCAAAAAATTCACAGTCCTTATCACACTAAGAAAGAGTTAAAAACTAATTAGTAAATTTAGTTTAAGTACCTGGTCACCACCTCTTCACCATCAAATTTTAATAAAAAAATAGAAACTGATTTCACGCACATACGACAGTTGTATTTTGTAACGGACATCACAGAGTGCACAGCCAAAGAAGATGTGAAGCAGAGCGCTGGTGTGCGCTAGTTAAGAATCGTTAAGCACCGATTCAAACCGTGCACTGACATTAAGTTGATCAGCCTCTGGATAGATAAGACGGTGTAAGTCCGATTACCACCGGTTGGTATGATAGAGGTCATCTTAACATATCGTGAAAACCCTACAAGAGGTTTACTATATTATCGATGTCTTTTCTTGGTCTGTTACTAAATTAGAACTTTGTGTTAATCCTCAGCTATTTATAGACCACTCTGTACATATAATCGTTATTTGTTTATTACATGACAAAATAACTTTTATATACAATGTCAGCGTTCTTATAAAAGAGCCGACAGCATTATAAACTTCAGCTTTAAAACCTGGAGTTTAACACTTCTTCTTCTTCTTCCTCTTTATAAGCAATTCTGCTTGTTTATTCGCGGATTGATACCTCTATGGAAGGTTGTCACTCCATCTTTTGCGCGGTCGGCCGATACGGTTTCACCCCTATTCAGCGGTCCCCATAAGCGCGGTCCCCGATTGAGCGGTCTCAATACAGCGGTCCCCGTTTCAGCGGTACCCCGATTCAGCGGTGCCCGATTCAGCGGTCCCCATAAACGCGGTCCCCAATAGAGCGGTCTCAATAAGAAAATAATATGACAATGATAAGTAATTAGTTTTTCCGCATGCTAGTAGAAAAAATATTTTTTTTACTTCTAACAAATTGATTTGATAAACCCGCTCTCCCTCTTTCGATAGGTACCCGCAGAATCATCCTAAGTAAATTGGTTTATGTAGAATAATGTTATAAATATTTAGCCTCTAGGATAAACTTTTACAATTTTATAAAAACTATTGCATGAATTAATCTAAAAATTTTTTGCAAATAATTTACTATATTACCCTACTTTTTATGCAATTGCAAAGCTATATATAGGGTGATTTTGGGACAATTTATTGTTTATTTTATAAAATTCATTTTTTATTGTTAAAACTACTGTCCCCAAGAGGGTCCTGTTTTTACTCATTTTCCTGAACGATGCCTCTCAAACGGCATGCTGCAGAACCAAACGCCGCTGAAACGGGTCGGTGGAATCGAGAACCGCCGAAACGGGGACTGCTGAAATGGGTACCGCTGAACCGGGGACTGCTGAAAAGGGTCGGTGGAATCGAGAACCGCTGAAACGGGGACTGTTAAAATGGGGTCTTACCGCCGATACCTCTTCTACCGATTGGTGATTTATCTCGTGCTATTTTGACCATACGTGTCTCCCCCATTCTGGTTATGTGGTTGTTCCATTCTTTTTTCTATTTAGTGTCCATCCGTTTTAGTCCAGTCGGGTTAGACGAATAACACGCCTAACCTTGCATTAGGAGCTGCCCCAAATTTTATTTTACTAATCTTTAGGGAGGGTCAATATTAGTATAAATTTAAAATCTCGACTGAATTTCACCGTTGCGTTAGCCGCCATCTTGATTTTAAACGAGAACCGTTTTTGCTCAATATCTCCGCCATTTTCAATTTTTTGACAAAAGTGTAGAAACTGAAATTGTTGAAAATACGATTTTCTATAATTTCATTTATTATAATTTTTTTCGTGCGGTCGATATTTTCCGAGTTATGAGGGGAAAATAGTGACAGTTGGAGCGTAATTATTGAATTATTGAATTATCTCGTTTATTATTAGTTTTACAACAAATATGTACCTGTACAAAAATGAAGAGAATTAAATTCTACACAATTTTCATCTCTTTCATTTTTTTGCTAAAATTAATATTTAAGGTAGTACGTATGCGGTAATGGCGCGAGCGTAAGACCACATTGATTTTATAGCAATTGTTTTTGTTCAATATCTACGCCATTTTCAACTAAAATTGTTCAAAATATAATTTCCTACAATTTCTTTTTAACAATTTTTTTCATGCGTTTGATATTTTTCGAGTTACATGGGAAAATAATAAAAAGTGGTGGGGGGAGCATAATTATTGAATTGAATTTTGTATCCGAGTTGCCCCAAATTTTATAATTATATCCTTTAGGAGAGATCAATAGTAGTGTAAATTTAAAATCTCGACTGAATTCCGCGGTTGCATTAGCCGCCATATTGATTTTAAATGAGAACTGTTGTTGCTTAATGTCTCCTCCATTTTCAACTTTTCGACATAAGTGGTGGGAAAGAAAATTGTTGGAAATGCAATTTCCTACAATTTCTTTGGCACAATTTTTTTATACGATCAATATTCTCCGAGTTAAGGGGGAAAATAATGGAAGCGGAGGAGAAGCATAATTATCGAATTGTCTCATTTATACTGTCAACTTTACGACATAACTGTACATAAAAAAAATAAAGAGAATTATATTTTACACAATTTTTGAAACTTCCAATGAAACATCAACCAAACTAAGTATATAAAAGACATAAAAAGACATTATATACATTAAGTTCACTTAATTTTATTAACTAGCGGGTTTTATTGGTTGAATTTGTCTGTCGATATTTTAAGTTTTATGTCAGCTAATATATCGTGATGTTCCAACAATTTTTTTTAAATTTTGGACCCTGTTGGGGGGAATTTTCCCATTTCCCCCCTTGTAGACCCGCCACTGGTTCTCTCGAAAAATTGTAGTAAATCGTAATTGCAACAATTTCAGTTCTTACACTTTTTGTCGAAAAGTTGAAAATGGCGGAGATATTGAACAAAAACAATTGCTACAAAATCAATCAGGTCTTACACTCGCACCTTTACCACATACGTACTACCTTAAATATTGATTTTATCAAAAAAATGAACGGCATCAAAATTGTTCAAAATTTAATTCTCTTCATTTTTGTATAGGTAAATATTTGTTGTAAAACTAATAATAAACGAGATAATTCAATAATTCAATAATTATGCTACAACTGTCACTATTTTCCCCTCATAACTCGGAAAATGTCGACCGCACGAAAAAAATTATAATAAATGAAATTATAGAAAATCGCATTTTCAACAATTTCAGTTTCTACACTTTTTGTCAAAAAATTGAAAATGGCGGAGATATTGAGCAAAAACGGTTCTCGTTTAAAATCAAGATGGCGGCTAACGCAACGGTGGAATTCAGTCGAGATTTTAAATTTTTACTAATATTGGCCCTCGCTAAAGATTAGAAAAATAAAATTTGGGGCAGCTCCTAATGCAAGGTCAAATGCTATCCCGACTGGGCTATTTATACACTGTACGTTACATTGTCTTCTAATATCTTCGCTCCTCTTTCGATCTCTCAGTGTATTTCCTGTAATTCTTCTCAGTACTCTCATCTCTGTGTTTCCAGTAGTCT
Organism: Diabrotica virgifera virgifera; assembly: GCF_917563875.1. Lineage (NCBI taxonomy): Eukaryota > Metazoa > Arthropoda > Insecta > Coleoptera > Chrysomelidae > Diabrotica > Diabrotica virgifera. Next base: position 52,889,297 of record NC_065445.1, on the reverse strand, counting down.
TTGTGTTGTGGCTGTATCGGGTCTTGTTTCTGATGCATAATATGTCATTATTGGTCTTGCACTGGCTTTATAAATTCTGGACTTTATCTCAGTGTTAATATGTAGGTTTCGCCATAGAGTGTTATTAAGGCATCCTGCCAATCTATTTGCTTTTTGTACTTGATTTCTCACTTCTTTGTCTAGGTCTCCGTAACTTGACAATGTAATTCTAAGGTATTTTACTTCCATTACTTGTTCAATACTGATATTTGATACCATCATTTTCTATTTTGAATCTGATTGGTTCTTTACTGATTACTATTGTTTTGGTTTTCTGAGATGAAATTGTCATATTGAATTCTTTTGCTCTTATGTTAAATCTGTGGACTAATCTTTGCAGACTATCTTCATCTTGGGCTGGGCTATCAATATTACGTCGCCGACGTAGCAGAGTATTTTTACTTCTTTGTTTCCCATTCTAGATCCTCTTCCTTTGTTGACGTTTTTCATGATTTTGATGATTTCATCTCTGATTAAATTGAAAAGCATAGTGAGCACTCAATGAGTCTCCCTGTCTTATTCCGCTGCCTATATCTATAGGTTCTGTAAGTTATCCATCTATTCTGACTTCCATTTTGTTGTTTTGGTAGATGTTCTCAATAGTTTTTATGATATCTAGAGGGACTTCTCTATTATACAGAAGATGGATTACATCTTTGAGTCTTACTCTGTCAAATGCTTTCTTTAAGTCAATCAATAGAAATGCCCAAATACCCAAGTAGGTGGAGGCCAATAAACTGAAGAAGAAGAAGAAGAAGACATAGAAATGTGGTCTATTATACTCTAGTGATTTCTCAGTAATTTGCTATATGACGAATATTGCATCTGTACACGATCTTCCAGCACGAAATCCTGTTGTTCATCTGCTAAACTTATCCTGTGATTCATTACGTCTTGTAAGATTTTAGTTGTAAGTTTTAGAGTAGTATTTAACAAGTTGACACCTCTGTAGTTTTCTGGCTGCTTTTTATCTCCTTTTTTCAATAGTAGAATTAGTTCGCTCGTTTTCCATTCTTCCGGTATTTTATTGTGTTTTATGATTTTGTTAATTAATGTTGTTGATTGTTTTCTCATTGCTGCTCCACAATATTTCAGTAATTCGTGTGGTATTCCATCCTTACCTTACCTGTAGCTTTTCTGTTCATCAGCTTTTCGAGTGTTTTTCGTACTTCCTGTGCATTATGTTAACATCTTCATTTGTGGTAATTTCTGATGTTTCCGGTTCTAGCATCATTTGTTCTTCCTCTGCATAGAGCTTTTTTAGATAGTCAATCCATGTATCCTTTTCTATGTGTTTTGGTTCTATTAGTTCCTTTACCTCCGTTCTTTGACCTCTTATAAAGCGCCATATTTCCTTTTGGAGACATTTGGAGACATACAAAAACCATGTTCCATTTCTTTCGAAAAACGTTCCCAGTGATCATTTTTTATTCTTCTTACTACTAAATATGTTTCGTTTCTTATAGTCTTATAATTCTCATATGCCTCTTGTGTTTTAGTTGACATGTATTTTAGGTAAACTTTTTTCTTCTCTTTACATTTTTCCTTCACTTCTGTGCAAAACCATGGAGTTCTTCGTCTTGGAAGTGATTTATTTTTATTAATGTTTCTTTCACCAAGAACTTCCTTGGTTGAGGCTAAGATATTAGACTTGGAGCTTAACACAAAATATGAAATAGTTTTCAAGGATGAATAATTTTTTGAAAGCGGCCTAAAATATTCTTCTTCTTCGGCTTTTTCTCATCATGAGTTTGCCATTTTGGTCCTCCTCGGCACTTTATTCTTCCAGCTACCTTCTCTGAGGTCTTTATCTATCCTAGCATTACCTATGTACGTTTTACATTTCGTAGCAAGTCTTCCTCTCCGTCTTCTAGTCGAGTATTAAGTCCTAGTCTAATATTCTCTTTAGACATCTATACTCTGGCATTCTTTGTACATGGCTGTACCACTGCAAGGTTCTGTTTTCTAACTTTTTGTAATTAAGCATTCTATTTGCATTCCGTTCCATATTTTCTCTGATATTATTATATCCTCTCTGGTGATTTGTAGACATCTTATCATAAAGTTCAGCTCAGCTGTTCTTAACGTTTTTATATACTTGGCTTGGTTGGTGTCACGGTCTCCGCAAATTTTGTAATCCATTTTAAAAATAGTTCTAAGCTACCTAGGTATCTGAAATTTTCAGAATAGCTCAGAGCTGGCTAACAATTCAATATTTAACTGCTATTATATGAATAAATCGATTTTTTTTAAATTTTAAACTATTTTAAAAATGTGACTAATGGTATAACAGTTGAATCCCATTTTAACGTAAGTTAAGACATCGATCGATGGTAGCTCAGTGGTAGAGCGTTAGACCGGAAATCGAGAGGTCCTGAGTTCGAAAACTGTGTTGCTTATCTTTTTTAACTTTTTTCAATACATAATTAAAAGTTAATATACTTAAAATTCATGTTTTATAAGTTAATTATTATATAATATGCATTTTTTTTAATTCCAAACTATTTTAAAAATGTGACTAATGCTATGGCTATGACATTTAAATTCCATTTTAACGTAAGTTAAGACATCGATAGAAGGTAGCTTAATGGTAGAGCGTTAGACCGGAGATCGAGAGGTCCTGAGTTCGAAACCTGGCTGTTCTTACCTTATTTTAATTTTTTTAATACAATGGACGAGACAATCCTCGAGAATGGACGACTCTGGACATAAATTACAAATCAGGTCAATTTTTATTTTTAAATTATAATTTTTTGGCCTGTATATCATACTAGTGACGTCATCCATCTGGGCGTGATGACGCAATCGATGATTATTTAAAATAAGAATAGGGGTCGTGTGATAGCTCATTTGAAAGGTTATTAAATTCTCCATTCAATAATATAAACATTAATGTTGTTCTGAAGCTATTTCCTTGTGGAATTTTTATAATCAACTATTTTCAATGGGAAATAAGCCACAATTTTACCAAAAAAATGATTTTATTAACGCTTCGAAGCCCAAATCAGTTTTCGTTGTCAAAATACAAAATACTACTAAAATAAACAAAAATGTTGTTGCTAAGTTAAAAAAAATTCTTCTAATAATTTATTTAATCTGACTTATTTATATTGGCAATTTAGACGTATATTATACATTTTAAAGTAGAAGACTTTAAAATGATATCGCCAATTTGGTTGTCTTTTTAAAGACACATCGCATGCTATGATATTTTTATGGCGGATATTCTTGGGTTGGGATTGATTTCATGTAATCGAACATGTGAACCATCTTTTAGTAAAGTCGTCCCAGGAACGCAACTCATAAATATTGGCGATAAGGATTGGCAAACTCTACATCCTACTAGACTGAAAACAATGGGAACCTTCTCTGGTTGCACTCTCTGATTAAACTGGAATAATGATGTGGCTGTAGTTTCGTGTTGCAACGAAATTTAAAATGGTTATTCATTTTTGATTTTCAGGTTTACTCTGATTGGAGTACGAAGGGAACCATTCTCGTTGGAACTTTACCGTGCTGAGCAGATGGGACGTGAATTGTAAATTGTAAAATTCCCTCATCTTCCTTAGTCTCAGCATCCGTGATGGCTTGCAAATTGTAGAAGCCTCGGAGGTGTTACCAGAGAAGGTTCCCATTGTTTTCAGTCTGGTAGGATGTAGAGTAGCATTGTTTGGTGTTGCTTTATGTCCTATTAGATTGAAAACTTAGTCTTTTGTTAGCAGTTGCCGCTAGGGCATCCCTGCCTTTTCGTTCGTTGCAATCCGTGACTGCATGTCGGGGTTTGTCCTAGTTGGGTCAGAGAGCACCATATGTGCCTCCTGATGAGAGATTAATAAGTTTCGAAACCGGCAGAGATGCTTGTTGCACTCTCTGATTATGAGTCGCCCATTCTCGAGGAAATGAATTTATTCCAACTCAAACGTCCTCACTGTACCTATAACTTCAGAGGCATATATCTTAAAACCATGATTTTTTGGAGTTATGCGCCCATTGAGTCTTTTGTTCTACACATCAAGGACTACCAGAACCCAAAGTTTTAGAGCATTTGATAGAGAGCAATTTCCCATAAGATTTCTGCGGGATCCTTTCATACATAGACAAATATTTCTAGCATGCGTTGCCTATCAAAATCGTGTCATAGCCTTAAGAGGGATCCGTAAGGGTTGAAATCAATATTCCAAGAACATTTTTTTGAAAGTATGGTAGAATTATTTTATTTTTAAATTAAATAATCATATTCAGTACAATTCACAGAATATTCAAAAAAAAATTCAAGGAAAAATATTGAAAAATAAGCCAACCGTGGCAAATTTTTAAAGACACCTCAAAAACAATGCATTTTGCGGTGGACATCAGAACTCATCATTGGATCATGGTAAACAAAAAATTCAAAAATATTTTATTAGCTTATGAGTCTCTTGAGGTAACACTGTCGACTTTTTTTGTTTTATCGGATTTTGACGTTTTGATATCACTCAGAAGTCAAAACAACGAATTTTTGTTGCAAAAAAGGGTAAAAATCAACATATTTATTATTGTTCAACAAAAAATAAGCATAAGACAAAAAATATCTCTACAGCGTTACCTCAAGGAATGTCTAAAGAAAATATATACAAAATTTAATGTGGGTTCGTTAAGTAATGTTTGAGTTACAATGTCTACAGCCTTTGAAAAAAGCTGTTTTGAGAAAAACGCGTTTAAAGTACTGTCAACTTTTATTTTCAATTTGTTTTTTGTCTGTGAAATTGTAAAGTGATGCACATCGGAATATGTTTTTGAATCGCGGAGGAATTTACAAAAGAAAATGAGAACAGCTGTTGACCGTTTCTCACTACGCTCAAGCGCGCTGGCGCGAACATGCTGCAAAGCGGGTCGAAGGTAGGGAGATAGTGTTGAATCACCAAAAATATAGAAATAACACGTGGAGTACGACAAGGTGACTCTATATCAACGTTACTATTTAATGTCGCCATAGAAGGAACAATAAGAGCTACAGAAATAAAAGGCACAATTATAACATCGACATCGCAACTTGTGGCGTATGCTGACGACATAGCATTAATCAGTAGAAACATAAACAGTTTAAAGAAAGAATTTACGAAGTTATGCAGGGAAGCATCCAAAGATGGTTTAGAAATTAATCAAAACAAAACAAAATACCTAGTATGATCAAGAAAAAATCCAGTTAATGTGACAAGTTTAAATATTGGTGAATATGTATTTGAAAAGTTAGAACACTTTAAATATCTTGAAGTCTCAGTTAATGGAACTAATGATAGAAGCATCGTAATTAATGAAAGAATCCAGACAGGAAACAGAATATACCTACTGGAAGTACAATAACTTCCTCAGAGATAAGAAGCTTACTCAGAATACTAAACTGAAAATTTACAAAGCAGCAATTAGACCAGTAATCACATATGGTGCTGAAGTAATATGTCTGACACAGAAAGAGGAAAAAAGATTGAGGATCCCAGAGAGAAAAATAATTCGGAGGATAGCAGGCCCACTAAACTTAGGTAATATTGAATTTAGAAAACTCATTAACTACGAAGTTAGAGAACTTCTGGAAGGAGAAGACATAGTCAGATTTATCAAGGCACAGAGACTCAGATGGATGGGACATATAGAAAGGAGAAATCCAGAAGCCGTTATCAAAAAAATTTCCAAATGGAGACCTGTATTAGGCAGACCACGAGGAAGACCCAAAACTAGATGGGAGAACCAGATAGTCGAGGACCTTAAGAAGATGGGAGTCAGAGAACGGGTAACTATAAGCAAAAACAGGAACGAATGCAGAAAAATTGTAGAAGATGCCAAGTCACACAACCACTTGTAAAACCAAAATGTTAATGCGGATTGATTCACCGCGACAAACGAATCGGAAGAGCCCAAAGAGGGCGGCAATCACTCCGCTAGGAGTGTGGATGCCATGATCATCATGATTTGTGTTTTTATGACACATTTAAAATTTTTAATTTAATTATCCAAGCCTAGTTATAATCTAAATTTACAAGGTGTTATATGTTCGTAGATACATTTTTTTAGTTTTGAATGACATATTTAAAATTTTTAATTTTATTACCTATAGTGGAGTCAATGAAGGTGGATATGAGCTATTACCTCAGATTTCGTTGAACCTACATCAATTTGCATGAAAATTGGTGAGTGGTTAGAGGATATCTCAAGGAAAAAAGGTTACATGGTGCCAACTTGCGCTTTTACCCTGGGGATGGATACCACCCCTTCTCGGGGGTGAAAATTATTTTATCAAAAATAACCCCATAATTCCATAGAGGGACAAATTCTAAGCAAAATTTGTTATATAAAGTTATTAAAATAAATCAAAACTTTTTGAGTTATTAAAGATCAAAAATTTTAATTTTTCTTGAAAAAAATGCATGATTTTAACCGATTTTTCATCAATAACTCAAAAACTGTAAGTTTTTACAAAAAAGTTATTATTATCAAAATTAAAGCTAATAAAAAATGAAATAAACTCCTTACTAGAAAAACCTTTTAATGTTAACTAAAAGTGAGTTATAGGTAATTGAATGTGTATTTTTTCGGCGAATAAAAACCTATTCAAGCTGAAATAACGGGAAATTGATGCATAACATAAACTTATTAAACATTTGTCAAAGTACTTAAAAATATCTATCAAATGAGCCCCCGAACATGTTCACAGCGTTAAAATTTATGCTCCAAATTTTTTTCAAAATTTATCTTTTAAAAATTTTTCCAAAATATGTTATTGTTTTTTTTTTAATAACTCCGTTCGTGTTTAAGATATCAGGTTCATCTAAAAACTGTTTGAATGTTAATTCCAAGTGATATTTAAACACGTTAAACCTAATCTTTTAAACTCCTTACTTTTTTAAAAATAAAAGGTTAAATGGCCCCGGTTGCATGGTTCCCACAGCAAAATATAAGATTTAAAGGTTTCTATCTCGGTTATTTTTTACCCTATAGAAATAGTAAAACAGGTAAAATATTTGGTATAGAAAAAAATAAAATTTGGTTATATATAATTGTTTACGTATATTGAGTATTTTTGGAGTTATTATCAAATGAATATGAGAATTACAATAATTTTAAAATTATGATTTTTTTAAATTATATCTTTTTTTCAAAAATATGCATTCTAAACCGATCAAAATTATCGAAAACATTACTTATGCTAATATAAAGAAGTTCTTGTAAGGATTACCATAAATTTTAATTTTTGTGGAAATGGCGTATGTTTTATTTTTCACTTTTTCCTAAAAAATTCGAAGCGGTTCTTTTATTTTCATCACAACTTGCTTAATTTTGACGCTATTACCTTATTCTAAAGCTCATTTGATAGGTATTCCGAAGTACTTTGACAAATGTTTGGCAGGAATATTTTTTACACTGCATCGTTTTCCCGTTATTTAAGCTTGAATACTTAGATTTGAGTACTTGTTGAAAAAAATACACATTCAATTGCCAATAACTCACTTTGAACTAACATTAGTTTAGTTCTTTATGTGAGTAATATATTCAATTTTTTATTATCTTCACTTTCAGTAATTATAACTTTTTTGTAAAAGCTTATTAGTTTTTGATTTATGCGTGAAAAACCGATTTAAAATATGCATTTTTTTACGAAAAAATAAAATTTTTGGTCTTTAATAACTCAAAAAGTGTTGATTTATTTTAATAACTTTATATAACAAATTTTGCTTATAATTTGTCCCTCTATCGACTTATGGTATTATTTTTAATAAAATAATTTTCACCCCCGAGGAGGGGTGGCATCCACCCCCAGAGCAAAAGCGCAAGTTGGCATCATGTTACCTTTGTTCTTTGAGGTATCCTCTAATTACTCACCAATTTTCATGAAAATCGTAGGTGAAAACCTTTAGTGACTGCACTACTAATCCTATTTATAATCTAAATTTACAGGACGTTATATTATATTCGTAGAGACATTTTAACGTCTATCTATTTTTTGGAAAAATAATTGTAATTCAATTGACAGGTAAAGAGCAATTTAGGTCAATTCGCGTTTTATAAATCATTTTAATACTTTTTCTGTACTGTCCACACTCCAATTTAAGGTGCTGTAGATCTCCCATTTTACCACAGGCGCGATATGGGTTATCATTGATATAAGTAATACCTATATAGAACAGAACAAGTATATATAATACAGGCTACTGAAAATGTAAAATAAAAATAGTAAGAAACATAATAATGATAAGTTAATATCAAGCATTATTATTCATATATTAAATAATAATAATATTAGACCTGGTAACACTGCAATCAGTTAATACGCTGTTGGAAGTACCTGTAAATACCGTTGGGTACAGCCGGTGCCGGTGCATCCGCGCATGCTCTCATCTTTTGCTGTCTTACCAACAATCTTATAACCTCAAACGTTGTTTGTTTATTGTTTGACAAGTGTAGTTATTGTTTGGGACAATGTAAGTGATAATTTTGTTAAAAAATGAACAAAAAACTAAGTGGTTCTGAATTCAGAAAGCGTGCTACAAAGAAGAAGAGTGATAAACAAGAGTTATTAAAGGAAGTGCCGAAAATAGCTTCGTGTTTTACATCTATTATGCCGTATGCTGCCTCTAGTAAGGATACCGACACACTACAAATAAATAATAATGAAGGTAATCCGGATATTATTATTTGCAATATTGATCACAGTAATTTGGATAGCCAAAATCCATTTCCATTTCTGAGTCAAAATTTAATGACTTGTTGCCTTTAACTTTAACTTTTAACATCAATGACCCGGCAACTTGGGACATCACTTTGCCTTAAACTATAGAATCGGAATCGGTTGTAAACAATCCACCAAAACAGAATTTTCAAGCAGATTTTACTAAGTCTGAACGTATTTACAATGACGGATCTAAGCGTACACTTACAGTAAAACTATTTAAATGTACTCTTTCTAACAGTGAAACTTATACTAGGGATTGGCTGATCTACTCACAGTCGTCTGGTAAAGTATTTTGTATTCCTTGCTGCTTATTTTAGCCTTTGGATAAAAACACTGGATTTTCAACAGGTTTCAACGATTGGAAACATGGTAATGTGTTGATTAAACAGCATGAACAATCAGTAGACCATCGTTCCAACATGTTAACTTATATTAATAGACAAAAACAGAAAGAGAAAATAAATACACTATTTTCAACCCAATACGAGCAGGAGGTCACTTATTAGCGAAGTGTATTGTAAAGAATTGTTTCTGTTGTGAAATTCCTCTCAGTTAGAGGATTACCATTTCAAGGTCACAATGAGCGTTTAGGGTTTACTTCCAATGGATTGTTTTTAGGGTGTCTAGAGTTAATCAGTGAATTCGATCCTTTTCTTTCTCAGCACCTTGTTCAGTATGGGAATAAAGGATTAGGCCATGTGTCATATTTATCTGCAAAAACGTGTGACGAGTTAATCAGTGTAATGGGAAACTGTGTGCTACAAACAGTGACTGAAGAGGTAAAACATTCTCGCTACTTTGCCTTCATTGTGGATTCTACTCCTGATTATTCACACACCGATCCGATCAATTAGCATTTGTTCTACGTTATGTTTGCAAAGATGCTAAGCCAAAGGAACGTCTCTTCAAAGTTCTTCCTGGAATAGACCACACCTCAAGTAGCCTAGAAGATGCAGTTCTGAGTACTGTAACAGAATTGGGATTAAATATTGAGTTATGCCGAGGACAAAGCTATGACATGCTGCCAATATATCTGGAGCTTATACAGAACTGCAAGCCAGAATTAAACAACACTGCCCTCTTGCTGAGTTTGTAACTTGCGCTGCCAACTCACTCCAACTCGTTGTATCTCCAACTGAAGAGTGCTGCTGTTCTGTTTTTTGGATTCCTTCACAACCTGTTCACGTTGTTTTCTTGTTCAACCCATAGATGGAGCATTTTAAAAGCATCATTAAAAAATAGTAATACTCCATTGGTAAAATCTTTCTCTCAAACTAGATGATCAGCAAGAGCCGATGCAGTGAAGGCTTTGGTTAAAGGCTACAAGGAGATACAAAAATCACTGAAGCAAATATCGGAAGACCCTACTCAGAAGCTTGCAGTACATGTAGAAGCTTTGGGATCAGAAAATAAGTTTGAAAACTTCAAAATAGCCTTCCTTACAATTTTGTGGAATGACATTTTGGAAAGATTTGATAAAGTCAGCAAAAGTCAGCAAATTGAAACCCTCAACCTAGCAGTAGGTAAAACACAGCTTCAGTCCTTGGAGAGCTATTTAAACGACAGGAGAGATGAGTTTGACAAGTATGAACAAAAAGTTATGACGTTTTTACAAGTTGAATCGCCCAACTACAAAAGGATAAGAACCAGAAAAACTTTTGCGGATGAAACCATTGGTAATGAAAATGAAGCTCATCTTGATGGAAGAACAAGGTTCAAGTTTACATCAAAATCTTTGATTCTTTGATAAGTAACTTATCAAGGCAAAAATTAGCTTATGAACTGATACATTTGAAATACTCTATACTCTTATTAAAAAAGGATCACAGAAAGAGGCCATATCACAAGCTGCAAACAAACTTTATGCCTCCTACCCTAATGATATTGGAAGTGAATTTGAAAATGAATGTCTGCACTTCAAAATGTATGTGGATCAGGAAGAATTTAGTGGAATCCATGACGTGTATGAATACATAATAAAAAATTAAAAATGAATAACCATTTTCAATTTCGTTGCAAAACGAAAATACAGCCGAACCATATTCCAGTCCAATCAGAGAGTGCTGCAAGCACCTCTACCGGTTTCGAAACTTATTAGTCTCTCATCAGGAGGCACATATGCTGCTCTCCCTGATCCAACCAAAACAAACCCCAGCGTGCAGTCCCGAATTGCAACGAACGAAATGGCATAGATGCCCTAGCGGCAACTGCTAGCAAAATACTAAGTTTTCACTCTAATGGCATATAACATATCCCACCAGAATGAAAACAATGGGAACCTTCTCTGGTTACACCTCCGAGGCTTCTACAATTTGCAAGCCATACGGATGCTGAGACTAAGGAAGATGAGGGAATTCCACAATTTACAATTCACGTCACATCTGCTCAGCGCGGTAAAGTTCCAACGAGACTGGTTCCCTTCATACTCCACACAGAGTAAATGTAAATCAAAAATGAATAACCATTTTCAATTTCGTTGCAAAACGAAAATACAGCCGAACCATATTCCAGTCCAATCAGAGAGTGCTGCAAGCACCTCTACCGGTTTCGAAACTTATTAGTCTCTCATCAGCAGGCACATATGCTGCTCTCCCTGATCCAACCAAAACAAACCTCAGCGTGCAGTCCCGAATTGCAACGAACGAAATGGCATAGATGCCCTAGCGGCAACTGCTAGCAAAAGACTAAGTTTTCACTCTAATGGCATATAACATATCCCACCAGAATGAAAACAATGGGAACCTTCTCTGGTTACACCTCCGAGGCTTCTACAATTTGCAAGCCATACGGATGCTGAGACTAAGGAAGATGAGGGAATTCCACAATTTACAATTCACGTCACATCTGCTCAGCGCGGTAAAGTTCCAACGAGACTGGTTCCCTTCATACTCCACACAGAGTAAATGTAAATCAAAAATGAATAACCATTTTCAATTTCGTTGCAAAACTAAAATACAGCCGAACCATATTCCAGTCCAATCAGAGAGTGCTGCAAGCACCTCTACCGGTTTCGAAACTTATTAGTCTCTCATCAGGAGGCACATATGCTGCTCTCCCTGATCCAACCAAAACAAACCCCAGCGTGCAGTCCCGAATTGCAACGAACGAAATGGCATAGATGCCCTAGCGGCAACTGCTAGCAAAAGACTAAGTTTTCACTCTAATGGCATATAACATATCCCACCAGAATGAAAACAATGGGAACCTTCTCTGGTTACACCTCCGAGGCTTCTACAATTTGCAAGCCATACGGATGCTGAGACTAAGGAAGATGAGGGAATTCCACAATTTACAATTCACGTCACATCTGCTCAGCGCGGTAAAGTTCCAACGAGACTGGTTCCCTTCATACTCCACACAGAGTAAATGTAAATCAAAAATGAATAACCATTTTCAATTTCGTTGCAAAACGAAAATACAGCCGAACTATATTCCAGTCCAATCAGAGAGTGCTGCAAGCACCTCTACCGGTTTCGAAACTTATTAGTCTCTCATCAGGAGGCACATATGCTGCTCTCCCTGATCCAACCAAAACAAACCCCAGCGTGCAGTCCCGAATTGCAACGAACGAAATGGCATAGATGCCCTAGCGGCAACTGCTAGCAAAAGACTAAGTTTTCACTCTAATGGCATATAACATATCCCACCAGAATGAAAACAATGGGAACCTTCTCTGGTTACACCTCCGAGGCGTCTACAATTTGCAAGCCATACGGATGCTGAGACTAAGGAAGATGAGGGAATTCCACAATTTACAATTCACGTCATGGTCCAAGAGCTGTGAGACATTTTTGAGTAGGTATTTTAGGCAACCTGAAAATTTTTCAGGTGACTCTTCCATGATAGCCTAATACAAAAATGCCGGTCTGGCTGGAGGGTAGCGGTTATTTTCCCCAAAAATCCCCCCAAGATTAAACAAAAGGGTAAAAATTGTTATTACAAAAAATATCGTTGACGTGACTTTAAAGAAAATTTAAATATTCAAATATAAAGAAAATAAACAGGCCATGCGATTTGAGGGCGATTTTAACTCTGCAAGATACTTGCATGGGCGCCCCAGGATTATTTTCAGGGGGTGCATCTGAACTTCAGAATATTTCATCTGAATCTGTACATACTATTAACGAGTATAAAATATACAACTATACATGCATAGCTATGTACATTCCTTCCGGACAGGTAGGTGCAATTGTTATTTTGACAGGGTATTTTTTAATATTAAAAATAAATATTCTAAAAAAGACAGGTTTTTTTGGTGAAATTTTCCAACTGCCAGGTTAGCAAACAAATTACGCGTGCATATAAATGAAAAGCGCTGTAGCTAAGTAGCAGCGTGAGAAAGATCGTATACCGATAGCTGAGCGAGTCCGTTCGCTGGAGAAAAATCACGTGACCTGGCGATATCCATGTTGTTGTTTCTCGAAACGTTAGAGTAATTATTATATATTATAGTTTTTTTAAGTAACTTTTTCTTAATTAAAGAAAAATAATACGTGCATACAAGAGATTTTGCAAATATGATAGAAAAAGACAAATTTATTATTATAAATATCATCATCATTCTCTTTGCCTTATCCCTATGCGGGGTCGGCTTCCCTAATTGCATTTCTCCACCCAATTCTGTCTTGGGTCATATCAATGTTAATCCCCTTTACCAACATGTCCTGCCTTATCGCCTCCCCCCAGGTCTTCTTTGGTCTTCCTCTCCTACTCCTTCCAGGAATCTGCACTTCAGCTATTCTTCGTATTGGGTGATTAACGTCTCGACGTTGAACATGACCAAACCATCTTAACCTATGCTCTCTCATTTTGGCATCAATTGGTGCCACACCTAGACTTCCTCTAATATACTCATTTCTAATTTTATCCTTCTTTGTCACTCCACTCATCCATCTAAGCATTCTCATTTCCGCCACATGCATTCGTTGTTCCTCTTTCTTTTTCACTGCCCAACATTCAGTTCCGTACATCATAGCCGGTCTTATGGCTGTTTTATAGAATTTTCCCTTCAGCTTCATTGGAATTTTTCTGTCACACAACACACCACTCGCTTCTTTCCACTTCATCCATCCAGCCCTAATTCTACTGCATGCATCTCCATCTATTTCTCCATTACTCTGTAATACCGATCCTAGGTACTTAAAACTATTGCTTTTCACAATCATTTCACCATCCAAAGATACCATTTTATTTGTAGTAGCTCCATCTTTAAATGAACATTCCAAATACTCTGTTTTTGTCCTACTAAGTTTTAAACCTTTTTCCTCCAGAGCATGTCTCCACTGTTCCAGTTTTTGTTCTAAGTCTCTTTCACTATTTCCTACTAACACGACATCATCAGCATACATTAAGCACCATGGAATGTTACCCTGTAGTTTCGCTGTTATCTGGTCCAAAACTAATGAGAATAAATACGGACTAAGCACCGAGCCTTGGTGCAATCCTACTTTCACATGAAATTTATCAGTCTCTCCCACACCTGTCCTAACACTAGTCGTAACTCCCTCATACATATCCCTCACAATCTTTACATATTCACCAGGGACTCCTTTCGTATTGAGTGCCCACCACAGAATCTCTCGAGGAACTCTATCATATGCTTTCTCAAGATCAATGAATACCATATGAGCGCTTGTTTCTTTACTCCTGTATTTTTCCATCAACTGCCTTATAATAAAAATTGCATCTGTTGTTGATCTACCCTGCATAAAGCCAAATTGATTCTCGGATATTTCGGTCTCTTCACGTATCCGTCTGTCAATTACTCTTTCCCATATTTTCATGGTGTGGCTAAGCAGTTTTATAGCCCTGTAGTTTGTACATTGTTGTATATCTCCCTTGTTTTTGTAAACAGGTACCAGTATACTGCTTCTCCATTCGTCTGGCATTTGTCCGACTTCCATAATTCTATTAAATAGACCTGCTAGCCATCTTGTTCCTGTCTCTCCCAATGCTCTCCATACTTCCCCAGGAATATCATCTGGTCCTACCGCTTTTCCTTTCTTTATTTTTTGAAGCGCTTGAGCCACTTCCTCGTTGGTTATTTTGGTGACCATTGCTGCTACTGTCTCCGTTGACTCTACAGGCTGTCTGTCAAATTCTTCATTTAATAAGCTGTCAAAGTACTTTCTCCATCTCTTTTTGACTTCCCTTTCGTGAACTAGTATTTTATTATTTTCATCTCGGATACATCTAATCTGATTAAAATCTTTTGCTTTCTTTGCTCTCTGTTTGGCTATTTTATATATCTTCGTTTCGCCTTCCCTGGTATCAAGTTGATCGTATAGGTTTGAATACGCTTCTACTTTGGCTTTTGCTACTGCTACTTTCGCTTCCTTTTTCGCCACCATATAGGTTTGAAGATCTGTGTCGGATCTGGTTTCTTGCCACTTTTTATTATTTTAAATTTATTATTATAAATATATAGGTAGAAAAGTATAAAACTATAAACTAAATTAATTCTGTGTCCGAATCTTGTACTTTTTCTTTAAACTCCTCATCTGAGCTTAAATATTCATTCTCTTCTTCTTCGTCAGACTCCTCTCGAGACTCAGATTCCTCTTCTACATGATCTGTAAATAGTTGTAATATGGATTTAGAATTAATTAAAAATTAATTAGTGATTAATTAGTTAAGTTGCTACGTATTCTCCGTCCTTTTATACGGAGTCGAAGCCTGGACAACAATCACGTGTGCATCTGAAGAAAGACTTGCCGTTTTTGAGATGTGGAGTTATCGAATAATGTTAAATATATCATGGACACACGTAACAAATACCGAAACATTAAGAAATATGAAAAAGGCAAAAGAAATACTCAACACTATGAAGGAAAGAAACATGACCTACTTTGGTCATATACTAAGAAATAAAAAACGTGATGTGATTGGTTATAATATAAGATGTATTTTCCTTATATTATAAGGAAAAGTATTAATCATTGGTTATATAAGTAAGAATACCTAGCAGCTCAATCAATTAATCACTAATTAATTTTTCATTAATTCTAAATACATATTACAACTATTTACAGATCAGGAAGAAGAATCTGAGTCTCGAGGTGAGTCTGACGAAGAAGAAGAGAATGCATATTTATTTTTGCTCATTTTTCTTTCCTTCATAATGTTGAGTATTTCTTTTGCCTTTTTCATCTTTCTTAATGTTTCCCTGTTTGTTAAGTGTTGTGTCCATGATATTTTTTACATTTTTCGATAACACCACATCTCAAAAATGGCAAGTCTTTCTTCAGATGCGCCCGTGATTGTCCAGGCTTCGACTCCGTATAAAAGGACAGAAAATACGTAGCAACTCAATTAATTAATCATTGATTAATTTTTAATTAATTCTAAATACATATTACAACTATTTACAGATCATGAAGAAGAGGAATCTGAGTCTCGAGGGGAGTCTGACGAAGAAGAAGAAGAGAATGAACATTTAAGCTAAGATGAGGAGTTTGAAGAAGAAGTACAAGATTCGGACACAGAATCAATTTAGTTTATAGTTTTATACTTTTCTACCTATATATTTATAATAATAAATTTGTCTTTTTCTATCATATTTGCAAAATCTATTGTATAGTACGTATTATTTTCCTTTAATTAAAAAAATTACTTAAAAAACTATAATATATATAATAATTACTCTAACGTTTCGAGGCACAACAACATGTATATTGCCAGGTCACGTGATTTTCTCGAGCGAAAGGACTCGCTCAGCTACAACAGAGGACGCAAACAGCTATCGGTATACGCTCTTTCTCACACTGCTGCTTACCTATAGCGGTTTCATTTATATACACGCGTAATTTATTTGATCACATGGCAATTGGATAATTTCACCAAAAAAGACCTGTCTTTTTTTAGAATATTTATTTCTAAAATTAAAAAATACCCTGTCAAAATAACAATTGCACCTCCCTGTCCGGAAGGAATGTTCATAGCTATGCATGTATAGATGTATATTTTATACTCGTTAATAGTATGTACAGATTCAGATGAAATATTCTGAAGTTCAGATGCACCCCCTGAAAATAATCCTGGGGCGCCCATGAAAGTATCTTGCAGAGTTAAAATCGGCCTCAAATCGCCTGGTCTGTTTATTTTCTTTATATTTGAATATTTAAATTTACTTTCAAGTCATATCAATGATATTTTTTGTAATAACAATTTTTACCCTTTTTTTAACTTTGGGGTGGGATTTTTGGGGAAAATAACCGCTACTCTCCAGCCAGACCGGCATTTTTGTATTAGGCTATCATAGAAGAGTCACCTGAAAAATTTTCAGGTTGCCTAAAATACCTACTCAAAAATGTCTCACAGCTCTTATACTATCACATCTGCTCAGCGCGGTAAAGTTCCAACGAGACTGGTTCCCTTCATACTCCACACAGAGTAAATGTAAATCAAAAATGAATAACCATTTTCAATTTCGTTGCAAAACGAAAATACAGCCGAACCATATTCCAGTCCAATCAGAGAGTGCTGCAAGCACCTCTACCGGTTTCGAAACTTATTAGTCTCTCATCAGGAGGCACATATGCTGCTCTCCCTGATCCAACCAAAACAAACCCCAGCGTGCAGTCCCGAATTGCAACGAACGAAATGGCATAGATGCCCTAGCGGCAACTGCTAGCAAAAGACTAAGTTTTCACTCTAATGGCATATAACATATCCCACCAGAATCAAAACAATGGGAACCTTCTCTGGTTACACCTCCGAGGCTTCTACAATTTGCAAGCTATACGGATGCTGAGACTAAGGAAGATGAGGGAATTCCACAATTTACAATTCACGTCACATCTGCTCAGCGCGGTAAAGTTCCAACGAGACTGGTTCCCTTCATACTCCACACAGAGTAAATGTAAATCAAAAATAAATAACCATTTTCAATTTCGTTGCAAAACGAAAATACAGCCGAACCATATTCCAGTCCAATCAGAGAGTGCTGCAAGCACCTCTACCGGTTTCGAAACTTATTAGTCTCTCATCAGGAGGCACATATGCTGCTCTCCCTGATCCAACCAAAACAAACCCCAGCGTGCAGTCCCGAATTGCAACGAACGAAATGGCATAGATGCCCTAGCGGCAACTGCTAGCAAAAGACTAAGTTTTCACTCTAATGGCATATAACATATCCTACCAGAATGAAAACAATGGGAACCTTCTCTGGTTACACCTCCGAGGCTTCTACAATTTGCAAGCCATACGGATGCTGAGACTAAGGAAGATGAGGGAATTCCACAATTTACAATTCACGTCACATCTGCTCAGCGCGGTAAAGTTCCAACGAGACTGGTTCCCTTCATACTCCACACAGAGTAAATGTAAATCAAAAATGAATAACCATTTTCAATTTCGTTGCAAAACGAAAATACAGCCGAACCATATTCCAGTCCAATCAGAGAGTGCTGCAAGCACCTCTACCGGTTTCGAAACTTATTAGTCTCTCATCAGGAGGCACATATGCTGCTCTCCCTGATCCAACCAAAACAAACCCCAGCGTGCAGTCCCGAATTGCAACGAACGAAATGGCATAGATGCCCTAGCGGCAACTGCTAGCAAAAGACTAAGTTTTCACTCTAATGGCATATAACATATCCCACCAGAATGAAAACAATGGGAACCTTCTCTGGTTACACCTCCGAGGCTTCTACAATTTGCAAGCCATACGGATGCTGAGACTAAGGAAGATGAGGGAATTCCACAATTTACAATTCACGTCACATCTGCTCAGCGCGGTAAAGTTCCAACGAGACTGGTTCCCTTCATACTCCACACAGAGTAAATGTAAATCAAAAATGAATAACCATTTTCAATTTCGTTGCAAAACGAAAATACAGCCGAACCATATTCCAGTCCAATCAGAGAGTGCTGCAAGCACCTCTACCGGTTTCGAAACTTATTAGTCTCTCATCAGCAGGCACATATGCTGCTCTCCCTGATCCAACCAAAACAAACCTCAGCGTGCAGTCCCGAATTGCAACGAACGAAATGGCATAGATGCCCTAGCGGCAACTGCTAGCAAAAGACTAAGTTTTCACTCTAATGGCATATAACATATCCCACCAGAATGAAAACAATGGGAACCTTCTCTGGTTACACCTCCGAGGCTTCTACAATTTGCAAGCCATACGGATGCTGAGACTAAGGAAGATGAGGGAATTCCACAATTTACAATTCACGTCACATCTGCTCAGCGCGGTAAAGTTCCAACGAGACTGGTTCCCTTCATACTCCACACAGAGTAAATGTAAATCAAAAATGAATAACCATTTTCAATTTCGTTGCAAAACTAAAATACAGCCGAACCATATTCCAGTCCAATCAGAGAGTGCTGCAAGCACCTCTACCGGTTTCGAAACTTATTAGTCTCTCATCAGGAGGCACATATGCTGCTCTCCCTGATCCAACCAAAACAAACCCCAGCGTGCAGTCCCGAATTGCAACGAACGAAATGGCATAGATGCCCTAGCGGCAACTGCTAGCAAAAGACTAAGTTTTCACTCTAATGGCATATAACATATCCCACCAGAATGAAAACAATGGGAACCTTCTCTGGTTACACCTCCGAGGCTTCTACAATTTGCAAGCCATACGGATGCTGAGACTAAGGAAGATGAGGGAATTCCACAATTTACAATTCACGTCACATCTGCTCAGCGCGGTAAAGTTCCAACGAGACTGGTTCCCTTCATACTCCACACAGAGTAAATGTAAATCAAAAATGAATAACCATTTTCAATTTCGTTGCAAAACGAAAATACAGCCGAACTATATTCCAGTCCAATCAGAGAGTGCTGCAAGCACCTCTACCGGTTTCGAAACTTATTAGTCTCTCATCAGGAGGCACATATGCTGCTCTCCCTGATCCAACCAAAACAAACCCCAGCGTGCAGTCCCGAATTGCAACGAACGAAATGGCATAGATGCCCTAGCGGCAACTGCTAGCAAAAGACTAAGTTTTCACTCTAATGGCATATAACATATCCCACCAGAATGAAAACAATGGGAACCTTCTCTGGTTACACCTCCGAGGCTTCTACAATTTGCAAGCCATACGGATGCTGAGACTAAGGAAGATGAGGGAATTCCACAATTTACAATTCACGTCACATCTGCTCAGCGCGGTAAAGTTCCAACGAGACTGGTTCCCTTCATACTCCACACAGAGTAAATGTAAATCAAAAATGAATAACCATTTTCAATTTCGTTGCAAAACGAAAATACAGCCGAACCATATTCCAGTCCAATCAGAGAGTGCTGCAAGCACCTCTACCGGTTTCGAAACTTATTAGTCTCTCATCAGCAGGCACATATGCTGCTCTCCCTGATCCAACCAAAACAAACCTCAGCGTGCAGTCCCGAATTGCAACGAACGAAATGGCATAGATGCTATACGAAATGGCTATAAATATATAGGTAGAAAAGTATAAAACTATAAACTAAATTAATTCTGTGTCCGAATCTTGTACTTTTTCTTCAAACTCCTCATCTGAGCTTAAATATTCATTCTCTTCTTCGTCAGACTCCTCTCGAGACTCAGATTCCTCTTCTACATGATCTGTAAATAGTTGTAATATGTATTTAGAATTAATTAAAAATTAATTAGTGATTAATTAGTTAAGTTGCTACGTATTCTCCGTCCTTTTATACGGAGTCGAAGCCTGGACAACAATCACGTGTGCATCTGAAGAAAGACTTGCCGTTTTTGAGATGTGGAGTTATCGAATAATGTTAAATATATCATGGACACACGTAACAAATACCGAAACATTAAGAAATATGAAAAAGGCAAAAGAAATACTCAACACTATGAAGGAAAGAAACATGACCTACTTTGGTCATATACTAAGAAATAAAAAACGTGATGTGATTGGTTATAATATAAGATGTAATTTCCTTATATTATAAGGAAAAGTATTAATCATTGGTTATATAAGTAAGAATACCTAGCAGCTCAATCAATTAATCACTAATTAATTTTTCATTAATTCTAAATACATATTACAACTATTTACAGATCAGGAAGAAGAATCTGAGTCTCGAGGGGAGTCTGACGAAGAAGAAGAGAATGCATATTTATTTTTGCTCATTTTTCTTTCCTTCATAATGTTGAGTATTTCTTTTGCCTTTTTCATCTTTCTTAATGTTTCCCTGTTTGTTAAGTGTTGTGTCCATGATATTTTTTACATTTTTCGATAACACCACATCTCAAAAATGGCAAGTCTTTCTTCAGATGCGCCCGTGATTGTCCAGGCTTCGACTCCGTATAAAAGGACAGAAAATACGTAGCAACTCAATTAATTAATCATTGATTAATTTTTAATTAATTCTAAATACATATTACAACTATTTACAGATCATGAAGAAGAGGAATCTGAGTCTCGAGGGGAGTCTGACGAAGAAGAAGAAGAGAATGAACATTTAAGCTAAGATGAGGAGTTTGAAGAAGAAGTACAAGATTCGGACACAGAATCAATTTAGTTTATAGTTTTATACTTTTCTACCTATATATTTATAATAATAAATTTGTCTTTTTCTATCATATTTGCAAAATCTATTGTATAGTACGTATTATTTTCCTTTAATTAAAAAAATTACTTAAAAAACTATAATATATATAATAATTACTCTAACGTTTCGAGGCACAACAACATGTATATTGCCAGGTCACGTGATTTTCTCGAGCGAAAGGACTCGCTCAGCTACAACAGAGGACGCAAACAGCTATCGGTATACGCTCTTTCTCACACTGCTGCTTACCTATAGCGGTTTCATTTATATACACGCGTAATTTATTTGATCACATGGCAATTGGATAATTTCACCAAAAAAGACCTGTCTTTTTTAGAATATTTATTTCTAAAATTAAAAAATACCCTGTCAAAATAACAATTGCACCTCCCTGTCCGGAAGGAATGTTCATAGCTATGCATGTATAGATGTATATTTTATACTCGTTAATAGTATGTACAGATTCAGATGAAATATTCTGAAGTTCAGATGCACCCCCTGAAAATAATCCTGGGGCGCCCATGAAAGTATCTTGCAGAGTTAAAATCGGCCTCAAATCGCCTGGTCTGTTTATTTTCTTTATATTTGAATATTTAAATTTACTTTCAAGTCATATCAATGATATTTTTTGTAATAACAATTTTTACCCTTTTTTTAAATTTGGGGTGGGATTTTTGGGGAAAATAACCGCTACTCTCCAGCCAGACCGGCATTTTTGTATTAGGCTATCATAGAAGAGTCACCTGAAAAATTTTCAGGTTGCCTAAAATACCTACTCAAAAATGTCTCACAGCTCTTATACTATCACATCTGCTCAGCGCGGTAAAGTTCCAACGAGACTGGTTCCCTTCATACTCCACACAGAGTAAATGTAAATCAAAAATGAATAACCATTTTCAATTTCGTTGCAAAACGAAAATACAGCCGAACCATATTCCAGTCCAATCAGAGAGTGCTGCAAGCACCTCTACCGGTTTCGAAACTTATTAGTCTCTCATCAGGAGGCACATATGCTGCTCTCCCTGATCCAACCAAAACAAACCCCAGCGTGCAGTCCCGAATTGCAACGAACGAAATGGCATAGATGCCCTAGCGGCAACTGCTAGCAAAAGACTAAGTTTTCACTCTAATGGCATATAACATATCCCACCAGAATGAAAACAATGGGAACCTTCTCTGGTTACACCTCCGAGGCTTCTACAATTTGCAAGCCATACGGATGCTGAGACTAAGGAAGATGAGGGAATTCCACAATTTACAATTCACGTCACATCTGCTCAGCGCGGTAAAGTTCCAACGAGACTGGTTCCCTTCATACTCCACACAGAGTAAATGTAAATCAAAAATAAATAACCATTTTCAATTTCGTTGCAAAACGAAAATACAGCCGAACCATATTCCAGTCCAATCAGAGAGTGCTGCAAGCACCTCTACCGGTTTCGAAACTTATTAGTCTCTCATCAGGAGGCACATATGCTGCTCTCCCTGATCCAACCAAAACAAACCCCAGCGTGCAGTCCCGAATTGCAACGAACGAAATGGCATAGATGCCCTAGCGGCAACTGCTAGCCAAAGACTAAGTTTTCACTCTAATGGCATATAACATATCCTACCAGAATGAAAACAATGGGAACCTTCTCTGGTTACACCTCCGAGGCTTCTACAATTTGCAAGCCATACGGATGCTGAGACTAAGGAAGATGAGGGAATTCCACAATTTACAATT
Organism: Diabrotica virgifera virgifera; assembly: GCF_917563875.1. NCBI lineage: Eukaryota > Metazoa > Arthropoda > Insecta > Coleoptera > Chrysomelidae > Diabrotica > Diabrotica virgifera. The sequence goes on along the minus strand of NC_065445.1, from coordinate 52,866,315 downwards.
CACGTCACATCTGCTCAGCGCGGTAAAGTTCCAACGAGACTGGTTCCCTTCATACTCCACACAGAGTAAATGTAAATCAAAAATGAATAACCATTTTCAATTTCGTTGCAAAACGAAAATACAGCCGAACCATATTCCAGTCCAATCAGAGAGTGCTGCAAGCACCTCTACCGGTTTCGAAACTTATTAGTCTCTCATCAGGAGGCACATATGCTGCTCTCCCTGATCCAACCAAAACAAACCCCAGCGTGCAGTCCCGAATTGCAACGAACGAAATGGCATAGATGCCCTAGCGGCAACTGCTAGCAAAAGACTAAGTTTTCACTCTAATGGCATATAACATATCCCACCAGAATGAAAACAATGGGAACCTTCTCTGGTTACACCTCCGAGGCTTCTACAATTTGCAAGCCATACGGATGCTGAGACTAAGGAAGATGAGGGAATTCCACAATTTACAATTCACGTCACATCTGCTCAGCGCGGTAAAGTTCCAACGAGACTGGTTCCCTTCATACTCCACACAGAGTAAATGTAAATCAAAAATGAATAACCATTTTCAATTTCGTTGCAAAACTAAAATACAGCCGAACCATATTCCAGTCCAATCAGAGAGTGCTGCAAGCACCTCTACCGGTTTCGAAACTTATTAGTCTCTCATCAGGAGGCACATATGCTGCTCTCCCTGATCCAACCAAAACAAACCCCAGCGTGCAGTCCCGAATTGCAACGAACGAAATGGCATAGATGCCCTAGCGGCAACTGCTAGCAAAAGACTAAGTTTTCACTCTAATGGCATATAACATATCCCACCAGAATGAAAACAATGGGAACCTTCTCTGGTTACACCTCCGAGGCTTCTACAATTTGCAAGCCATACGGATGCTGAGACTAAGGAAGATGAGGGAATTCCACAATTTACAATTCACGTCACATCTGCTCAGCGCGGTAAAGTTCCAACGAGACTGGTTCCCTTCATACTCCACACAGAGTAAATGTAAATCAAAAATGAATAACCATTTTCAATTTCGTTGCAAAACGAAAATACAGCCGAACCATATTCCAGGACTGGAAGGCTTGGACTGGAATATGGTTCGGCTGTATTTTCGTTTTGCAACGAAATTGAAAATGGTTATTCATTTTTGATTTACATTTACTCTGTGTGGAGTATGAAGGGAACCAGTCTCGTTGGAACTTTACTGCGCTGAGCAGATGTGACGTGAATTGTAAATTGTGGAATTCCCTCATCTTCCTTAGTCTCAGCATCCGTATGGCTTGCAAATTGTAGAAGCCTCGGAGGTGTAACCAGAGAAGGTTCCCATTGTTTTCATTCTGGTGGGATATGTTATATGCCATTAGAGTGAAAACTTAGTCTAATAAAAAATTAATTGAAGAGTACTTTCCCAAATCTTGAAGTAGCTGTTAGAATTTTTCTGACCTTAGCTGTCACCAACTGCTCTGCGGAGAGAGGATTTTCCGCTTTGAATCGTCTGAAGAATGTTAAGACATCTGCTCTTTCAGAGAGCAAGTTAAATTGTCTCATGATACTGTGTTGTGAAAAAGACTTACCCCTAAGCACAGATTTTTCTGATGTAGTAAACAAGTTTTCTAAATTGAAGGCTAGAAAAAAATCTGTCACTTAAAATGCTTTGTACAAAGTAGGATCTTAAAAATATAATTTTAAGTTGTAATATTTGCTGGACGTGTGAATTATATAAAAATAAATGTCTACAATTTTGTGTATGAAAGACGTGTTTTCTTGCTATTTACTTTACTTCATAAACTATAAGTAACATAGATTATTTAATTTTACATTATAGTAATAAAGGGGGCGCCAGTCACCTAAACCTGGGGCCTGCTCATCTCCCATTCTGGTTTCCGCCCATTGGGTAAAGTCATGTGCACAACTAATTCAACATATCCCCGTATAGTTTGTTCATATTACTTATACCGGGCAAAATTCGCTTCTATCTCTCCGACTAAATTGTTATAAATAATATAATTGTTTATGTTTATACGTTTATAAGGTTCTAGCTCGTAAACTAAAAGAGGTAGAAAATGGCGTTTACTAAACTTTTGCAACAAAATGGTTGCAAAATAAGTATTTTTCGAAGCTCTTTCAATCGTAATCAGCTTTGACAGATGCAAATGATTTTTACAAAGCCTCCTTTTAAAGCTTCAAAGACTTTCAAACAAAATTAGTTAAATTACCTTATCTTTGTTTGTAATACATAAAAAAATTTGGATGAACCAATCAGAGATGAAAAGGCCACGGTGACCTAGCTGGCGCCTAGACTATCAATAATTATATCATTTCGGTATCGCTACTTGCAATGTTTTAATACTAATTTAAAACAAATGTAAAAATATTATAAATAACATAAAAATAGCCGGGAACATAATGCCGAACATTATTTATTTATAGAAACATTTTGTTTGAAAGTTCATGTAACCTATTCATCTATAAAGAGATAAGACCATACTTTTGTAGGTTATCTGACAAGGCTTTTCTCTTGATGGCGCGACACATTGAATGGCACCAAAAAAGATATTCTAGAATATTATACATATTATTAAGTTGTTTATTAAACACTGGATTTAATATACTAATTTACCAGCTTCTATTGCGTACTATACAGTGTACTATATAGGTGACAAAGGATTACATATCATCCATTCTATCTGTGTCGCTGCTTGGAATTCAGGAAAATGGCCATCTGATTGGTGTACCTCAATTTATACCACGCTACACAAAAAAGGAACTACTACCAGATGTGAAAGCTACCGCACACTGTCACTAATAACACATGCCAGTAAAATCTTGTTACACATCATCAAAAACAGATTAAAAACCTATCTACATTACCAAGTACCTCAGGAACAAGCGTGGTTTGTAAAGGGTAAAGTTACAAGGGAACAAATCCTGAATCTGAGACAACTCATTGAAAAATCTAGAGAATTTCAAGTACCTATAATTATATGCTTCGTTGACTACCAAAAGGCATTTGATTGTGTAGCTGGATAAATCTGTGGTCAATTTTAATAGAAATGGGGCGCACCAATGCACCTGGTGACACTTATTAAAAATCTGTACCAGTCTAATATAGCGACAGTACGACTAGATCAGAAGTTCTCAAACCAATTCAAGACCGAGAGAGGTGTTAGACAAGGATGCGTGTTGTCACCCTGACTTATTTAACATTTATGGCGAACATGTCATGAGGATGGTTTTAGAAGGATGGGCCGGTGGAGTAACAGTAGCTGGTAGGAAAATCTCCAATTTAAGATTTGCTGATGACACTAAACTTATAGCAGCAAATGAGCAAGAAATGTTTGATCTCCTGCGAAGAGTTGAGTACGAAAGCAATAAAGTTGGTCTAAAAATCAATAAAGCTAAGACAAAAATAATGGTGGTCGACAGATTCGACACTATTCAACTGACTAGGTTACAAGAATACCAGACAGTAAACACCTTTGTCTATCTCGGGTCTAGTATAACTAAAGATGGTAACTGTGAAGCAGAAGTTCGGAAGACGTATTGGTATGCGCAAAAAATGCGATGAGTCGCCTAACTAAAGTTTGAAAAGACAGATCTATCTCTCAAAATATCAAGATTAGACTGGTAAATGCCCTTGTATTCTCAATATTTCTATACGGATCAGAGACTTGGGCTCTTCGCGCATGCGAGCGCCAAAGAATTGATGCCTTTGAGATGTGGTGCTGGAGAAGAATGCTGC